>NC_061508.1:256576632-256808055 GCF_022539505.1 Lolium rigidum | reverse complement strand
AACGTTGAACGAGATGGCGCGATCGAGAAAAAAACAATGCCGCAGAGGCTGCCATCCGGGCCCTACATCCCTCGGCGGTGCGGATTTGCGTTGACTCGGCCGGCGAACCCGAGAATTCGCGATGCACCACATCCCGGGCCACCATACGCGACGTTTTGGCCGCTTTCGTCGGGCTAGGTGGCCTCAAAAACGAGAAAAAAAGTTTTGACATGCACCACGGAGGGACCAAAATCGTCGGCCATGGTACACCAGCAACCACGGCGCGACTTCAACTTCGTCGGCCATGGCAACTTTTCTTGTAGTGTCGAGTTGTTTCTTCGTTGTAGGCGGAAACTCGCGGTGAATCGTGGATGATGTCGGAGGGAAGCACGGCTTCGGATCCGTATACCAGAAAAAATGGGGTAAACCCTGTTGACCTGTTGGGGGTAGTTCGTAAACTCCACAAGACAGCGTCCAACTCATCGGCCCGAGCTCCTGCTGCTCGTCGCAGCGGTTCCTCGAGGCGTGGCTTGATTCCCGATAATATTAGACCGTTTGCCCTTTCAACTTGACCATTGGATTGTGGGTGAGCCACAGATGCGAGGTCCAATCGAATTCCCATTGTTTCACAATAATCCTTCAATTCTCCCTGAGCGAAGTTTGTGCCATTATCTGTGATTATGCTGTGTGGGATGCCGAATCTCATCACGAGGCTGCAGACAAATTTTAGTGTTGTAGCACCATCGGCTTTTCTCACTGGCTTAGCCTCGATCCATTTGCTGAACTTGTCAACAGCGACCAGGAGGTATTCAAAACCGCCAGCAGATGATCTTTTTAACTTACCAACCATATCGAGCCCCCGGACCGCAAATGGCCGGGTGATAGGTATGGTCTTCAGCTCTTGGGCTGGAGCGTTTGGTTGAGTAGCGTAGTATCGACAACCTCGGCAGGTCTTGACTATCTTGTCGGCATCTTCTTTAGGCTGTAAGCCAATAAAAACCTAGCCGAAAAGCTTTTGCAACGAGTGACCTGGGGGCGGCATGGTGCCCGCAATCCCCGCGTGGATCTCTCCGAGGATTTCAATGCCATCTTGATTGGAGACGCATTTGAGAAACACCCTCGTTGCGCTTCGTTTGTAGAGCTGTCCATCAACAATTGTGTAGGATCTTGCTCGTCGATGATCCGGCGTGCGAGGACCTCGTCCTCCGGCAACTTCGATCGATGAGGTAGTCCAGGAAAGGCCGTGTCCAAGCCGGAATGGTGGCCAACACCTCTCCGGCCGGAGACACTGCCACCTCTCGGGTTTTCCGGGTTAGCGCCCTTCACGGAGGGTATCCGGAGATGCTCCGAGAAGATTCCAGGCGGAATTGGCTTTCTGCCGGATCCGAGCTTGGATAGCATGTCTGCCGCTGTGTTATCGTCTCCTGACGTACTTGACTTCATATCCGAGGAAGCACTTGGCGATCTCATCAACTTCGTCTCTGTAGACTTGCATCCGGAGCTTCTGTCCAATCTGCAACGAAATCCGCCAAGACCTGGGATTTTACCGCAGTCCTTGGCTTGTAAGCGATGTCGAAGGCGGATAATTCAATGCCCCATTTAGCCGTCCGTCCTGTTGCGTCAGCGTTGTTGAGAATTGTTGACAGCGGAGCCTTGCTCACAACTGTTACTGGGTGTTCTTGGAAGTAGTGTCTCAACTTCCGGCTGCCTAGGAAAACTCCATAAGCTAGCTTCTGAAAGTGAGGGTACCTTTGCTTTGACTCCGTCAGCACTTCGCTTATGTAGTAGACAGGTCTTTGGACGTCATATTCATGACCTTCTTCCTTTCGCTCCACCACGATGACGAGGCTGATGACTTTGTTGGTAGTTGCCAGATAAAGGAGCATTGGCTCTGACTCTGCTGGGGCTGCCAAGATAGGTGGGGAGGTAAGTATTTCCTTCAACCCTCAAAGAGCTGCGTCAGCTGCGTCGTCCCAGACAAATTTGTCTGTTTTCTTCAGCAACTTGCACGGAGGTAGCGCCTTCTCGCCAAGACGGCTAACAAACCTATCGATTGCTGCGACACAACCGGTTAGTCGTTGCACATCTTTGAGACAAGTTGGCCGTTTGATACACGGATTGCCTTGATCTTTTCCGGGTTAACCTCAATGCCTCTGTGAGAGACTATGAAGCCAAGGAGTTTTCCGGCTGGCACGCCAAAGACGCACTTCAGCGGATTCAACATCATCTTGTACCTGCGGAGGTTGTCGAAGGTTTCTGTGAGGTCGCTGATCAAGTCGGATCCTTTCCGGGTCATGACCGCGATGTCGTCGACGTAGGCGTGCACGTTCCGGCCAATTTGGTCCTTCAGGCATCGCTGCATCGTACGTTGGTAGGTGGCACCTGCGTTTTTCAAACCAAAAGGCATAGTAACATAGCAGTAAGTACCAAACGGGGTAATGAATGAAGTCGCCTTTTGGTCGGATTCCTTCATCCGGATCTGATGATACCCGGAATACGCATCAAGAAAACACAGAAGTTCCGCCCCTGCCGTCGAATCAATGACTTGGTCAATGCGCGGCAAGGGAAACGGATCCTTCGGGCAATGCTTGTTCAAGCCAGAGTAATCGATGCACATTCTTAGTATTTCAGTGTTCTTTTTGGGTACAAGGACGGGATTCGCGACCCAATCGGTGTGGATAACTTCTATTACAAAACCTGCCTCTAGTAACTTTGCTAATTCCATTCCTATGGCGCGGCGCTTCTTGTCTCCAAAGCGTCGCATA
The DNA here is from genome assembly GCF_022539505.1 of Lolium rigidum. Lineage (NCBI taxonomy): Eukaryota > Viridiplantae > Streptophyta > Magnoliopsida > Poales > Poaceae > Lolium > Lolium rigidum. The sequence continues at coordinate 256,805,311 of NC_061508.1, read as the reverse complement.
GCTTGCTTCACCGGTTTAGCCCCCGGATTTATGTTGAGGTAGTGCTCGGTGAGTTCCCTTGGTACTCCGGACATGTCAGAAGGTTGCCATGCGAAGATATCCATGTTAGCGCGGAGGAACTCGACGAGCGCGTCTTCCTATTTGGGGTCCATGTTGGCTCCGATCGAGACTTGCTTGCTAGGGTCATCTTCCTTGAAGTTGACTTTCTTGGTCTCTATCGCGGCCATGAAGGAGTTTTTCTGTTCGGAGATCTGCTTCTTGGTGGTTTGCATCTCAGTCGGATCCACCGCGGCTCTGTAGCCTTTCAGCTCTTCTCCGGATATGACAGACTCTGCGAAGGCGGCTTCGCCCAACTCGCACTCGTGAGCCTTTTTGTAGTCTCCGGTTATGGTGATCATACCATTAGGACCCGGAATCGTGAGCTTGTTGTAGATATAGCACGCCCTTGCGTGGAACTTGTGGTAGGTGGGCCTGCCGAAGATGACGTGGTAGGAGCTCTTGAAGGGCACAACTTCAAACGTGATCTTTTCTTCGCGGAAATTGTGAACATCGCCGAAGGCCACGGGAAGTGTGATGCTGCCGAGGGAGTTCGCCTTCTTACCCGGAACCACGCCGTGAAACTCAGTGTTGCTATGTTTGAGCTGTTCCTTGGTGAGGTTCATCCGCTCCGAGTCTCCGTGTACATGATGTTCAAGCTGGCCCCGCCATCCATGAGGCACTTGGAGAAGTCATACCCGTCTATGCGGGGACTTACAACCAAGGCGTAGTATTCTTTTGGCACAATGGCGGGATGATCCTCCTCGTCAAATGTGCACGGAACTTCCGACCACCGACATATCGCGGCACGGCCGGAAGCCGTGGCGTTCGGGATCCGGGTAGCTGACTTTGTAGCGCGGATCGTTGGGGTTCCGAGGAAGGTGTGGTAAGCCCCCACGCTCTTTTTCTCGAAGGGGTTGGATTTACCTGCGGATCCGGCTTTGGGATCCGGCGAGTTATCATCCTCGTCCATCGCCTCGGAACTGTCCTCCTCCTTGTCCTTGTTCTTGCCCTTGCCCCCTTTGCCGCGTGGGCGATGCTTCCGGGCTCGCTTGTATCCTGCCTCCGGGTCGTTCTTTAGGTCGTTGACCCACTTGCAGTTGCGGTTGGTGTGAGTGGACTTCCCTGTAGCCGGATCCAAGTGGGCCAGGCAGGGCATGTCTCTGTATTCCTCGTAGGTTTGCGGGGCGCGGGATCCGCCGGCGGTGACCTCGGTGCCATGCTGCCGACCCCCGCCGGCTCCGCCTCCGCGGCCGCGTCCTCTTCCGCCTCCTGAACCTCCGCGTTGGAACGCCATGGCGACCATGTCGGATCCGCCACTCTTCTGGTCATCAGGGTTTTTGCGTTTGTGGCCGCTGTTGTTACCGTTATCACGGTTCTTCTTTTGTTGGTGCAGGGGGATTGCTCGTAGCTGCGATATCACCGCCTGCATCGTCATCGGCGGCGAGTGTGGTCACCGGCAATGGAGATCATCTCATCCAAAGTCGGTTTATTTGCGTTAGCCAAACATGTGAGCTTATGCCTCGGCAATCCTCCTCTCTGCAGTCCACCAATGAAGGCGTACATGGCGGTGGTGTGGTCGACGTTTTCGCACTCGTTCCTGCATGCCAACCATCGTGTGAGGAAGTTTCTTGAGGATTCTCCCTTCTTCTGGATACAAGCTTGTAAGTCGCTTGCCGTGGCAGGTCTTTTGTAGGTGCCCCTGAAGTGTTTCTCGAAAGCGGTCTTCAGGTCAAACCAGCAAAAGATGGAGTTCTTTTCGAGGTCGCTGAGCCAGATCCGGGCTGGACCTACAAGGTACAACTGGAGCATGCGGCAGGCGATATTAGGGGTTCCTCCGGCAAAGGTTACTGCATTATAGTAATCCTCAATCCAGGTATCCGGCCTTTCGGTGCCATCATAATGCTTCAGGTTTCCGGGTAGCTTGAGGGAGCTCCTTGGCTTTGGTTCCTCTCGAATCATCCTGCCAAAGCACTTCGGTCCGATGTAGTCGGTTCTGTATTCGTTGAGGCGTTCCCGTGCGTCGCGCGAGCCGTGACGGGGGGACTGTGAGCGAGAGCGAGATCTCCGGCCACCGCCTCCGCATCCACCTCCGCCGCCACCGCTAGGTGGTGGTGAGGGAGACCTGCGAGGGGGCCGATCCGACCTCTTGCTTCCGCCTCCAGATTCTCCCCGGCCCTCCCGGTGCTGACTCCGGCTCCTGTGGCTGCCTTCGCCGTGGCGCTGGCTGCCCTGGTCGTTCCGGCTCCGGCGGGGTTCCGGGTCGCGCTCCTCATTCCGGCTCCTCCTAGGCTCGGGCTCACGATCGTTGTTCTGATGCCGGTGGGGTTCCGGCGTGCGCTCCCTGCTCCTGTTTCTTGAGGGCAGCACATTGTCGCGGATAACAATTCCACCATGCCCCTGAGGCCTGGTGTTTCCGGCTGGACTACGGCGGCGAGGGGGACGCGGGTAACCATTAGGCGGAGGAGAAGCGTTGCGGTACTTGTCTCGTCCAGAGTACATTGCATCCTTTCCCTTTCTCGGATCTGACGGTGGCGTCTTTGACGGTACGGGGATCGGATTTGGGTGTTCCCTGGCTTTCCTTCTGCGTTCCGAGGATCCGGTTCGCGATTCGTCATCTCGATGACGATTGTCGTGGGCGTCCTTCTGCGCAGTGGAGACGCAATGCTCCGGGTTAGATTCCAACCTGCGCGAAGTGTCTGCCTTGCTCTGCTGTTTAACCGCTGAAGCGACGAGCGTGCGTAAATAGTTGATGTCAATCTCCTCGTCACTTTTCTTCAGGATTTCTGCAGCTTTCGTCATATTGTCCTTTGGGGTTGCGAACGGCTGCTGATCCGTTGGGTTTGCGAAGGTGATCCTGCGGGGAGCTATCAACTCACGCCGGAGCTTTTCTACCTCTCGATCGGCTTCAACGATCTTGTCCTCCCAGTGTTTACGGAGTTCCTTGACCTTCGCCAGTCCTTCGTCCACCTCCTGCTCACGCTGGATGAAGTCTTCCACAAAAACTGCGGCATGCTTCCTTTCCTCCAGCATGGCGGCTGCGGTGTCCTTAAACTTCTTGGCTATGGCCAGCAGCTCCACTCTTTTAGCTTCTAAAGCTTCTACGTCTTCGGGAGTGATGGGTTTGTTAAGAATATCCGAGCGATAAACTGCGTCCATGCCTGCTTGTGCGACCATCTCTTCAGGCGACAGGAGGCTCTCCGAGGAAGAATCTTTACGGGGTCGCTCCCGCGACATTGGAGATCCGTGATGGGATGGCTGGGGGTCGGATTGGGTGCCTGCCTCTTCTGATCCGTTCTCTCCCAGCGCCGCTACAGTTGCAAGTACCTGCTTTGGCTGGACGGAATCAACTTCAGGCTGTTCACCGTATCCGAGTTCATTCACCTTGCGATCGAACTCTTCAGTGTTCATGGATTGAGTGTCTCTGGAAATTGGGCTTAGGTTTCCCAAGATTGACTCTTCAGCCGGAGTTCCGCTTTCTCCGACAGCCTTTTGCTGATCCGGAGCAGCGTTGTTTTCCGGGGCCTCGACCTGCTCGGGACCAGCTCCGGCTTCATGAGGGGCGGTTCCGGCGGTATGGGCCAAGAAGTGCACAAAGTGACACCTTTGCTTTTCTAACACCTGGGAGACCCAGGCGGATCTGCATTGGTCTTCCACCGTTATTTCCTGCTCAGGGGCGGATTGGGTGGGTTTTGATTTTTTCAGATCTAAGGCGGAATCTTCGCTAAGAAGTTCCTGCGTCTCAGATCGTATCTTCGCGACTGCGTCCTGCTCAGCGGCGGTCGCGTCGGCGCTACTTACCAGTGGGTTTCCGTCGGAATCGACGGTTTCCCCGATGAAGATGTGTATGCCGCCAACTGGGACGATGGAGAGCTTGACGGGGTCGGTTTTAGCCGGAATCCAACACTCATCCGGAGGGACGATTGGCAGATTTCCGGCATAAAGGACACGCCCCACAGCGATGGTGTGGTCGTAGCTTCCCATGGCGGAACCCTCCCGGTTCCGGCCTCCAGATGCCGCAGGCCCCACGGTGGGCGCCAACCGTCGTTGCCTAATCGACGGTACCCCGGAGGAGGGATCCTCACGAGGGGGAGAAGAAGTAGGGGCCATAGGGCGGAGTGCACACGGGACGGTGGTACGCGAGTTACCCAGCTTCGGAACACCCGCACGATGACAGGGGCCTACCGCTGCTTGTCCGGAATTATCCGGGCGCTTTCGCGTTGTTACAATGAGTTGTCGTTGTGCCTCTAGGGCTCCCGGGATCCGGCTTATAAAGGCGCACGGATCTAGGGTTTACATGGAGAGTCCTAGCCGGATTACAGATAGCCTAACTACGGTACAATATCTTGCCGTGCACGTCACGGATCCGCCTTCCATATACGTCGTACTCGGATCCGGGTTCCTCATGGGCCTCCATGGATCCGGGTTACTCCTAATGTCGGTACGGATCCGGCTTACCGATCCTGGGCTGGACTTCTTCCTTCATGATCAACGAGCAATCGGGCCGCCCGATGGGCCACCCGCCTCATCACCATCTGTGGGCCACCCGGGCTTGCCGGATCTAGGCACTGTCGATGGTACACCCATGAAGTATACCCACAACAATTACCGGTATGCTATTGTTCTATGGAAAACAATGAGTACTATTTCAGTCACAAAATTTCAGTGTTTATTTCTGACACAAATATAATAGAGAAAGGCTCCCTACTAAGTTATTTTATATTTTATTAAAATGGAGCATATGTACAGGGTGATTAAAAAATATTTGTCATATATATGTGTAGCAGTATAAATATCGAAGATAGGTGAAGCAAGGTTTAAAATCTATTGTTACGTTTGCAACATACTAAATTTATGTAGCTTTGCTTTTCTTTTATATTAAGACAGTCGAATAGATGACATGACAGGAACTAGGTAAACAATCTGCCAATGCCCAGAAATTTTAGTTTTTCTAAGTTCCATCAGAAAAAGGAGTTAATCACAATATGAAATTAAGAACCTTATTCTATGTGTATCTTCATAAATTAATTTGTTATTCTCATTGGTCAAAGGTGAAGATTGATGAAGGGTCACATATCTACGCTAGTAAAAATCCATGTTGCATGAGAAAACAGGATTGCCTTGACCAAGGTCAATTGTGTTTTGTCTGATTAATTGTCAAATCCTGTAATAGCATATGACTAAATAAACCCTTCCCAAGATTTTGAAAGTATACACACATAATTTAGTATTAACTTAAAACATAGAGTAATCATTAATTGAAAATGTACTAAATTCAAATCGATCCGTCTCCATTACGTTTTGCTTACATCATTGCCTAAGAATTTATGATAAAAAGGCTACAAAGATTTATTTTTTCTTATGCAACCTATCAAACCCATTTCTGTAAATAGTCATACTTTATAATTAGCTGCATGGCAGCATTAATCCACTGTCTAATGCTAAACTAATTGACGGAATACAATCTTGCCATATGAACTAGAGAAAAGTAGGATACGGTTTTATATATGATAATCATTTATATAGTCCTCAATTTTCAATTGTTTCAAAATTTAATAGCCCGTGCAGGCGCACGGGTTGCTGACTAGTTTTCAATAATGAAAATAAGTCCATCAATGCTTTTGGACTTTAAAAACACCTTGACAACATTTCAAGGTTGTATTTTACCTTAAACAGAGTATCCCTAAATCATTCTTAGTATTAACCTCTCACATGAAATGATAAAACATCGGAAGGGGGAACAAACCCTAAAAATGGAATCATGCATAAATGCTTATTTAACCATTGCCCTTATCGGACAATGATGCTATTTTTTCAGCAACAGAGGACAAGGGTCAGTCCACACCATCCAACTGCAACACTTTGCAGTGTTCAGGCAAGTTCATCACTTGCTCATGTCATTCGAGTATTTTTACCAAATTACTTGCAAAGTACTATGTTTACCACTATTGCATAAAAAGCAAAACCACTATTTTCATAACTATGAATATGACTAAGTGGTGGGCAATGGAACCATGGATTGTGTTGATATGGTGGAGGTTCCATTGCAAGGGTTTATATCCATCTAGGATTAAACAACAAATGTCGTCCAGTGATTCTTGTGCCGTAATACCCGTGTTAACCATAAGATCTGGAGTGGGACGGAATAGTCAATCGTATTTCCACCTCTTGTACATCAACGGACGCGCTTTACCGTAGACACTTGTAATCTGTCGGGGGCAAGCGGTAGGCTGGGGAAGCCAAAAGTTCCCCACGGTTATTGCGGTCTATGATGGGTTGCAGCTACCGGCAAAGGAGTTTATGGTACGAGCCCAGAACTGTTGTCGTGGCCGGGGTCCATCCTTAATTGGTATAACGGGACCGGCGAGGACCCAGGGTCGGGGTATGCAACAAATGGTGGGTGTGCGAGGTAGCGGAGGAATATGATTGGCTATGACCTTATACCGGGCCTCACACCAAAGGAAGTGTGGACGGGTCGCCCCCGGTTGGCACCAAGGTTAAGATCTCTTATGGGTAAAGAAACACACCTCTGCAGAGTGTAATGAATCGTGACCTGTCACTCCCTGTTCCGGGATTTGGAATCGCGAACGCTGCCGGAAAGGAACTCCATGAAGTTCTAGTAAACCGGTGAAGGCTGACGGGCATAGTTCTTTGGAATAAAAGCAACCTCTTGAAGAAATGTTTATCAAAACCTGCATTGGTATTAGACTTTCTGGTCTAATATCGTAGCTAGTGCATTAAACACCTCTTTTCTATAATGAACTTGTTGAGTACGCTCGTACTCATACCACTCTTAAATCCCCTGCTTAGATTGTCTGAATCATCTGGAGGAGGACAACAACAACCCTGAAGGAGCCGAAGTCATGGGCTATGAAGAACCAGACCTCTCTGGAGGTGTTGAAGGTGTAGACTACCTCATAGTCTACGGAACCGGGGAGGGTTCTGGAGGAGAGCAGGCTTAGACTTACATAGTAGTAATAGTATCCGAGCAGTACGAACTCTTATTACTTAACTGCTCGAGAAGAATAAATGTATAATCTAGTAAGACTTTCATATTGTAAGTTAAGTTGGGTTCGCCTCGAACCCAGGAGTATTCCTCTTAGGACCCAAGAGGAGCTCCGAGATGATATGTATATGTTGTTTGTAATAATAAATGAATGAGTTATGGACCTGCTATATTCTGTTGTACTACTCTGAGGGATGTAATATTTGCGGATTGGTACTTCGTGAATGTTATATCAACGACTGGCATACTACAACATGCAGTGGTATGCAGGGTCACCACAAAACGTCTGGCATACCCCAAATCCGTTTGGGACGTTTTGGGGGACACTGCCGGTGTCGAGGGTACTCCTCGGCAATACCCTCCGATTGGGGCTTAGGGTTGATGGAATCATGTAGGCTGACACGAGACATCGGTTCATAGACAAGCGGGGAGAGCAATTTACCCAGGTTCGGGGCCCTCGATGAGGTAAAACCCTTACGTCCCGCCTGTCTGATCTTGATTATGAGAATATTGGGTTACAATGGGTGCCGAAGGTTTCGGCTGAGATCTCGTCGAGAGGCTAAGTGTTGCGGCGACCTAGCTCTAGACTTCTGGTGGCTAAAGTTGCTAAGATTGATCGTATCCCTCGGCAGCCCCTCTCCTGGCCTTTATATAGGAGGCCAGGTCTCAAGAGATCCAACCGGGTACGAGTAGGTTTATAGTAGTCCTAGGTCTAAACTTTCCTTGTTCGACTCCTCCTTTGTCTTGTCCGTCAAGGAATGTTCTGCTGCATCGTCCAAGTGGCCCACCTTGCCATCGAGTACCTTCATGGGCCTCCAATTAGATTGTATAGGATAGGGAAATGTCGGTTACCCGAAGGGTAATGCCCACGTCAGTAGCCCCCGAGTGTCTAGCCGAAGATAGTTCGGGTAGAGACTAAAGCACGCCTCCACCTAATGTTCTTCTCTTTGATTGTTCCTGTCCATCTTGTATCATCATCATCTTCTTCTATCGGGTGCGCGTCCAGCGCTCCCGATGGGAGTAGCCCCCGAGTCTAGGTACGGATGCTCGCAATCCGTGCGTAGACTCAAGTTGTACCACTCGAATGTTTTTACTCTGCCGAAGTTTTTTTGCAAATCTTCATGGGTCATCCGATACATTTGTACCAAGGCTTGTATTCTTCAATAAGTTTTCAACGCGTAAGGGATAATGAGTAACGTGCCCAACTTTTGCTGGTTAACTGCCGATGGCAAAACAATGTCACCCTACGCAGAATCAAGTCCCCAGGCATGATCCTGGAGTGCAAAAAAGTTCTATTGCGTGCGCGTCCAGTGCTCCCGATGGGAGTAGCCCCCGAGTCTTGGACACGGGTGCTTGCAACCGGGTGCAGACTCGAACTGAGCATTCCGTCCTTTCCTTCAAATGTTTCTTCACAAGATTATCTTCGGGTTCTCATTTTATCGGGTGCGCGTCCAGCGCTCCCGATGGGAGTAGCCTCCGAGTCTAGGTGCGGATGCTTGCAATCCGTACGTAGACTCAAGTCCATCATCCGACATCTTTTATATTTCTTCGAATGCTTCGAGCGATCTTCACGACGTCACTGATGACGTTACTGACACTTTGATTTTGACTGACAAGACGCGACCCATTGGGCCCATCCTACCTCTGACTGGCTCTGTTTTTAAGTAATATCCGCCTTTCTCGTACGGTTACCAAGGCGCCTCCTCGATTTCCGCGATCAACGATGAAGAGAGGGTCCTCTTAATGAACTGGAAGCAACGACACGTGCCTACGCAATCCTCAAGTTCTCCCCTACTTAAAATCTCTCAGAGCAAAATCCTTAGTATTCTCTCACATCATCGTAGCATCCTCCTGTTCTTCTTCCACCTTCTCCTTTCATAACCGCTGCGCCGCCACCACCGTTTTTAGATCTCTTCTAGATCCCGCGATGGTGAAAAAGAAGAACCTTGCTTCCGCCGCCAGTTCCGCGAGTGGTGGCGCTGCCGCCAAGGCCTCCTCGAATCTTCCGAAGAGAAGCACTCCAGATGCTCCTCCCCCAAGTCCAGCGCCGCCAGCACCACCAAGTTCGGTAGTCGTGACCAAACCCGGAGATTGGCTAGCGTCCTCCATCACGAAGTGTGATGAAAAGAGGGCCCGAAGCCTTGGTCTAATCTCATCCGATGAGGGGAATGTGATTCTCGCAGGTGCGATCTCTCGGCCCAATCCTCCCGCTGGTTTTACCGTGATGTTCTTGTCGTTCTTGTGTAGGGGTCTCTCGCTTCCTGCTCACGAGTTCCTTCATCGCCTTCTGCGGACTTACGAAATCCAACTGTGGCAACTTACCCCTAATTCAATCCTTCACGTTGTTGTGTTCATCACCCTTTGCGAGGCGTTCTTGGGCATCGAGCCTCACTTTGGGTTGTGGAAGAAAATATTCTTCGTAAAGAGATACATCAGTAGCAATGGACCCTTTGTCATTGGGGGAGTGGGGTTTGTTGTCCATTCAGAAGTCAATTATTTCAGTTTTCCAATCAGAGAATCCGTGCAAGGGTGGAGATTGAAATGGTTTTATGTTAAGGATTCCTCAACAACCGAGTCCCAGCTTCCTCGCTTCGCCGACGTCCTCGAAGCCAAACCTAAGCATTCTTGGAAGAACATCCTTTCTCCCGACGAAAGAACAGCAGCCAACGAGTTATTTGTCAAATTTCTTTGGATCAAGGAAGCCGATGGCCAGACCATGATCGGCACAGAGGTAGCTACGGCGTTCTTAAGACGTCGGGTACAGCCAGTCATGGCCAGTGTTCGTCCGATGTGGTTATACTCGGGTCCGAAGGATGAGACCAGGATAAACGTTGCTGAACTATCGGAAAAGGAGCTGCTTGATGAAGTTCGGCGTCTCACTCTCCTTAGCCAGGAAGACTCGATCCCGTTGATATCTTCTTATCCACCTCTTGATTCCGATCATCCGTTGATGGAGGTAAATTTTCCTTCTCATACTCTTATTACCCTGTTCCACTTGATCGACACTACTATTATTGTTCTTATTTGTTTTTTCCTTCGGCGGATCCCCATAGTTTCTGAAAACTTGCATGATCTACCAAATGACACTTCCGAGGGAAGAGGTTCCTCAGCCCCTGTTGATTTTCATACTGCCGAGTACATGAGCTCGGAGAATGAACATGATGATCCGATAGATTCTGAAGCTATCTTCACCGATCTTCCTCCCCCAGCCAACGATACTTGCGACACAGCGGGATCAGTGCGTGATGACGACGTTGATCATGATATCTTTATTAATGCAGCTGTGGAGGAGGCCAGAGCTTCGCCTGCGAAGAGATCAGCCGGCGGCTTTGCCGATGAAGACGATCTCTTTGACCTGTGAGTGCCTTTTCCCTAGAATTCGTATTTTGCTTCCATCATTCGCATTTCTTTTATAACTCTTGCCAACCATTCCCTTTCGTAGTAATGAAGGTTTCATCGAGCCTCTGTCTAAGAAGGCCAAATCTGGCGCCGTTCTGCCAGATGTCGCAGCTTCCGAAGCTTCGGCTCCTACTGCAGCCCCCGCGGCCCAAGTATCGACTGCTTCCTCCCTTTCTAGGGGGAAGGATATTACTTCGACTGCTGCCGCCACGACCCCTCCTTCAGGAAAACCTGTAAGTCTTTCTCGATCGTAATGCAAACTTTCCTGAATGTTCCTTGATTAATGATTCTTCATCAAACATCTATTTTCCTATTTCCTTAAGGATCTGCGAGCCGTTATATCTTCTTTGGAGGCCTTCGCCTCGCAATTTACTTCCCTGGATGCGGACAAGGTTCGGCTGCAGAAGAAAGTTAAATCTTCGTCCTCGAAATTGGAAGGTGCAATCAAGATAGCCGCCAAAGCTCGCCAAGAAGTCGACTCCCTGAAGGAGGAACTCGGTAGGCTAAAGGAAAAGCTGAAGGAGGAGGAAGCGTCTAGGCTGGTCGCTGAAGCTTGGGCGGCTGAAAAAGATGATCTTCTTCGCCAGTCTTCCTTGGCTTTGCTTGGTAATTCCGTTTATGCTTCCCTGTCGATTATCACTTTGCGAATTCGATCCTTTATTAGTAATCTTTCCCATTTCATCCTCTTGCAGAGGCCGCTGACATCCCTACCGATGCCTTGGATAAATTTCCAAACAACTCTCCGGCAAACGGTGTGTCAATGACTCTTGCCGCACACCAACTTACACGGGAGCTCCTTGAAAAGGGCAAAGGTGCCATGGCGTGGATGCACTCGATGATCTTCCCCAAGATTAGTCAAGACAAGACTCTGGGGCAGCTGATCGATGCTTTCGCAGTCAACACCAAGGAGGTTATCGAGGTATTCAAACGTACTTCACGTACCTATGGTGCTCTCCTAGCCTTCCAACTCATGATGGGTCATGGCTTCAAGGCCGATATCGAAGAGATGTCTAGGGAGCTGCCGAAAGAGCAAGATGGGCAGTTCGTCGATTTAGGCATCTTCAAAACGTCAGCTCTTAAGTGTGCACGCCAGCTCCTTGAGCTGGTTTCATCAAAGAAAACATCGGCTGGCCCAAGTTTATCGACCCAGACCCAAGCCCCTTGATTCTTGTAACAGACTTCTTTTTAAATTGATGTGAAACAATGTTCTGTCGCAAAACTTGTGGTTGTAATAAATTCCATGCTAGCAATGTTGCTAGTACACTCTTGTTATGACATTTTTACTTGCACTCTCCCGATGGGAGTAACTTCCAATGCTGAAGCGATGCGATCCGTCATATCTTTGACGTTTTTTTTGCAGGTTTTCCCAGTGCCTGCGTTTGTCGATGATTCTTCGGGTGCTCTTTCTGAAGGTGATCGAATCCAGCGTATGAAGGATCGAATCGCGCAGATGGAAAAGGATTTGCGCAATACCTATGCCTTGGCTGCCATTATCAAGAAGAAGAGCGAGATTGCAGCCGACGTAGAGCGCTATGCTCTTACTGAACTGCATAAGGCCACTGAAAGTTTGAACTGTAAGTTCCCTGGTCCTTGTGCTCATTATTCTTTGTCAAAAATACATTGTCTGATCTTCCGTTGATTCCCTTGCTAGTCATAGCTCTGAACCGTGCTGAAGAGAACAAGCGGATTCACGAGCGCGTGAACGCATTAACCCAGCTGTCATCAGCCGATGATATTTTCTGGAGGGAGCACTCGAAAGCTTCGGTTGTCGCGCAGTTCCAAGATCGGGTCCAGCAAGTCCACCACTTCTTCGACAAGTGCTACAAAGGCCTAAGAGTAATTTGGAGGACGATGTTCCCTTTGAATGCGGTCCCTCCTACACTGTTGTCTCTGTTGTATGAATTTAGAAACACCAAGAAGATTCGGGATTTGGTGCGAGCTCAAGTTTTTGCAGGAGCCAGATTCACGCTTGCCCTCGTCCTTGCGCGTTATCCTTCGGTGAATCTGCTGACTATTGCCAATGCGGTTGGTGATTTGGAGACGATGTATCCGAAGGTAATGTTGCCTGCCAATATAATTGTCGACAGGCTTGAAGAGGATTCGAAGATACCTGAAGAAAAAGAAACTCCACAAGAGTAATTCAGGGTCAAGTTCTTATTGTAAATATGTAATTTGGCTACTTCATCCAAGCATTTGGATTTCGAAGTTGAAACTTATTTTTCGGTAGGTACATATATATGCACTTTTACCGTGTCACTGCTGTTGGCAAATTTTGAAGGAGCAAATCTTAATTGCCCGTTTAAGCGTATGTGTATTCGTTGGTCAGCAAATTATTTGAGTGATCAGCTCGTGTTGCAGGTCTTGCTAAACCCGTTGTATGTGCAACTTTGCTTTCCTCCCTAGCGGCGCGTCGCCGTCTTGCTTTGTCGATTCTACTCTGGGTGATCTCATCTCGAGCATCCCTCGCACGATGCTTTGAGCCGCTGGCCTGTGGACGTGGTTCTTTCCTTCTGCGGGACCAGGTTGTCTCCTAACATTGCGAGACTTTCTAGGGCACCCCGATGGGCTTGGGCCATAGAACCTTCAGGGCGCTGATTGATGAGGTATGCTGCGAGATTGGCACTTGCTCCCGCGACGGTTTTTGGCCGTGGCATGCCCGCGGTGTCCGTGGTCATGAAGGACTTGGTCAGATTCGACGTTATTTCTCTGGCGTCATCTTCCGAAAGTCTGGATAACCTTGATCGGTGCTTGCCTGCTCCTTGAGTGCTTCGAGAGGCGCTTCCTTGCGAGCCCCTCCGTCGTTCACTAGATTGGTCTGCAGCGGATAGGCGTCTCTCGAGGGTGGCTTGCTCTTTTGATAGGCGCTCCCGGTTTTTCTCCAATATAGAGCGATAAGCGTTGAGGGTTCCAACCGAGGTTCCTGCGGGGAGCGGTGTGTTGTTAAGCACGGCTGCCTTGGCTGCTGCCCACTCTTCCTCTGCGATGATGTTATCGCTGTTGTTGTTATTGGCGCTGTTTCCAAAACTTACTCGTCTGCTGGAGCGGGGGGTGTGATCTCCATCTCACCTGTTCCTTGTGTTTCATGTGTTATTGGCGGCATAAACCTGGTGGTGTGCCGTTTTCCGGGTGGCACCTTGGACGATGCTGTCGACACTATCCTCTCCCGATGAATACTGGGCATTGTAGATGAACGGTGTGTCGCTTGATCCTAGCCCGTGCCTGGTATCGCAGTTCAAGCAGTAGTACGAGGTCATCTCCGAAGATGCGGGACTATTGGATCCAACCGACATTGAAGACGTCGAACGAGGAGTTGATGGCGGAGGTGAGTTTGTTGAGTCCGTCAGACCAGCCGAAAGGTCGACTGATGACGACGTGCCTGAACCTGTCGATCTGGAGGCGAGTGGTTCTAGCAGTCGAAGGACTCCTTTCGAGTTGACATTGTAGTGGACGCTGCCGAAGGTCATCTCCATGTTTCCTTGTAGATCAGAAAAGGTCAAGCGAGAAGAGTCGTTGTGCGGGGTGAATTCATAGGAGCCGAATCGAATCGGGCTTCCTAGACTTGGTGACGATGGCGTCGATGAAGCTGCCGATGACATGACTAGACCCGCCGATGACCAATCTCGTGCCGACAATTTTCCCACAGAAGGCGCCAATTGTCGAGGGTACTCCTCGGCAATGCCCTCCGATTGGGGCTTAGGGTTGATGGAATCCTGTAGGCTGACACGAGACATCGGTCCTGCCTGTCTGATCTTGATTATGAGAATATTGGGTTGTATGAGGTAAAACCCTTACGTCCTGCCTGTCTGATCTTGATTATGAGAATATTGGGTTACAATGGGGTGCCGAAGGTTTCAGCTGAGATCTCGTCGAGAGGCTAATTGTTGCGGCGACCTAGCTCTAGACTTCTGGTGGCTAAATTTGCTAAGATTGATCGTATCCCTCGGCGGCCCCTCTCCTGGCCTTTATATAGGAGGCCAGGTCTCAAGAGATCCAACCGGGTACGACTAGGTTTACAGTAGTCCTAGCTCTAAACTTTCCTTGTTCGACCCCTCCTTTGTCTTATCCGTCAAGGAATCTTCTGCTACATCGTCCAAGTGGCCCACCTTGCCATCGAGTACCTTCATGGGCCTCCAATTAGATTGTATAGTATAGGGCAATGTCGGTTACCCGAAGGGTAATGCCCACGTCAGCCGGAGATGCTATAACAAAGCCCGATGTAGAAAACCTAGACCATGCCTGGCCCATGAGAGGAGAAGTCTGTTGGGCCTCGGGCTACGGGTCAAGCCTCTTCCCTAATTCACAAAAAAAGGCTCAACCCTGTCTGATTGTGTGATTCAATTTTCAAGACCGACCCACATGTATGGTCGGACCGGGCTTGGCTTAGGATTTTCAGCTCGGATCGGGACGGGCTGGTCACCTAGGCCGCCCATGCCAGCTATAGTAAGACAGAGCGCGAGTTTTCGCTAGGAAAATGCTTAGGGCAGGCATGCACAATATTTGGCAAGATCATCTCCAAGGGGAAAACCTCATTTTCAATTCCTTTTTTTGTCCCATGTGGACAGGATTAGGGTTGTATTTTGTCAGTTGTTCGGGGCATTTGCCCCATGCACCTGAAAGGGTAGGTAGGAGACTAGAGGGGTGAGTAGAAGCTACACAAAATTTTAATATTTTTCAATTTTAGGGTTATACAGAAGTTAACGGGATACACAATGAAAGGAAAGATTAACTATACGATGCAATGCAAGAAACAAGGAATGAAACACAACAAGCAAGAGAGCAAAGTAAAGGAGCGGCACAACCTGGCCGTGGAGCCGACGAGATGAGATTTGTTTACCATAGTTCTTTCCCAATTGAAGTAACTACGTTAAGGAAGAGTGATACCACAAAGGTATCAACGCCAGAAAGGCCCCTCCTTATTCCTCGATGAGCACCCCACAAAGGAGCCTCACCTTCTCCACTATGCAAGCCGGTCGAGGCGACAAACCTTCACAACGCGATGGGGCACAACTCCACAAACGACTTAGAGGCTCCCATCATCCTCTAGAGGTATTACACAACAACAATAGCTGTAAGAGGTTCTCTCAACAAGGATCCCCATAAAAGGGAGATCTACGGTTTCACAACTCCACAAGGATACTAGGGAAAATCCAAAATTTCTTTGTGGATAGGTAGATCGGGTCCTCCTTCGTCGATTCCCAAAGTTTGGGTGGGTTTGGTTGGGTAGGGAGGGAGATAAGGGCAATTTAAGCTTTGGAGCAACGGAGGAGAGAGAAGTCCTTCGTCTTCAACAGATAGATCTGAGGAAGGAGGCACCCCTTTTATAGCCCATACACGCGATGTAGCCGTTGCAGAAAAATAGGGTCGAATGATCTAGGGTTAGTGACCCCCAGATTACCCCCTCCCCAGATGGTCCGGCTACATTGTTCTTGATGCTGGGGTCGGATGATCTGGACCCCCCCCCCCGCGGATATTGGGAACTTTCGGGGGTGGACGGAAAAAACTAGCCACCCCGGCTACTGTAAGGTGTGCACCATACTGGATAGGCACCGGATGGAAAACCATCCGCCCTGAATTTTTGTACTTAGAATCTCAGCGCCGTCTCCATGGTGAGGGGGGGGGGGGATAGTCCGGGCCACTGGAAGCCAGATCATCCGCCCCACTTCTTTCTTCTTCCTTTCCTTAGATAGAACCTCTAGTCCTTCTCCAAGCTCATCTCCAACACTTCCCATCAGAAGGACCTAGGTTATCACCACACACAAGTGTTTAGTGCAGCCTTAGAATTTTATGGGCTGAACACCATATGTGCTAAATTTGAATACCTACACACTTGAACACACTTGGTAAAATTCATTCGCGTGTTGTCAATAAACACACAAAACCCAAGGAAACTAAAAATGCTCTTTCAGCACCCAACCCCCTATATGCGCTAATTTTGCCATTTCACATCAAACATCAATGGAAATAGTTCTAAAACCAGACAAAGTTTTAACATCAAATACATTTCAACATAAATAGAAAATATAGAAATTTAAATACGTGAAATAGGGCATAGTAGAAACTCCAAAATGCAAAAATCACACATAGTTGGAACAACCAAGTTGTAAAATATTGATCAATCTTGTCGATTCTTCTTCTTCCTCTTCCTCCCCCTCCTCCTCTTGTATCATCGTCCATTAGGCTAAGATCGGTCGTCATCACGGACGTCTCTTCCATGAACATCTTGAGATCAATTTCTGAGGTTGCATCCGACTGGGCGGCAGTGGCAATTTTGGTGTTGATGTGAAGCTTCTCGGCTTGGGTGGTGGCATCTTGATGGTACCTCTCTTGAAGGGTATCCATAAGGCCCTTGAAATTCCCCGCTCATCATTCTTGATTTCTCAAAATTCCCCTCTTTTTTCACTTAAGCTCTCTTTGACGGATATCATCTCTGATTCTTTCAAAAAAACGATGGTTGAAGCCTCACCCCTTCATTGCTTCTTTGGAAAGCTTCTAGCCTTGGGACTTGAAGAGTTATGCCTTAGAGGCAATAATAAAGTATTTATTATTATAACTTCAAGTTTTGTAATTAAACTTATTTTAATATGATATAACTGCCATGTGTCTTGAATATAGGATTCAAAGGAAAACTCATAGGAACCTATAAAAGAATGAACAAACAAATGTCCCTAGTTTTGCCTCTAGGACTGACTCATATGTTGTTTAATGATCAAGTTTTTCCTCATCATGAGTATTGGAAATACAACAGTGGGAGTAGAGATTGTTAAGAAGAACAATGATACTCAACCGATCCAGTTTTATCGGATATACTATGATGCGTTATTCCTTGTTAATAGTATTGTCCACGTGTAATCTTATGAAACGAATCCTTAGACAACGAGAGTATCAAAAGATCTCATTTTTGAAGGCATGTATAGGTTACCATCAGAAGTCTAGCGTAAAAGGAGGCAAGAAAGGTGGTACTCATATATGTTGGAAAGAATGTCTGACGTTTGGTGACTCAAGAGAAAATTACTCCTCCGAATAGGGAGAGATATTCTTAGGGTCCATCTCGATATTACAATGTCACCTAATTATCCGGCCAGATACTTTGTAATGTGAATTATAAGAAACTATCTCCTTAACTCATCTCTTTACGTTCAAACCTTTATGACACCTTATATCTCTTTTAAACATTCTTGCACTTCAGCACCACAATCCAGGCCACTTGAATCCTGGCCGTTCATTCTGTCGACGTGGCGTGCTGTCAGCCGTCGGCTTTTCCGATCGGACGTTCCTAGCCGTCGGATCACGATCTGAGCAGTGCTCACGTGGTCCGCGCCGTCCGTTGCTAGCGTCCCCTTTTCACCGTGCGTAGCGTACCTGCCCACCAACTGACTTGCGGGCCTGCTTTTCTCGGGGCCCAGGCGTCAGCGACCTTCACTAGGTGTCTGTGTGGGCTTAAAAAAGCGAGAGAGCCGCGGTGGTTCCCATGTGGTTCTGCATGCCCGCCAAGGGCAAAAGGGTCTTTTCCTCTTTCATTTCCTGCGCAGCCCTGTGGAGAGGACGGAGTCGGGCGGTGCGTGGCGGAGGATCCTTCGTCGCCGGGTACAAGGCAGGAGCGCGAGCGTCCTCTCCTTGGGCATGGTCGGATGGAGAGAGAGAGGGGGGCGTGTGGACAGCAGAGCACCAGATCTTCTAGGGTTCCATGGAGCAGAGGCGGTAGGCCAAGCCTCACCCGCCTAGGGTTTCCTAATTAACCCTAGCCGCCGCAACCGGGATCATCGCCGATGTTCTGCTCGAGGAGTAGCTGCTCCGGAGGGGCTCGAGGAGGGACTGACGCTACCCACCTCGCCTCGCCAGGGCTGCTCGTCTCGTGCGGTGGAGAAGCACGAGGGCGAAACGGGCCTGTGCAGGAGCTCCGACGGGGTGACACCGCTTCTCCCCTGCAGGTGCCCTTGGCCCCCAGTCGCCGCCTCCCCTTCGTTTAGCACGGCAGCCGCCACCCACCTCGCCGGCGCAGCTCTCTCTCTCTCTCTCTCTCTCTCTCTCTCTCTCTCTCTCTCTCTCTCTCTCTCACATACACACTCTTTCTCTCCGACTCTCTCTCTCTCACCGCGTGCAGGCCTCCTTCCCAACCACAAGCACGACGCCTATGCCTGTAAGTGGGCACGTTAGCGACGGCCCACCAAGTGCCCACATGTGTCTTATAAATCAAAAGGGATGCATCTATGTGTCCGTTTGCCCGATTATACCCACCAGCGGATCAGCGTCATCAGTTAAAACTAGCAAAAGTGCCCATGCGTTGCATCGGGAGAAATAAAACTTAAACAGTCCACGGTATCATCCATGATGATATTTCTCCTTCCTTGTGACATCATCGATAAAGGTGGTGATATTTTTTCCTACCCATGACGAACATAATTAATTTACGATGGACGAGTTGTTTAAAGGTTACTTTAAGAAAAACCTATCGCTACTCGAATTTTGGCTAATCGATTGAACCGCCGAACTGATTTTTTGTATGTTGCCAATGGATTTTCTTGATCCTATATTTTAACCTTCATCAATAGCTATAAAAGAAGTCCGACATAATGATCTCGGGAATGGTGTGTTTCAATTTTTCTGAACCGTTGTCTTTTGTCAACTTGTGGTCCGCGGAATTAAAACGTATATTAAAGTAACATATCCATAACATATGCACTACTTTGATATTGTTTACACTAAAAATGAGCATAATAATATGTTAAATAAAAAATCAACAATGAATATATAGATGAATTAGAGATACTCAGATTGTGTACATTTATATTTTTTTACCTAGTTCGTCGATGCTAAAGCTGGCACGAGTGGGTGGATGCCTTTTTCTCTCCCATGGCTCTCTCACGCTCTAATGCAAAAACAGTGGCTTATAATCCCTTCTCTTTATCTTGTATATTCCCCAAATTCTCCACCGTTTGTTGTGTCCTCCGCTCCCATGGCGAAACATCAAATCCATCTAGCTGCTAAAAAATATCTTTCAAAATCATCTTCAAAATTCATCTTCAAAATCGGTAGCAAATTCAGCAATTCTTTAAATTCGAAGCCAAAGTCCACCAATCCATCCACTTTTCTCTACAGTACCGTTTTTGTTGTATCTCTTAATTGGCGTTGAATGCCTCTTGAAGGCCAAGCAGAAGCACCATGGATGACTTGTACCACGAAGGAGCAAACTCGGCACGCCCTGCCTATAAACTCCCTCTATATCTCCTGCTCGACTTGATCACCACTGACGGGCGACGGGGCACCTATGCAACCGGCCCCGATTCTGGCTCCACCTTGTTCCCAGCGAGGATGACGCCCCCTGATTCGTCCCTAGCTACCGATCTGCGTGGTGAGCTAAAGCCCGCATCATCGCCAACATCCGCCTGCAGCTTTGTCGCACAGCCGACCACTTGTCCCGCTGCAAAACCTATATACAGGAACGGTAATCCGCCGGCGATCTACGCCGGGTGCGCTGCCCCGGCCTGAACTACACTGGGTGCGCTGGTCAAGGAGGCGTGGACCCCCAACAATCAGGCGAAACCCGCAACGACGGTTTGGCGAGGAATCCTGGGGAGGCAAGAGCAGGCTCGGTGTTCCTTTTCGAATCCCCTCGCTGGCAATCGATCGCTTGAGCAATCACTTTCCTTGGCGCGGAAGCGCTCGCGGAGCGAGTCAATTCCCTTTTTATCACGTAGTGTTTTAATTGCGTTCACACATGTTCACACTAACAGCTTGTATTACTACTTTGCAAGTTACATGCAGCCAAGAGCGTTCACACTACATGCATGCACATGCACAGATCATCTCATGGATTTGCATTTAATGAGCCAACTTTTCAGCACACTTTCATAAGTTGTTGCATGCGTACATATAGCATCTCACTCTTTTTCTTCAGCACGAGGCAGGCTCTCAATTCTCTTTTTGCAATTCCCTTTTGGGTTTTATTTTCGTACGGTAATTCATATTTAATGGTGTGCCGTCGTGCAATTCCCTTTTGGGTTTTATTTTCGTACGGTAATTCATATTTAATGGGGTCCTTTTTGCAATTCCCTAGAATATTTTAGCGAACATTTTTTTTATATTTACAGTTGATAAATAACGAGGCACCAGGTTGATGGTTTGTAAAATAAAAAAAATGTTCGCTAAAATATTCTAAATGAAATACTTTTTAGGGTTGGTAGTTATTTAGAATTACCATTGATAAATAACGGGGCACCGGATTGATAACTTGTAAACTAAAAAGAGTCGCCAAAATATTCGAAATGAAACTAGATTTTTAGGGTTGGTAGTTATTTATATTTACTGTTGATAAATAACAGGACACCGGGTTGATATCTTCTAAACTAAAAAAGATTCGCTAATTTTTTTAAAATAAAATTAACTTTGAGGTTGATAATTTTATACATTTACGGTTGATCACTCGAGTACGGAGGGGTTGATTATTCAATAGAGAGGGTTGATAACTTTTAGCCAGAAAAAAAGTTTGTCGAAACATATTAACATGGGTGCTAGTTTTGAAGATCTCGTCGAGACGGATTTATTGGTGAAAGTGAATCTTAATTTGGAGTTGTCGTTTGAAAGTTAAAACGTTTTGAATTTTTAAATTTGGGAAACATTCCGCTGACATCAGCAGATTCGTCTATTTGTGCATGCATGTAGAACTTTCTCTCAATAGCCTGCACTAGGTTGATAATTCTATACATTCACCGTTGATCACTTAAGTACGGAGGGGTTGATTATTCCAACAGAGAGAGTTGATAACTTTTAGTCCGAAAAAAAGTTTCTCGAAACATATCAACATGGGTGCTAGTTTTGAAGATCTCGTTGAGACGGATTTATTGGTAAAAGCGAATCTTAATTTGAAGTTGTCATTTGAAAGTTAAAACGTTTTGAATTTTCAGATTTGAAAAAGATTCCGCTGACATCAGCAGATTCGTCTATTTGTGCATGCATGCAGAACTTTCCCTCAATAGTCTGCACCAGGTTAATAAATTTATACATTTACCGTTGATCACTCAAGTACGGAGGGGTTGATTATTCAAATAGAGAGGGTTGATAACTTTTAGCCAGAATTTTTTTTTGTCGAAACATATTAACATGGATGCTAGTTTTGAAGATCTCGTCGAGACGGATTTATTGGTGAAAACAGATCTTAAATCGGAGTTGTCGTTTGTGAGATAAAACGTTTTGAATTTTCAAATTTGGAAAGATTCTCGCTTACGTCATCAAATTCGTCTGTTTCTACATGCATGCAAAACTTTCCCTCAATAACCTTCACTACAGTCCAAAATTTGCCAAAAATGGGAAAAAAATTGGTTTGGAAACTGAGCGCTTAATCCCTCTCTGGCGCTCGAGCGCAAGCTAGGGCAGCCCGTTCCTTTTATTGAAGCGATCAAGACCAGGTACGATTTCGTGAAGGATTCTATTTCCACCTCAGAATCCGGCTTGAGCTGGCGTCAAGCGAGACGTGACGAATCAAGAAACCAGCGACGGACGAAAAATATACCAAGCGGACCAAACGGACGAAACCACGGAAACGTTAGCTCCTTTATTATTAGGTATAGATAACAGCGAGTGACTAGCGCTCCCTCAAACAGATCGTCGGACGCGTGCGGTTGAGGATCCCCAAAGACCTGAAGGGGAGCGCTTGGCCGCGGCGACAGAAGGGGAGCAGAGGAGGGAGGATCCTTGCTGCGGAAGGGGTGAGCAGGGGTGGTGGAATTTCGCCGTCCATAGCGCCCGGCGAAGGCGGCGAGTAGAGGAAGGTAGGGAGTAGAGCGAACGCTATCGAGGCGGCATAGCGGCGGTAGGGAGGGGACGGGCCGCTAGAGCCCATCACATTTTTTCCTCTGTTCGTGGGTCTTCACTTAAAGGATTAAACTGGGCTGGGCTGGCGGCGCCGTGGTCAGCCCGTGACCAGTTTACAGGCCTAACGTTGACGTCGGACTGTAGAGGTGTGCTTGGGGAGCAGGGGGAGTGCTTTGCACCGACCTGGTCGGTGGCGAGGGACGAGCCGCACACCCGGCCGTTGTTGGGCCCGGCCCACGATTCCGTCCGGCTTTTTTCAGTTCGCTACGAAGCAGTCACGACTCACGAGTTCGATCTCTCACGAGCAATGTTTCAGTTCTGAGCACTTTTCTGAATATACGTAGCGAGTCACGTAAATATATTTTCGTTTTTTAAAATCTAAAAATTTGAAAATATTTTTTCGAGAAAAAATATTTCACAAAATTTTGAACAGATTTAAAATTTGAACATTTTTTTAACTGAACAGTTTCAAATTTGAACCGTTTTAAATTTTGAACAGTTTTAAATCTGAACAATTTTGAAATTTGAACAATTTTTTAGATCAAACAATTTTCGAAATTAAACGTTTTTTGAATATGAATAAATTTAAAATTTGAACGATTTTCCGATTTGAACATTTTTCAAATTTGAACGATTTCTAGATTTGAACATTTTTTTAATTTGAACAAATTTTAGATTTGAACTTTTTAAATTTTAACAAAAAAAAGAAACAGAAAAGAAACAAAAACAAAAGAAACAAAAACAAAAAAAAGAAACAGAAAAAAAAGAAACAGAAAACAGAAATAAATAAACGTGAAATGGCCGACCAGGCCGGCCCATTACCGCGCGCGGGGGTGTGCGGCGCGCGGTAACCACCGACCTGGTCGGTGTATAGGAATTGCCGGGAGCAGGGCGACCTGCGCGACGCCTGGGGAGAAGTGCGGCCCTCCACACCGACCTGCACAGCGAGTTGGCGACCTTCACGGTGAGAAGGGCGAGAACCAGCAGATTCGCCAACAACAGATGCGACTCCTCCACCGTCTCCTTTGCCCAGCCAGGATTTGGTCTAGAAGCTGATTCACCAGGTCAGTCTTGTGCCTCACAAAATGCTTCCATGTTGTTTTTTGTGTTGTCCACTAAATCTTGGTGATTAACTGGTTCTTCCTCCTGCTGCTTTTCTATTTCTAGCTTGATTAGGTTGCAGTAAAGGAATTATTGTTTCCATTTTATCCCTTTTTCTGCTAGGTGATTTGTGTTTGCTAGGATTAGTTTTAATTTGATCCTAGGTAACAAAACTAGGGGTGAGAAGGGTCGTGTTGCAATTCCAAAGAAGGATTGCAAGAATGTTGGCATGTGTTATGGCACTGATGCCTACCCTTATTATTCTGGAGATGAGTCACTAAAGCACCGATTATGTACTGGTTGCAGGGAAATTACCTCCACAACGAGCATGTGACCTAAAATTAGAATTTATAGATGTACCGTGCTCCATATAATGGAGACACTCAAATGCCAGCAATGCATTATCAGTAATCATTCTGCCAGGGATGAATGCACTTTGATTTTTAGAGATGACGCCACCAAGTATAGGCCTTAGCCTATTAACCAAGCATTTAGAAACTATCTTGTACACAACATTGCAGAGCCCAACTGGTCTATAGTCAGAGAGACTCATTGGGTTATCAATCTTTGGGATCAAAACAATTGATGTGTCATTCGTTCCTTCCGGCATATGCCCCGTGGCAAAAAATTCTTTAACCGCAACAATAATATCACCACGCAAGAGATCCCAATTACGCTGAAAGAACCTTGCTGGAAAACCATCGGGACCAGGGGCCTTGATAGGCCCAATTTGAAACAAGGCATCAGCAATCTCTTTATCAGTAAATTCCTTACAAAGATCGTTATTCATGTCCTCTGTGATCTTCTCCTGAATAAGATCTGTAATACTCGTGTGATCAAGGGAAGGATCACGAGTATATAAGAACTTAAAATGCGAGACTGACATCCTCTGCATATCTGATGGTACAGTTTTAAACACACCCATGTCATCCCGCAACTTTAAGATTTTATTCCTCCGAGCACGCCAGACAGCTTTTTGATGGAAAATTTTTGTATTACGATCACCTTCCCGCATCCAATCGATTCGGGAGCGCTGCAACCATAGCATTTCTTCTCTATATAGAATATCGTTCATTAGATCCATGGTGACTCTTATCTCCTCCCTGGGTGCATTAGACGCTTGCAAACTAGAGAGTTTCTCACGAAGTCTGGCAAGCTCACGTGTTACATTTCCAAACTTCCTCTTCCCCCACTGATGTAAGGAAGACATAACGGATGCCAGGCCTCGTGTCACACCACCAAGGTCCTGCATTGGTCCAAGTCCTTTCCACGAAGTTTCAATCACTTCTTTTAAGGCAGCATCACGTTCCCAAAAGATCTCATAACGCAGACAACTACGGACTTGTGGTGTTCTTACTTCCTTTGCCAGCGACCAGAGCAGAGGACAATGGTCAGAACATGGAGTAACCAGGTGAACCACCGTAGAGTCTGAGTATATATCCCGCCACGCATTATCGGCGAGCGCTCTATCCAGGCATACCTGCACATTATTATTTCCAGCCCTCCTATTATCATATGTGAAAGGTAGACCTGAGAATCCAAGGTCTGACAATCCGCATCTCTGAACACAATCTCTAAATACCGCCATCTGCGACTCAGCCCGTGGCACCGCCGAGAAGTGCTCATATGACCACAAGGCTTCATTGAAATCTCCGATTAGAGCCCAAGGAAGAGAGGAAGAAGCACAAAGCGTGGAAAGGGAAGACCACATACGGTGCCTGTTCTCAGTCCTCGGTTCTCCGTAAACAAACGTAGCATGAAACATGGGCTCATCTGGACTGATCCGCATCCACACATCAATGTATCTAGCTGTAGCATCTTTAACAATCACCTCAATACTTTCATGCCGCAAGTCCTCCACTAAAGCCTTCCGAATCAACTCCAGTAAAACCCCTTAGACCCAGGCGAGAACGAAGCCGGCGCATACGATCACAACTCTGACGGGTCTCACATAGGAACATAATTTTTGCCTAGTGTGTTCGTTGTAGAACTCCCAGCTCACGAACTGTCGTGGTGTTCCCGGCTCCACGACAGTTCAAACTTATACAATTCATTGGGCCCGGCGGTCGCCCTCGAGGGACGCCGCCGATCCAGCCGAAGTACCAGAAACAGATGTGCCATCATCGCGCTTTTGGCGCTTCATACTTCCATCCTCCAAATCCACATTCTCCTCAGGAGAGGGTTTATTATCCAGCAACATTGGGGCAGATGCATTTGCAATGGCTACCGGCTGTAGTTGCTCGAGAGCGAGCCTTTTCCGAGCTAACACATCAACATCTGACATTATTGCATCACCTTTCGGATCAAGTTTGTTTGGACTAGATGCGGTATCGTCCATATCTTTGTTCTGGTCAGTATTTCGCCTCTCAGGATGCACACGCCAGTCATAGAACGGTGCAAGACCATGTCCTCCATTGCCCGGAGCACCCCTTCCTCTACCAGCACGACCTTCTCCACGACCAAAGGAACCCATCGGTGGTGCCTCGTTCCTCTGGTTACCACGATCAGAACCACCACGACCCCTTCCATTCTGATTAGCATAGATGCGATCAGAAAATTTCAGATCCTTCTCCTCGAATAAGCCATTGCCACATTCCTTGTAATCATGACCTATCTGGCCACAAACAAAGCAAAACTGACCAAGCTTTTCATATTTCACCTCGAATACAGATCTTTGTTTGCTAAGCACAAGCGAGACATGCTTGGTGAGGGCTGTACGTACATCATGGCGAACCCGGACACGCACAAAATCACCTCGAAAGGAGCCGGCCGGTTTCATCTCGACCTCAACGATCTCACCAGCAACTCTTTCAACCAATTTGCGAACTATTTTCTCCTTACGATAGCCCTCAGGAATTTTGTGCACCTGGAGCCAGATCGGCATAAACTCAAGCTCCACACCCTCAGGATCCGAGAGGCCATCATACGGGGCCAAGATGACTGCCCAATCCCGGAACAACCACGGACCTCTCTCCGTCACCTTCTCCCAATCCCCTAAACAGAAGCATTGGACCACAAACCTATTGACGCCGACAGCCCTCATAGTGATTTCTCGAGCAGGGTTCCAGGCGATCCGCATCTGCTGGAAAAAAGCCTCATGACTGAAGTTCTTGTGGCAATGAACTCTAGGGCCACAGCCATCCACCTTGTACCCTCCAGGATCTCCTTCACCTCCACCTCCTCCTCCAACATCAGGTCGTCAAATTCATCCTCACCGATATTCATCTTTTCCATTAGGGTTTCAACCACCGGGGCCTTCTGGCCGCCTCCCAGCGAAGACGAAGTCGCCTCCGCGGCCGACGGGCCAGCAGCGACCGCCACAGCCTCCTCCTCCATGCAAAACCGGACACAGCGCCAGCCACCAACTATCAGATCCGATCTCCAGAACTCCAACGTTTCCAACCCTCTGGACAAGCAACCAAAGCCGCCCTTAAGCCAGAGGAGAAGGGGAACACGAGGAGGACACGAGCGCTAGCACACGGCGACGATCGGATCAGAATCAGATCGGAGATGGCAAGGGACAAGCTTGATTTGTCTAAGGCTTATGATAGAGTGGACTGGTCCTTTCTAGAGAGCACATTGCTGAAAATTGGGTTTTGCCACCGGTGGGTTAAATGGATCATGGCGCGCGTGACCACGGTGAAATATTCTGTTAAATTCAATGGAACCCTTTTGGAGGCTTTTTCTCCATCTCGAGGATTAAGACAGGGGGACCCGCTTTCCCCCTTTCTATTTCTATTTGTGGCTGATGGACTTTCAGCGTTATTGCAGAAGGAGGTTAATGATGGTGCACTATCCCCAATTAAGGTGTGTCGTAATGCCCCTGGTATTTCACATTTAATGTTTGCTGATGATACTGTTAGAGTTGTATAGTCCCCTTTTCTGTTATTCCCCAGTGTATGAGGGGCTTACCTGCACATTGTCACACATGTACATGTACTGGCCTATGGCCCTCTGTGAATACTAGTTGCTATTCTCCAACATGGTATCAGAGCTCATGGTCTAGCTCTTTGCACGCTGCAACTCCGTGCTCGATCCGCGCCGCCGCCGATGATCTTTCCGGCCGCTGCTGCTCCACTTCTCTTTTCCTCTCCCGATCTCGTCGGGATTGAGTCTTTTTCCAAGAAATTTTAGCCTTTTTCGTCCGATTTTTGGGCTCCAAAATCGCTGGCAGACCTCGATTCGGCCGGCCCTGGGCTGCCCTGTCCGGCCGCCACTGCCGCGCCGCCCCCGGCCGGCTCCGGCCCCCGGCCGCCGCTGCCTCGCCGCCCCCGGCCGGCTCCGGCCCTCGGCCGCCACTGCTGCGCCGCCCCCGATCCGGCTGGCACCGGCTCTCCCCGTCCCGGCCCGCCTTAATCCGGTCGCCGCCACGCCGCCTCCGGCCACCGCCGCACTTCCCCCGGCCGGTAACAGCCGCCGCAGTGCCATTTCTGGCGTGCACTGGTCCGTCCTGGTACTGCGGGCTGCTGCTGATCTGCTGCTGGTCTGATCAGATCTGATCCAGATCCAAAAAAAAAAAGGATGGCGTCCTCCGCCTCTGGCTATGTCAGTATTCCTCGGTGCCCAGTGATATTTGATGGTACCAACTACGGGGAATTTGCTGCCTTTATGCGGATTCACATGCGTGGTCTTCGGTTGTGGGGTGTTCTTACCGGTGAGGTCTCTTGTCCGCCGCACCCCACTGCTCCTGTGCCCCCTATTCCACCGTCCGTGCCACAGGTCCTTGCTGAGGATGCTACTCAGGCTGATCGGGATGCAGCCAAGTCTGCCGAGGCTGCTGCTGATGAAGCATATGAGGAGCAGGTACTTGCTTATTCAGAGGCTCTTGGCTCTTACCGTGACAGTTTGGCTACCTTTACTCAGTGGTGTGATGAGGATGCCAGGGCTGCTGCTGTTCTTTCTCAGAGTGTTCAGCCATAGTTTGCTTCTGAGTTTATGGGTCTTGCCACTGTTGCCGAGATGTGGTCTCACCTTCGTCAGCGATATCAGCCTTCTGGGGATTCTCTGTACTTATCTGTGTTGCGTCAGGAGCATGATCTTCAGCAGGGTGACTCCACTATTCATGAGTTTTACACCCAGAGTGCGGCGATCTGGCGCCAGCTTGACTCCCTTCGCAGTGTTGTCTGTGGTACTTGTCAGTGTTGCCGGACAGTACGTTCAGATATGGACTTCCAGAGGATCCATGAGTTCCTGTCTCGACTTCGCCCAGAGTTTGAGCCTCGTCGTGCTCAGTTGTTTGCTCGAGGTCGTGTTCCTATCTCAGAGGTGCTGACTGAGCTTCGTGCTGAGGAGACTCGTCTGCGTGGTGCTGGCCTACTTGGGACACCTTCTGTTCTTGCTGCTCGAGGTCCCCCCTGCTCCTGCCCCGCCACTTCTTCCTACACCAGTGCCTGTTGATTCTGGAGGAGCCCGCTCTTCTCGCGGTGGGGGTCGCTCTCGCCCTCCTCGGTTCTGCACTCACTGTCGGAGGCCTGGTCACCTTGAGTCTGACTGCTACCGAAGCGGCGGGGTGTGCCTCCTCGTGCTCCACCCTCGGCGCTCGTCACCACCGGCTTCACTGAGCAGGATATAGTGAGACTTCAGCGTCTCCTTGCCTCCTCCGGTTCTGCTTCGACGGGTACTGCTGCCTCCGCGGCTGTTTCCTCTCCACAGTCAGGTACTGTAGGATAACGTTGCATAGAAAACAAAAATTTTCCTACCGCAAACACGCAATCCAAGCCAAGATGCAATCTAGAAGACGGTAACAACGAGGGGGTATCGAGTCTCACCCTTGAAGAGATTCCAAAGCCTACAAGATGAGGCTCTTGTTGCTGCGGTAGACGTTCACTTGCCGCTTGCAAAAGCGCGTAGAAGATCTTGATCACGATCGGTTCCGGCGCCACGAACGGGCAGCACCTCCGTACTCGGTCACACGTTCGGTTGTTGATGAAGACGACGTCCACCTCCCGTTCCGGCGGGCAGCGGAAGTAGTAGCTCCTCTTGAATCCGACGGCACGACGGCGTGGTGTCGGTGGCGGTGGAGAACTCCGGCGGAGCTTCGCTAAAGCACGCGGGAGCTATGGAGGAGAGGGGGCGGCTAGGGTTTGGGAGGGGGTGGCCGGCCACTTCAATGGGGCGGCCAGCTTGTGGTCTTGGGGTGGCCGGCCCCCTCCCTTGGCCCCTCATTATATAGGTGGATTCCCAAGAGTTGGTCTCCAAGTCTTCGAATAAGACCCGAACCAAAACCTTCCAAAAGGAGGGGAAACCTAGCCAAGCTAGGACTCCCACCAAAGGTGGGAGTTCCACCTCCCATATGGGGGGTGGCCGGCCCCCTAAGGGGGAGTCCACTTGGGACTCCTCCCCACTAGGGTTGGCCGGCCATGGAGGTGGAGTCCCATGTGGACTCCACCTTCCTTGGTGGTTTCTTCCGGACTTTTCTAGAACCTTCTAGAACCTTCCATAGAACCTTCCGCGACATTTTAATTCACATAAAATGACATCCTATATATGAATCTTATTCTCCGGACCATTCCGGAACTCCTCGTGATGTCCGGGATCTCATCCGGGACTCCGAACAAATATTCGAACTCCATTCCATATTCAAATACTACCATTTCAACATCCAACTTTAAGTGTGTCACCCTACGGTTCGTGAACTATGCGGACATGGTTGAGTACTCACTCCGACCAATAACCAATAGCGGGATCCGGAGATCCATAATGGCTCCCACATATTCAACGATGACTTTAGTGATCGAATGAACCATTCACATACAATACCAATTCCCTTTGTCTCGCGATATTTTACTTGTCCGAGGTTTGATCTTCGGTATCACTCTATACCTTGTTCAACCTCGTCTCCCGACAAGTACTCTTTACTCGTACCGTGGTATGTGGTCTCTTATGAACTTATTCATATGCTTGCAAGACATTAGACGACATTCCACCGAGAGGGCCCAGAGTATATCTATCCGTCATCGGGATGGACAAATCCCACTGTTGACCCATATGCCTCAACTCGTACTTTCCGGATACTTAATCCCACCTTTATAACCACCCATTTACGCAGTGGCGTTTGGTGTAATCAAAGTACCTTTCCGGTATAAGTGATTTACATGATCTCATGGTCATAAGGACTAGGTAACTATGTATCGAAAGCTTATAGCAAATAACTTAATGACGAGATCTTATGCTACGCTTAATTGGGTGTGTCCATTACATCATTCATACAATGATATAACCTTGTTATTAATAACATCCAATGTTCATGATTATGAAACTAATCATCCATTAATCAACAAGCTAGTTAAGAGGCATACTAGGGACTCTTTGTTTGTCTACATATCACACATGTACTAATGTTCCGGTTAATACAATTATAGCATGATATATAAACATTTATCATAAACATAAAGATATAAATAATAACCACTTTATTATTGCCTCTAGGGCATATCTCCTTCAGTCTCCCACTTGCACTAGAGTCAATAATCTAGTTTACATTTGTAAAGATATAACACCTTGGCCTTATGGTGCTTTATCATGTATTGCTCACGGGAGAGGTTTTTAGTCAACGGATCTGACATGCTCAGAACCGTATGTATTTTGTAATTCATTTGCGTCTCAACGCATCACTCATTTCCAAATGAGTCGGCATTAAATATGTTTGGTCTTCCGGTGGAACCTTAATTCCGCGGTCTGAAATATGTCACTAATATTGTCACACACAATATAGCTTCAAAGTTCGACTCGTCGGAAATACACCAAGTTCTCAAAGAACCTCTTGACTTAACATCCTTTGTCATTGTCAAAACAATGACATACTCGCCTTCTTTTGTAGATTCCGTCACAATATTTAGAACTCTTCTAAATCTAGCATAGACAACTTCTAGCTCATTTTGCTACCTTTTAAACAACACTTAGTCTAATTTGAGATTGAAATTATATTTTATATGTGACAAAACCAATATCGGTGTAACACCTTACAACGATTTGTTTGTCATTTCTTCATACAAAAAAAAATATATATATCCTTAGTTCTTCTAAAGTACTCAAGGATATTCTTACTGTCGTCCAATGATCATCATATGAATCATTCTGGTATATGCTCATAACACTTTATAGCATATGACATCTGATTGTGTACATATTATTCGTGATCTATAATCACTCATGTGTTTTTACTCATTGAGTGTCAGATACATTCAAGTCTTGTTAAAACTTAACATGACAAGAACATTTTCTTAATATTTATATATTGAACTACTTCAATATCCATTCTATGTACTTTGACTTAAACTTATTATGTGTTTCAATCTATCTTCATAGATCTTGACACTAAATATGTTTCAGTCCATATTCTTTCATTGAAATTAATTTCTCAATGAAACCTTTTAATCAAGTATATAATTATATCATTTATAACCAACTATATGTCACCTACATAAAGTATTATAAATATGTCTCAGTGCTCCCACTTAATTTCTTGCAAATGCAAGCCTCTTCATCGTCTCTGATGAAATCAAAAACTCTTTGACTATTTCATCCAGTGAAGATTCAAACTCCGCTATACTTACTTCATCAAATTGAAGTTTGTATACCTATCTAGTATTCCATGGACCAGCAAAACTCTTGGTTGTATCTTGTATACACCTTTTAATACATACTTCTGATAAGTAATGTATTTTGCCATCCTACTAGCATATCTCATAAAATAAATATGTAGTGATTACTAGAATAATCCACATAGACTATAAGCATTGCTACGGAAGATCTAATCTTATCGTAGTCAACTCTTTGAACTTTATCGTAAACAATTTTTCGACAAGTCGAGCTTCTTTAAGGATATTCTATCCAAGTCCATAAATTTTATAGATCCATTTACTTTCAAAAAGTATTTATCTATCTTGGATTTCATGGCATATAGCCATTTTAACGGAGTCGGGGCCCATCATAACTTCTTTGTTTGTAGTTGGTTTATCTTTGTTCAAAATCAATCCTTTGTTCACAAATCATTTATTTGATCACAAAGTAAACCATACCTACAAGGTTCAATATGTACTTCGATCTCCATGACTAAAACACTTTTGAAGTCATGGGAGCCATGATCGTCGTGGCCGCTTCCGAAACCAATTCCGATGCTGCGCTACTCTGATCATTATGCTCAGTGTTCATAAACCTTATCAAAATATATTGTCCTCCCACTCAAATACTTCACTAGAAACAATTTCTCGGAAATAAGAAACATTGACAAACACTTTTGTCTTTGTCTTGTGGGAAGAATTCCCAATTAAATCTCTGGGATAACCAACAAAGACATTCATCCGATTTTGGTTTGTAAACTCTTAGACCAAAATTTAAAGAAAGGACTATTAGGATTTATAACCATGCCATAACTCGTATGGTGTCATTTCAACGGATCATGATGATGCTCTATTTAGTGTAAAAAGCGGTGGTCACTAAAGCATAATCCACAAAAATATAATGGCGTCATAATATTTTATCACATCATTAATCCAACAAGGTTTGGATACATATCTCGGATACTATATCATCATTATCATACTCCAAGAAATGTGAGTTGTAGAACAATTTCATAACTCTCTTAGATGTTCGCTAAAACTCGTAATTCAAATATTTCCACCATGATCCAATCATAGATATTTGATTTTTCTATTACGATGATTTCCACTTCATGCTGAAATTTATTTGAATCCTATTCAAATGTTTCAAACTATTCCTTATTGAATATATCCACATATATACTCAATTCATTGTTTGAAAGTTTTCATGAAGTAGAAGAATCTTCCGCACACAACTATGCCCAGTGAACCACATATATCATTATGTATGTTTTCACTAAGTTAGTTGCCCGTTCAACTCTTCGGCCTATGAACGGTATTTCAGTCATTACCTTTTAGAAAAGATTTTGCAAGTGCCAAACGATTCAACAAATCGAATGACTCCAAAAATCCATTTGCATGGAGTTCCTTCATGCGATCCTTTCTAACATGACCTAAATTGCGGTTCCACAAATAAGTGGAATTCAAATCATTTGCCTTATGGCATTTTTAGCGTCGGTGTTATGTATGTGTGTTTCACCATTAAGATTTATAATAACTTATCCATCGTACATGGAGTAATGTCATAATTTGAACAACTCATTGTTTTCATTTGACCGAGCAAAATAACAATTATTAAGTTCTTTATTATAAATTCTAAGGGCTAGATAGAATGCCAATGACGAACATAATAACACTTTATTTTGTTCCAGACGTGCATTTCTATCATATTCCTTGTCAGTCACTTAGGCCATTGTATTCTTGTATTGCGTTGTTTTGTATGACACTTCATACCAACCAATATGGTACTAATACCCAAGAATTTCATTGTGTGACTTAACTAGGAATACAACCATAACATGTATATCATTTATATACACCTGAGCTAGACTTTCTAGTCTTTTCTTTTCTTTTGCCAAAATATCTTTTGCAGTTTCTCTTTTAGCTTTCCTCATTATTCAGAAAAAATTTCAACATCAATAACTTCTAGGTTTGTTGGTCAAATACCAATAACCTTGAGGTTCTTACTTTGAAGTTGATCATCATATGACAAGTGTTTCAGATTTCACTATTAGTAAATTTGTAATACGATGAACAATTTCACTCATAATTTTATCCATCAATTCATGATAACTTTCTGAGACCATGTCTGTACATGCTAGGCTCATAAACTTTAAACCTTAGTATTCGCATATGCAAATCTGGCTTGCACCCGTTGGAAGCACACGTAGAATCTATAACACCCGATCATCACGTGATGCTTCGAAACGACGAGTCTTAGCAACAGTGCATACTAAGGACAATCACTTCATGGATATGCGAATATCGTTAGTGCCCCAATAGTTGGAGGATTGGGACGCCTTGCGTCTTCAACCTTCGTACATTCCCATAAAACTTATGAGTTTATGTAGTCTCACCAAATTTATATTCTATCATCTTGCAATAAGGTCTTAGATATCACATATATCTCGTACCTTGATTATTTCTGAAAACTAAATTTTCAGCTCCTTACTTTTCAAACAGATTTGAACTTCAAGTTTCACGGAGACAAGATAACTTTAGGTACTAATTGAAACCATAGCTCTCTGAATCAACAAAGTGAGTTTTACTAAAAGTTTGCAATAGGACTTAATCATTTCTTGATTCATTAACAATACGGTACCAATCCGTAAAGTTTCTAGTCAGATTTTAACAATATTTCTATCTCAATTATAAGACTAGCGCATAGTAGTAAACGGATGCCAATACTACAAAATTAATTCAAAATACTACTCAGACTATGTTTATGATAATTAGTTCATGTTTTAATCTAATTACTAATGAACTCCCACTTAATACAACATCCCTCATAGTTGTAAAGTGGTACACGATCCAAATCCACTACACCAAAACCGATCATCACGTGAGATGATGTAGTTTCAATGGTGAACATCAACATGTTGATCATATCATCCATATGACTCGTGTTCAACCTTTCGGTTTCCATTGTCCCGAGGCCATGTCTGTACATGCTAGGCTCGTCAAGCAAACCCAAGTATTCCGCATGTGCAACATGGCTTACACCCGTTGTATGTGAATCGTTGAATCTATTACATCCGATCATCACGAGATGCTTCGAAACGACGAACTGTACAACGGTGCATACGAGGGAAGAACACTTTATTATCTTGATATTAATGTGAGGGATCATCTTATAATGCTACCGTCGCGATCTAAGCAAAATAAGATGCATAAAGGATTAACATCACATGCAGTTCATATGTGATATGATATGGCCCTTTTGTCTTTGTGCCTTCGATCTTCATCTCCAAAGCACGGACATGATCTCCATCATCAACGGGCATGATCTCCATCATCGTCGGCGTAGCGTCAAGGTTCATGGCGCCGTCTTCATGGTTGTTCACCTCATGTAGCAACTATTACAACTACTTTGAAATACTACTCAACATGAAATTTAAAGACAACCATAAGGCTCCTTCCGGTTGCCACAATACAATAATGATCATCTCATACATATTCATCATCACATTATGGCCATATCACATCACCAAACCCTGCAAAAACAAGTTAGACGTCTCTAATTTGGTTTGCATATTTTACGTGGTTTAGGGTTTTCGAGAGAGATCTAATCTACCTACGAACATGAACCACAACGGTGATACTAGTGTTGTCAATAGAAGAGTAAATTGAATCTTCACTATAGTAGGAGAGACAGACACCCGCAAAGCCTCTTATGCAATACAAGTTGCATGTCGAACGAGGAACAAGTCTCATGAACGCGGTCATGTAAAGTTAGTCCGAGCCGCTTCATCCCACTATGCCACAAAGATGCAAAGTACTCAAACTAAAGATAACAAGAGCATCAACGCCCACAAAACCATTGTGTTCTACTCGTGCAACCATCTATGCATAGACACGGCTCGATACCACCGTAGGATAACGTTGCATAGAAAACAAAAAATTTCCTACCGCAAACACGCAATCCAAGCCAAGATGCAATCTAGAAGACGGTAACAACGAGGGGGTATCGAGTCTCACCCTTGAAGAGATTCCAAAGCCTACAAGATGAGGCTCTTGTTGCTGCGGTAGACGTTCACTTGCCGCTTGCAAAAGCGCGTAGAAGATCTTGATCACGATCGGTTCCGGCGCCACGAACGGGCAGCACCTCCGTACTCGGTCACACGTTCGGTTGTTGATGAAGACGACGTCCACCTCCCGTTCCAGCGGGCAGCGGAAGTAGTAGCTCCTCTTGAATCCGACAAGCACGACGGCGTGGTGTCGGTGGCGGTGGAGAACTCCGGCGGAGCTTCGCTAAAGCATGCGGGAGCTATGGAGGAGAGGGGGGCGGCTAGGGTTTGGGGGGGGGTGGCCGGCCACTTCAATGGGGCGGCCAGCTTGTGGTCTTGGGGTGGCCGCCCCCCCCCCTTGGCCCCTCATTATATAGGTGGATTCCCAAGAGTTGGTCTCCAAGTCTTCGAATAAGACCCGAACCAAAACCTTCCAAAAGGAGGGGAAACCTAGCCAAGCTAGGACTCCCACCAAAGGTGGGAGTTCCACCTCCCATATGGGGGGGTGGCCGGCCCCCTAAGGGGGAGTCCACTTGGGACTCCTCCCCCACTTGGGACTCCTCCCATGTGGACTCCACCTTCCTTGGTGGTTTCTTCCGGACTTTTCTAGAACCTTCTAGAACCTTCCATAGAACCTTCCGCGACATTTTAATTCACATAAAATGACATCCTATATATGAATCTTATTCTCCGGACCATTCCGGAACTCCTCGTGATGTCCGGGATCTCATCCGGGACTCCGAACAAATATTCGAACTCCATTCCATATTCAAATACTACCATTTCAACATCCAACTTTAAGTGTGTCACCCTACGGTTCGTGAACTATGCGGACATGGTTGAGTACTCACTCCGACCAATAACCAATAGTGGGATCTGGAGATCCATAATGGCTCCCACATATTCAACGATGACTTTAGTGATCGAATGAACCATTCACATACAATACCAATTCCCTTTGTCTCGCGATATTTTACTTGTCCGAGGTTTGATCTTCGGTATCACTCTATACCTTGTTCAACCTCGTCTCCCGACAAGTACTCTTTACTCGTACCGTGGTATGTGGTCTCTTATGAACTTATTCATATGCTTGCAAGACATTAGACGACATTCCACCGAGAGGGCCCGGAGTATATCTATCCGTCATCGGGATGGACAAATCCCACTTGTTGATCCATATGCCTCAACTCATACTTTCCGGATACTTAATCCCACCTTTATAACCACCCATTTACGCAAGTGGCGTTTGGTGTAATCAAAGTACCTTTCCGGTATAAGTGATTTACATGATCTCATGGTCATAAGGACTAGGTAACTATGTATCGAAAGCTTATAGCAAATAACTTAATGACGAGATCTTATGCTACACTTAATTGGGTGTGTCCATTACATCATTCATACAATGATATAACCTTGTTATTAATAACATCCAATGTTCATGATTATGAAACTAATCATCCATTAATCAACAAGCTAGTTAAGAGGCATACTAGGGACTCTTTGTTTGTCTACATATCACACATGTACTAATGTTCCGGTTAATACAATTATAGCATGATATATAAATATTTATCATAAACATAAAGATATAAATAATAACCACTTTATTATTGCCTCTAGGGCATATCTCCTTCAGGTACATCCTCGTGGGTTCTGGATTCTGGAGCTTCTTTTCACATGTCTCCTGATTCTTCCTCTCTTTCTTCTCTTCGACCTCTTCCTCTTCCTGTTAGTGTTCTTACTGCCGATGGTACTTCTCTCCCTGTTGCTAGTCGTGGCACTCTTTCTACTTCCTCCTTTTCCGTTTCTGATGTTTCTCATGTTCCCCGTCTCACCATGAATTTGTTTTCCGCTGCTCAACTCACTGATTCTGGTTGTCGGGTCATTCTTGATGTTGATTCTTGTTCCGTTCAGGACACTCACACTCGGGCCCTGGTTGGGGCTGGCCCTCGGTGCCGTGACTCCCAGGGACTTTGGGAGCTTGACTGGTTTCATGTTCCTTCTTCCCACACTTCATCGACCGCTCCATGCGTGCTTGCTGCTTCCACCACCGCCTCCTTTCAACAGTGGCACCACCGTCTTGGTCATCTATGTGGTTCTCGCTTGTCATCTTTACTTCGTCGAGGTCTTCTGGGGCCTGTCTCAGGAGATGTCTCGCTTCAGGGTTGTCAGGGTTGTAGGCTTGGTAAACAGAATCAGTTACCTTATCCTACTAGTGCGTCTGTATCTCAGCGTCCGTTTGATTTGGTCCATTCTGATGTATGGGGTCCGGCTCCTTTTGCTTCCAAGGGGGGCCACCGCTACTATGTTCTTTTTATCGATGACTTCTCTCGCCACACTTGGATTTATTTTATGACTTCTCGCAACGAGGTTCTCTCGATATATAAGCGTTTTGCTGCCATGGTCCATACTCAGTTTTCCACACCTATACGTGTCTTTCGGGCTGATTCTGCCGGTGAGTATATCTCCCAGCTATTGCGTGGTTTTCTTGCTGAGCAGGGTACTCTTGCCCAGTTTTCCTGCCCTGGCGCCCATGCCCAAAATGGCGTGGCTGAGCGCAAGCATCGCCACCTGCTTGAGACGGCACGTGCGATGATGATCGCCGCCTCTCTTCCTCCTCACTTCTGGGCCGAGGCCGTGTCTATTTCCACCTATCTCATCAACCTTCAGCCCTCCACAGCCTTGCAGGTGGTATTCCTCTTGAGCGTCTCACTCGGTCACACTCCCGATTACTCGACCCTTCGTCTTTTGGTTGCGTTTGCTATGTTCTTCTTGCTCCACGCGAACGCACCAAGCTGAGTGCTCAATCGGTTGAGTGTGTCTTCCTTGGCTATAGCTCTGAGCACAAAGGATATAAGTGTTGGGATCCTATTGGTCGTCGGATGCGCATATCTCGGGATGTTACTTTTGATGAGTCCCGTCCTTTCTACCCGCGTCCCTCCTCCTCTTCCTTCTCGGTGGATGATATCTCTTTTCTCATGTTTCCTGACTCACCTCCTCCTGTGCCTCCGGTCCCTACTCTGCCGAGTCTCTCACCACCTTCTCCTCCTTCACCCGCCAGACCCCCCTCTCCTTCCTCACCACCGTCCCCACCCTCCACATCTTCCCCTCCCATGTCACCTTCCTCGACTACGGTTGTCCCTTCCTATCCTTTTCACTACTCCCGTCGTCCCCGTGAGGATGATGCTGCTTCTCCTGCTACACCCTCTACCTATGATGCGATGCCCACTCCGTCCGAGCCGACTCACCATCTTCGTGCTCGTCCTCGTCCTCCTCCTGATCGCTATTCTCCCACTCACTACGGTCTTTCTGCTACCCTTGAGCCGACCACTTATCGGGATGCCCTTGCTCATCCCGAATGGCAGCTAGCGATGGCTGAGGAGATTGCTGCTCTTGAGCGTACTGGCACTTGGGATGTTGTCACTCCTCCTTCCTCTGTTCGTCCCATCACCTGCAAGTGGGTCTACAAGATCAAGACTCGCTCCGATGGTTCTCTTGAGCGCTACAAGGCTCGCCTTGTCGCTCGCGGTTTTCAGCAGGAGCATGGCCGTGACTATGATGAGACCTTTGCTCCCGTGGCTCACATGACCACTGTTCGTACTCTTCTTGTTGTCGCTTCTGTTCGCCACTGGTCTGTCTCTCAGCTTGATGTACAGAATGCTTTCCTTAACGGTGAGTTAAGTGAGGAGGTATACATGCAACCACCTCCTGGCTACTCTGTTCCCGATGGCATGGTTTGTCGTCTCCGGCGCTCTCTCTATGGCCTTAAGCAAGCCCCTCGCGCCTGGTTTCAGCGTTTTGCCTCTGTGGTCATCGTTGCTGGTTTTGTCCCTAGCGCCCATGACCCTGCGCTTTTTGTCCACACATCCTCTCGTGGTCGGACTCTGCTTCTTCTTTATGTTGATGACATGATCATCACAGGCGATGACCCTGAGTACATTGCCTTTGTCAAGGCCCGTCTTCGCGATCAGTTTCTCATGACTGATCTTGGTCCTCTCCGCTACTTTCTTGGGCTTGAGGTTTCTTCTACCTCCGATGGCTTCTATATCTCCCAGGAGAAGTATATTCAGGACCTTCTCACTCGTGCCGCTCTTGGTGATGACCGCATTATTGAGACTCCTATGGAGCTCAATGTCCGCCTCCGGTCCACTGATGGTGACCCTCTTCCGGACCCGACTCGCTATCGTCACTTGGTTGGGAGTCTTGTCTACCTTGCTGTCACACGTCCTGACATCTCCTACCCGGTCCATATTCTGAGTCAGTTCATGGCTGCTCCCACTAGTGTCCACTATAGTCATCTTCTTCGTGTCCTTCGCTATCTTCGTGGCACTATCTATCGTCGGCTTTTCTTTCCTCGCTCCAGCTCCTTACAGCTCCAGACCTACTCAGATGCTACCTGGGCTAGCGATCCAGAGGATCGCAAGTCTCTTTCTGCCTACTGTGTCTTTCTTGGTGGCTCTCTCATTGCTTGGAAGACCAAGAAGCAGGTTGCAGTCTCTCGTTCGAGTGTTGAGGCTGAGTTGCGAGCGATGGCTCTATTGACGGCTGAGGTGACTTGGTTACGCTGGTTACTTGCGGACTTTGGTGTTTCTGCTATGCTCCGACTCCGCTCTTATCGGACAGATGCGGTGCCATCGGCATTGCGCGTGATCCGGTGAAGCACGAGCTCACCAAACACATCGGTGTTGATGCCTTCTATGTGCGTCATGCTCGTGCGGCATCGGGTTATGGCCCTTCATTATGTGCCTTCAGAGCTTCAGCTTGCTGACTTCTTCACGAAGGCCCAGACTAGAGCACAACATGGTTTCTTTCTCTCCAAACTCAGTGTTGTTGATCCACCATGAGTTTGTATAGTCCCTTTTCTGTTATTCCCCAGTGTATGAGGGGCTTACCTGCACATTGTCACACATGTACATGTACTGGCCTATGGCCCTCTGTGAATACTAGTTGCTATTCTCCAACAGATACCATGTTATTCTTCCGTGCAAATGAGGAACAAGCAGTTCGTGTTAAGGAGGTGTTGGATGTTTATGAGAAGGGGACTGGCCAACTGATCAATCCGGCCAAATGTTCTATCCTTTTCAGCCCAATATGCTCACAGGATGATCAAGTTAGTGTTCGTAGTTCCCTCAATGTTGTCCAGCAAGCATTTGAGGAAAAATACTTGGGCCTTCCAACTCCAGAAGGTAGAATGAAAAAAGAAAAATTTCAAAGCTTACAAGCTCGGCTGAGTAAATGGTTAATCGATCTTGGTGATAGTTTGCTGGCTCAAAGTGCACGTGAAGTGCTTATTAAAGCGATCGCACAAGCCATTCCGACTTATGTCATGGGTGTGTTCAAGTTACCAGCTTCGGTTTGCGATGATATTGAACAATTGATACGGAATTATTGGTGGGGATCAGGGTAAAAGGAAAATTCATTGGATAGGTTGGCCAAGGCTGCTACGTCCTAAATCACAAGGTGGCATGGGTTTTAAGGATATGAGACTATTCAATCAGTCCCTGTTGGCACGTCAAGCATGGAGGCTGATCAATTTTCCCAATAGCTTGTGTGCAAGGGTACTACGTGCTCGATATTACCCAAATGGCGATCTAATTGATACGGTGTTTACCGGAAACCCGTCCTCTACTTGGACGGCAATTGCATATGGATTGGAATTACTTAAAAAAGGTGTTGTCTGGAGAGTTGGTAATGGACGGAGCATCAGGATATGGCGAGATAGTTGGCTTCCACGCCAGTCTTACATGAAGGTTTTATCACCTCGTTGCAGTTCTCGGCTGCGGTGGGTATCGGAACTATTGGATACCAGCGGAGAGTGGAGGACAGAATTGGTTCGCCGAACCTTTAACCCAATTGATGTGGAGGTTAT
This sequence comes from Lolium rigidum, assembly GCF_022539505.1. Classification (NCBI taxonomy): domain Eukaryota; kingdom Viridiplantae; phylum Streptophyta; class Magnoliopsida; order Poales; family Poaceae; genus Lolium; species Lolium rigidum. The sequence goes on along the minus strand of NC_061508.1, from coordinate 256,763,485 downwards.
TCTCAGTATTAAACCTGTTTTCCGTTTTGATGATGTCCTTGCCTGGCAACCAGAGAAGACTGGTATCTTTTCTGTTCGAAGTGCTTATCGTTTAGCTTTCACTCAAATGCCGATTCAATGTAATTTTGCTGCTTCGAGCTCGAGACCTGAGGGAGATGATGTTTGTTGGCAGAAGATATGGAAGGCCAACGTCCCTCCTAAAGTTAAAACCTTTGCATGGAAGGCTGCTTCCAATGCGTTGGCCACAGAGCTGAACAAGAAATCTAGAGGTATTAAAGTTACTGGAACATGCCTAATTTGTGGCTCGGCAATGGAGGATACTCAGCATGCACTATTCTCATGCCCGCATGCAAATCATCTTTGGTCAGCAATGTCAGATGTTTGGCACATCCCGAGGTTGGATGAAGTGCGTGTTCAAGATGGTATGTGGTTTCATTCTGTAATCACACAACCATCAATGGTAGATGCAATTCTGCTTATTGCCTGGAGGACATGGCACACTCATAATGAGGTTACTCATTCAAAGCCACTGCCATCTACTGAAGGTTCTAAGAGATTTTTGATCAGCTACTTGCGCTCGTACCGACAAGCTCGGGAACTTACCACAGAAGAAATGTTGTGTGGAAAACAAATCTTGGGCTCCCTGAAATTGAAACCAGAGGCCACGGGTCGAAGAAAAGAAGAAGCTTGCTGGTCTAAACCCGCCGCTGGATAGGTGAAACTGAATTGCGATGGCTCTTATCGCATAGAGGATGGTTCAGCGGGTGCTGGTATGCTTTTACGAGATGAGCATGGGCAGGTTATTTTTTCCGCCTGTCGTCAATTACAGAGTTGTAATGAGGCGCTTGAAGCTGAGGTTCATGCATGCAGAGAGGGCCTTGCCTTGGCCTTACAATGGAGTACTAAACCTTTGGTGGTGGAGCTCGACTGCGTTGGACTGGTGGATGCTGTCAACAAATCATCACTGGACCGATCGGCATTTTCATTTCTTATTCAGGAGATTAAAGCTTTAGTTAATTCAAATCGTACTATTTCTGTTGTAAAAGTGGATCGTATACAAAATAGGGCTAGCGACTGTCTCGCAAATTTTGCAAGGCAACATAGTAGAACGGTTACATGGGTGAGCTCGGGGCCTGAATGTCTTCGGCAGTTCCTCGAGGCGGACCTGATTGTAAGTCCTATTGAGTAATAAAGATCGCTTTTACCCGCAAAAAAAAAAAAAAAAAAACGAGCATGTGACCTTGATGACGAGCAAGCTGCCTCAAAGGCGATCACATATTCATAGGCACAGATCCGCTGCAGCTGAGCGAAGGAGACGACGGAGGCGACCCTTTTGTTGTTTCTGATTTTTTCTTGCCTTGCTATTCCATGTTTGTAGCGGACAGTGCCAAGACTTAGGTGAAGTTCTCATTCTTGTGTTGTTCCTTTTCTATTTCTTGTCCGTCTCCAAGGTTGATGTGCTAGCTTCTTCTCACTAAATGTTCTTTCGGTTTCGGTTGCAGGAACAATGTTTCTTATCGTCCTGGATGTTGGTCCAAGTGTCGTTATTCCCTCCAGCATGGTCAACAGGTTAGGCTCTTGCATCTTCAGGAAGAGATTGCAGATCATGAGTTTGTAGGCCATTTGGCATCTGGAAGTGCAGGTCCAATTTTCTCTCCATCTTAGGCTGCGCAATCATGTCACTTCGTTTTATGGGCATCACCCAGACTGATTTTTCTATGCTAATAATTCTTTCAGCGCGAGAATTCTAAATTCTCCAACTGGTTTCAGTCAAGACCCAGGAAACAAAGGGGGGAAGGTATTTTCCCGGGTCGAAGTGCTTTTAAATGGCTAAGCACAAATGATTACTAATTGTTGCATTGTTGTGCTGTTAGTTGTTAATGATACATAAAATGCATGAGCTACTTTACTGAGCAAATAGATGGATGCAGTAACATATTTTTTTCATTGGATTGCCTGTTTGTTTTTCTTAACATTTCCCTTTTGCTCGACTCAGGTTGTGTTTGATAGGGGCGTCTCAACTCCCCCTGTGTAGTTCAGATATGTAGTGTGCAATGACATCACAAAATATGGTATACTAATTCTATAAATATGCCGCTTCAAAGAAATAATGAGCATGGGTGATAAAAAATGACACGCTTCATTTATGCAACAAGATTCCCTAGATATTACCTCTGTTCTGACCATGATTCATAGATAGGTGAACATAACTGAAAGTCTGAAACATTAATGTGCAGTTTCTGTTCTACTTTGATTTACATTTCTTATGGAAACATGCTCCTCAAATGTGAGGATAGCTGCTGGTATGCTTCCAGATATAGTATTGGTACATCCATTTAATATGGTATACTTTGTTTTACTCTGAATCTTTGCCATGTCATGCTGTAGTCATAGGATACTCCTATCTAGGTCTGGCCTTATAGGAGGATTTTTATTCAAGCCATGTATTAAAGTATTTAGCTAATTTTACAGAGTTAAACGACCAGCTGGAACATGGAGCGAATTTGAGTCCAACAAGGTACAATAGTGCTTTAATTATTTCTGGAGATGTCATCTTTACTATTAAATTGGAGTTGGTCGTTTGACACTCAACGCGTTTGGTGGTCGTCATTAAAATCATCCAGACCGTCCAATCTAAATCCAATGCCACAGAGGTTCCACCAGACAAAAAAGAATAGTTCTAAAGAAAAATCAGCGCACAACAAGAAATCCGAGATTTCATGCGCAGTTAATTATCCTATCAATAAAAATCTTTACTTCCTTTTATTGTACCTGGTCGCTCCAATCCTTCATTGGTTAGAGCTAGATCATAGGACCTTCTCTGTTAGCGCAAATCTCGACTACTCCAGTCCTAGCCGAAACGCCAGCCCCATCATCGTTCCCCCAAATCCCGCACAGAGAGAAGAAAGAGAGGCGAGCGATAGCTCTAGGGTTGGGCGTTGCAGCCCCTTCTCGTCGTCCTCCGGTGATGCCCGTTCTTGCCGACACGCTGCCATCCATGCGCCCGGCCCTCCTCCACGACGCCTCTCTCCCATGACGCCTAGGGTCAAGGACCACAGGTGGGTCCACCATCCACACCGACTTCCTCCACCCCGACAAGCCCCTATACGCCGCCGCTACGGGACTGGGCCGTCGTCACCGGCGCCATTGACGGCATCAACCGGGCCATCACTGTCCGCCTCGCCACCAACACTCGAGGAGTCGAGGTGCTGCCCTCCATGTCCGCAAGACTACGCCCTCTGCCCCTTTACGCCCGTCAATCTCCGCATGGAAGAAGTGAACCCACGTCTTTTCCATATAAAGGGAAGAGGATAATATCAATGGGGCAACCATATTTGACGAAATGAAGAAGCTCCATGGTACGTTGTGTTTGCTCAGGCAATGTCCTGCAGCTGTAGATGTGTTCATACCTCTCCCTCCCGAGACGCCCCTTGCCGGTCCCTGTCATTTCTACTCTCTCGGGCTGACTTCCTCCTAATGAAGGTTGACAAGATGGGCAACGTAAGTCCTAATAACACCACCATGTGAAATTGTTATCTTTACATCTGAGCTTTTTTGCTTATCAATTGGATTCATAGCACAAGATCAGATTCATCAATTGCTTTACCAAATTAAAGTGAGTGCTACTTATAGAATTCCGTTGTGTTCGATTGCCAGATTGATGCTCATGATTGTTATTATATTTTCACAATCTTGCTTATCACTTCATTATTATATTAGCAATTTCTGAACCTAATGCATTAGTGTGTGTCTGATGTACTGTTAGATGAGAACATAGATGAAATGAGAGGCTTAGAGCTCCAGAGATGATATTGTTGGCACGAATGATCACCAGACAAGACAAATGAGGTATATTATGCTTTACAAATGACTCCATGGGTTGATAGATGCCTAACATATATAAGCATAAAAGTGGAAGTTGTGTAAATCAGGTATGATTTTTTGTCCTCATGGTGGTGTTGTATACATATGCATGTTTCTTGTACATACCAAGCAAAGCATTACTTTAACTTGTGCCTCATCAACCAAAAAATAATCAAATGCACACTATTTTTTTAACCTGGAATCAGTACAACTTGGATTATTATGATGGTAGGACATTCCTTTCAGGTTCAGATGGTCGGACATCCTTCCATTGAATCACTATAGTATTGGTGATGGAGATGATTCTGAACATTAGCAACGACTTTGAGCTTGGCAAGCCCGCAAAAGTCGTGGTCCAGCGAGGCGGAGGAGGTGATTTGAGGAGGAGAACTGTGGATAACTGGAGCGGTGTGCCAAGGCAGAGGCGTCAGCTAAAATCGCAATGGTTTGTCTGGTTCACAACAGAATTCCATTAAAAAAGGATTGTTGAAGGATAATAACGGGCAGACGCTCTCATTGCATTATTGACTTGAACCGGGAATGTCTCATCAGTTAGAAACATGTCTTCATAGTTCACATTTCGACTCATGTAATGATTTATCATAGAATGAGCTGATGTCCGTATTGAAAATTGGAATAGATTGACCCTCGGCACAACAATTGTTAGGGCCTTAGTACTACTTGCTGGCTCCAAAGCGTGAGCAAGTAGTTTATACCGGTATATTGTTTATTGGAAAAATATTTTGAATTGTTCAGCCAATGGTTAGCTTCATTTTTTATTACTTCAGTATGCATACCATGTTAGGCTTGTTGTGTTTGTTAATAAATGTGATCATATATGATGTGAACCGTTTTGCAACAAAGAGTATACATGGTTTCCTGTCGAAGTAAGGTACATAGTTCTATGTTTTCATTCATGTGTGCTAATATCTGCTGCAACTGAGATTCATGATGTTGGAGCTGGATCGTGTCGACCCTTGAGCAGAGGGACGGGAAAATGGTGGTTTTAGGCCTCCACTTGTGCCGGCACATCAAAATCAGATTTTAGGTGATTGTTGGAGGCTTATGATTACTTGTGTAATAGTTTATTTTGTAGGTTTATTCCTTGAGAAACCATGATGGTTCTGTTTGTCGAGTAATTTCATGCTTATTATACAATATAAAAAGAAACTACTGCATCTTGGTATGACACCAGATTCAGTCCTCTCACTCATCTTAAAGGATAATTTGGCAGCACTCCATCAGGAGTTGTTGGATACACTGTAAATTTTTCATTTGCACGCCTAAGGTTTATTACGCCATAATATATAAGAACCTTAAGCATTAGTTGGTTATCTTGATTGCACTGTCTGGAATTATGTTTTTCTGCCAGATCTTTGGCCACGAGGGCCTTTCCTATTTATTATTTATATGAACTAAAGAAGCCTAAACGTGTGGATTTGATGAAATGGTGTGGTGGTACAAGGTTTGGGATTACAAAGTGACCTTGATATATCCTGAGAGTATTTACATGTGAGATTGCAGTCCAAAAGTTAGAACGATGGCATGACATTCTGCAGTTGTACTGGGGTTTATATGACATCCAACTATCCATGATTTGTATTATTTTAGGCTTCCTATCAGATCTACTGTTTGCATGATCCTTGGTCATTACTCGGATGCCTTAATAGCCTTCTGGAGCTCAGTATAAGGTACATGTTCAGATTGGTTTTGAAGATATTCAGTTTGCTTTCTGTCAGAAAGTATTTGGGGTTAAATCCTACCTATGTAATTGAATGGTACATTGGTGTGTTTGCATTCTAGCCAGGGAGTGGACACTGCAAGGTTGCCTTCCCCAGCGTGCGCTGATGGGCTCCTCATTGGGCGGTGGCAACCTTACATTTGGCAGGGTTGATTTCTAGCATGGGGAGAAGCGCGCAGGGTGGATGACCAAGCAGAGGCACATCTTCTGGTTGAAGGAATCACCATCATGCGTGTGCCATGTGACATCATCCCCATCGTCGAGCCCGTGTTGAACTGCGAATTCTCCATCGAGATCTCCACCTCGTCAAGATTTCCTTCCGCGTCAAGTATGTGCTCAACTGCGAGTTTCCTGTCAAGATCTTCTGGTAAGACACCAGATTTTTTGGGACTTCTCCCTTTAGATTTTTGTGCTTGGTCTGATCATAGTGAAAAATGATTCAGTCATTATCCTACTAGAGTATGCTGCTCTTAATTTGATCAAATGATGACAAAGATGTGTGCATTCATGACCCATTTTCCCAACTATTGTCTTCCATTATTATTCAGGGGGAGACTTGAGATTTGTAAGGCTCTCGGGGTCCCTTATCTTGTTTGAAGATACGAACCATAGTTAGAAGGTAATAGGCATGGAGCAAAGAAGAAAGAAAAATATTGACAGCATGGCACATCGGATTTGGTTGAACGAGATTTCCTTAAAACCATGGTTATTTAACTAATTGAACATGGATGCTGCTCAAGTTTAATTAGAAGGGGAAACTCAGGTGTGTACTATGTACCACCAAAAGAATCTTAATTCGATCTAATACCATCAAATTATTCGAAGGAGAAGAGAATTTTTACAATATCACCACTTTGTGGCAAGTGACGGCCGAGGTGGCCAAGCAAAACAAAGGAAAACACACCAGGTGAAGACCTGGATGGACAATTATGCAGACCTAAATAATGGTTGTTTAGACATAATGAGCCACGTAGCAAAGGGTCATATGTTCTTGTTTTTTTATTTATTTTGTAGCTAGCTTCTGTCTTTTTTCTGGTTGACTGGTGAGTATGTGCTTTTAATCCATTAGTCTAATAACTCATTTTCTCATAGGACTACACCAACTAGAGCAGTCACAGTTTCTCAGGTGGAGAATATCAAGCCTTTTAGGAGGTAATTAATCGGTTTCCATTTTCTCGTGGCAGTTCTGGCTATTTTGACATGCTTGACACTATTTCTTCACCTCTTCCAGCCGCAAGAAGCAGTTGCGGCTTGCAGGTACAGATGCAACTCCCCGAGCACATCTAATGATGATTGTATCCAGCAAGTTACAAAGAGGTCGAAGGTCACCAAGCCTAAGAATAAGTAGGGGCAAACATGCCCTGAACTGTCATGTCATGTACTTGCAACATTCCAGGATATATTATGTTTACCTCGATTATTCTATGTTGTTTGAACATGTAAACTTAGGCTGAACTTGATAGCTTCATGTCGTGATGTCTGAACCTGGTACTATATGGTTGGACCTGATAACCTTATGTGACTGAACCATTTAGAAGGTATTGCACCTGGTATATGCAATAGAATGTTAACAATACTAGAAGTGCCTTGTTGTGTGATTACTTGATAGCACCTTTTGCTCGAAATAAATCGGCCTAGGCAATGGTTGTTTTTTCTTATCATAAAACTTAGATTATATTAACTAAAAAAAGGTTTACACACATCTGGAGCTAGAGTTAGGACAGTTGTCCTCACAAATATAGAGAAGACCAGAAAATTTAGAAATATGTCCAAGTTCCGTAGCAAAATCTTCTGCATCTCAAGTTGGCAAAACTTGTTTGGTTGTCGTTGAATCATCATAGGAGAGAACGAATAGGAGAGAACGAATGCTGATAGTATTGTAAAGTGAGTTGCCGACGCAAATCTATCAAGGGATATTATTTGTAGAAGTTTTATAGTAGACACATGACGCGGACGACGAGTTATGTTGTCAGTGGGGGACATGGTTTGATCGGTTTAAACGGTTTGTTAGATTCGTTGGTGGGAGCCGAGGGCTTACACCGTCATATGCTGTGGGTGGAAATAACCTACACAATAAGTCTGCAGCCAGGCAATACCACACCAAACAGGGGCACATGCCCAATATGACGGACATGTTGGATCCTCAAGTCGTCAACTGAAAATCCAAGGGTCCAAGGTGAGGTCGAAGTCAGTACCATTATATGTAGAGCTGCCACCGCCATCTAAGCAGTGCCACCACGCCACCAAGACCTAACCCAAACTACACGCCGTGCGAGAAGAGCCGAGATTCCTCACACCTTTCGTCGCTGATACAGAGGGGAGGGGAACCACCAATGGAAGGCCAATGAAGATATGATCTGGAAAGGGAAGAAGTTGGGGGACGTCGTGTCGTGGTTGAAGGAAAAGATAATTGTTAGATTGCTGCTATCTATGCATATGATACCAAATTATTATTATTTATTAATTATTTTTGAAACATTAAAGAAAAACGTAAAATAATATTTGAATTGTCATGTTATTATATTTACATGTCCGTGAAATTTGACAGAACCGTAGCAACGCACGGGCATTCAACTAGTATTTATAATATTTCAATGGCTGAATTTTCGAAATTGAAGCTCGCCATGTAGTATATATGTTCAAAGAATCATTCCCTTAACCCTCTGCTCTTCCGGTTCATCTCCAGCATCACGCCTCCTGGTAATTCATATATTGGATAAGCCAAGTAGGAGGATCATGCTTCACCTTCTTTGGATGATAAATGGTGAGCATCCTGCTTATGCATATATTTCTAAAGCTTCTGCGTCTGAACGATGTTGAATGGATGTTGCTGAATGTTGCTTCCTTCTATCTTGCAAGCTGAACCAGGCTGCTATGGGTGATGCGTCAAAGTAGTGCCTTAAGAAAATCTTGTATGTCCAGGGCAATATGCCATTTTTTTGCTAGGCCTGACCTGGTACATGTATACCTACAACCTTTGATAGACGAATGATTAATCTTAACCCTTGCATGATTTCATTAGTGTACAGTTAAACATATAATAGTGACAGCCTCCCGCTCTTTGCCAAAAAGAGTATGCATGTGTAAGCTGTCATAACCAGATTGAGCTTTGGAACACTAGGTTCCCTGTTCCAGAATTCCTTTTCGATGGGTCATTCTCACTTTGCTCTTCATTGGAAAGGATTTAAGTTCATAGAAAGAGCATAATTTGTGGAGCAACGGTGTGGTTTTATTGTTCAAAAAACACATTATAGTATCTATCATAGTTCAGTTATCACCATATTTTCTTGAGATATGATGTACTGTAATTTTCAGATGTTCTACAAGCGGGCGAAACAAACAAATAGTTAGTTTGCTGTCTAAAAGAAACATTGGAACCTGAAAGGAGGCTCCAAATTTTGTGCCTTTCCAATTTTGGTTCTGGATGTGCTTTTATTACTCAAGTCAACTTGATTTTTTTGTTGTTGTCGTTCTAAGGTTTGAAAGCATATTCTGTCGGAACATAGGAAGTTCATGCATTCTTATGATATTTTCATGTGTATTTATCTATCTAAGATGTCTCTTCAGCGGTTTTCATGTGTTTTCATTTGGCAGTTTTCACTACAGTACATGAATTATGAGTTTGTTTTTCGAGAAAACGCAAAAAGCCTTTGCGTTTCATTTCATTGGATAGGTAGAAGGTTTGCGGTTACATGCCCCCAAAGAGGCGATACAACACGGAAGGAACAAAAAGGGAAAAAAAGGCTAGTGTACATCCCAGGTCTGAGGAAGGATCAGGCGTAGCCCCTGCGCTCCAGCCCTTGCCCATAACGCGGCCTCCTCCTTGATGTTGTTGACACGGTGCTGATGGAGGGTTGAGCTCCATTGAACACGCAATCGTTGCGGTGCTTCCAGAGCATCCATGGGATGAGCAGGGTAATGGAGGCTAGGCCCTTGTGGCTGAGAGTAGGGGAGGTCCGATGTGCCCTGTGCCACCAAATCTGGAGCGAGTCGTCACGTTCCGGGGGGTTGCAGCCAGGCCAAGACCTCGAACCAAACCTGCTGGGAGAAGCAGCATCCTGTCAGGAGGTGCTGCATGGACTCCATCTCCTGATCGCAAAGGAGGCAGCGGGGGTGGTGTTGGCGTCCCCGGCGTTGTAGGCGTGCGGCCGTCCAGCATCGGTCCAGGTTAGCTAACCAATGGAAGAACTTGACGCGCTGAGGGGCCCAGGTGCTCCAGGTGAGCTTCCAGGCGCCGCAGTGGGTTGATCCCTGGAAGGCTGGAACATGGCTGTAGCAGGACTTGGCGGAGTAGGTTCCGGTGTCGCTCCACTTCTAGGTGAGGGTATCGGCTTGGTTGGACAGTTCCACGGGATCAAGTTGTCGCCAGAGCAGGAGGTACTCGCCAATCTCTGGGATCACAATCGAGCCGTGGATGTCGCGCGCCCAGGAGTGGTCACGCATGCCATCCGCGATCGTCCTGATGCGGCGTCTGCGTTTGGGGATGCACGCGTACAGGTGGGGAGCAATCTCGCTGATGGAGCGCCCGCCCAGCCAGCGGTCTTCCCAGAATAGCGCCGTGCGCCCGTCGCCGAGGACCATGGTCGTCGAGGCGAAGAACAGCGCGCGTTCCACGGCCGAGAATTGCAGGTCAAGGCCCTGCCAGGCTCTGGCCAGCGGAGGTGAAGAGCGATGCCAGCCTTGTCTAGGTTTAGGACGCCGAGTCCGCCACGGTCGATGGGACGACAAACCCGGCCCCAGTTGACGTGGCAGTTGCCACCATGGGCCTCCTTGCGCCCGGCCCAGAGGAAACCTCGCTGTATCTTTTCGATGAGGTGCAACGTCTTCTTGTCCGGGGCATAGACGAGGAGCTGGTGGATGGGGATCGCACTGAGCACGGACCTTATCAGTTTCAGCCGCCCGGCCTTGTCCATCAGATGCACCTTCCAGGTGGGAAGCTTTGCCGCAACACGGTCGATCACGGGCTGCATCTGAGCTCTCATGGGACGCCTGATGGTGAGGGGAATGCCCAGGTAGGTGATGGGCAACTCCACAACGGGGCATCCCAGGCCCGTGGTAACTGTGGCTATGTCATCGTCTGTGCAGTTGATGAGGGCCGCCGAGCTCTTGCCGTAGTTGACGTGGAGGCCAGATGCCTGTCCGAAGAGGTGTAAGAGCTCACGGATGGCGGTGGTGTCGCTGCGGGATGGGCGGCAGAAGAGCACCACGTCGTCGGTGTAGAGGGACATGACGGGGACATGGCGACGAGGGTGTAGCTGCTGGAGGATGCCGAGTGTTGCAGCATGGCTGATCAGGCGGCCGAGCACGTCGACAGCGAGCACGAAGAGCTGCGGGGACATAGGATCGCCCTGGCGCAGCCCGCGTCGATGCCATATAGGTGGGCCAGGCTCTCCGTTGATCAGCAAATTATGAGTGTGTGACCATGGAATTGTTCTTTAGATTAATTTGATTGGCTAGCATAAGGTGAGGGATATTATTTTATGCCCATAAAAATTTCTATATTTTGATTGTACTAACAGTATGTAACTTGCACTATGTGGTATGATTGGGATGGTGAACTGTCTCAGTTGGTTGTTCACAGTTTTTCAGCACCGTGGATCCTATGGAGCGTGCCTACATGGCAACGAGGGCTCATCAGGAGAGAGGGACGGCTAGTCCTAATTAACTCAGTGGTCGCGGCCAGAACAGTGCACCAAATGGTCGTAGCGGAGGCCCCAGTATGGTTGTTGGAGGACATAGAGAGGTGGATGAGAGTTTTCTTTTGGGCTGGCAAGGATGAGGTTCGCGGTGGCCAGTGCTTAGTGGCTTGGAAAAGCATATGTAAGCCAAAGGAGTTCGGCGGGTTGGGAGTGAAAGACTTGAGGTTGCAGGGCCTTGCCTTGAGAGTGAGATGGATGTGGCTCAGGCGCACGGATCCGGAGAGGCCTTGGCAGGGCCTACCCGGACTGAATGATCCACTTGTAGCAGGAGTGTTCCACAGTCTGGCGAAATTCAGTGTTGGGGATGGGCGGTTGACCTACTTCTGGAGAGATAGATGGATCAGTGGGTACACAACAGAAGAGCTGGCACCGGAAATCTTCGCCAAGGTAACCACTAGGCGAAAGAACACCCGCTTGGTGGCGGAGGCATTACATGAGGATGCTTGGATAGACGACATACCAGGAGAGATGACGGCTGACCTATGGAGGCAATGCCTAACTCTGTGGGAAGCGGTCGAGACTGTGGAGAGAGATGTTTCGAGACCTGACCAAATGACCAAATCAGCTGGAAAGGTGCGGAGTCTGGGGCGTACTCGGCAAAGTCCACTTACGAGATGCTCTGCCATGGGAGTGTGAGATGGAGTATGAGCAGGCCAGTCTGGGGATCCTTTTCACCCATGAAATGCAAGATCTTCGCATGGTTGGCTCTGAGATACCGATTGTGGACCTCCGACAGGAGAGCCAGGCACGGGCTGCAGGAGCACCCGGATGTATGCTACACGTGCCTGCAAGGCGATGACAGTGTTGACCACGTCTTGGTTTTATGCCCTTATGCGAGACAGGTTTGGTGCAGGATCCTGCACAGTGCAGGGTTACGGATGGACGACCCAGGAGGCACGGGCAATCTACAGAGATGGTGGACGGAGGCCCGGAAGCGAGTGAGGAGGATCGATAGGAAGCGTTTCGACTCCATGGTCATCAGCGCGGCATGGACGATCTGGAAGCAGCGTAATGCGAGGGCGTTCGCAAATGAGAGGGGGCAGAAGACAGTGGACCAAATGGTGATCCAGATTAGAGACGATTTCCACCTGTGGGAGAAGTCCAAGAGAGGAGGGAGGCTAGAGATAGCGAGAGAGTAGGCCTAGGCGGAGGGGAGGTGGTGTGTGTGTGTGTCCGCAGTACCTTGGTGCTGCTCTTGTAAATTGTTTTGCTCTCTCTTCTATAAAGATAAGGAACGGTTTGCGCGTGCTCTCGAAAAAAAAAGAACCTACGCTTGTCACTGCAAAGAATGTTCTTTCCATCCTTTCTATGGACTACTCTGTTGAGAACGGTCATCCAAACACGATGGTTCGCTTTCTACAGCCTATTTTCCTTGTTTTATCGGTGCATTAAGCATAATTAGCGTTATGTTTGATCCACTGAGGTTGCCGATGAAACTTCTGGCATAGAAAGAGAGATTAAGCGATATTTTTTGTTGGGATTTCTGCATGTTGTCAGTTTCTGCCAACTGCCGTCACCACGTTGCCATGTACCTACAGGTTTTTTCAATATCGTATGGGCTTATGATTTCTTATCGTTGATTTTGTGGCCTTTTAATTTCCCCCTTTTGAGCTCAACTTTCTCTGTTGGTGCCTTGACCTGCTCTTTGATCTCTTTTACTGCATTTTTTGTGGAATGTTATGTCAATGCTAATGGCACATGGCCTTTAGGGTTTACTAGATCATAAAACGCGCGCTTTGCTGCGCCCTCCCTTCTTGGGGGAGTAACTTTATAAATATCTTGGGAAGCCACGACAATCTAAATAACAGATCAACATGTCTATAAAGTTAGGATAATCGAAGCAACACATCAAGGAATTAAGATACTGCAACCTCAAGTTAAAATTGATCGATAGTGTCAATAGTTAGGACATATTCACAATACAAGGATAGTTATTATTAATTAACAATGGCAGAAGAATTTTCTGAATTATGGAGATCATCATTCCTGATTTCATTACAAACAGAGACTAACAACACACAAGTCTCACATGGTTCCTACAGAACCTCGCCAGGCCATCGGGTCACAACAGCCAACACAAGAACGGAAGAAAACTCGAGGAAAGGATAATTAACTAAATAGATTAAGGCCGTTGCAATCGCTGGCTTCCCAGAGTTTTGCCGGTGCCGTGTGGGCCATCGTAGCGTACGCCTGCTGGAGCGGACCAGCCCACCGCCCACCGCTCACACGCCCAGCGGACCCCCTGCCCTCTCGCTCCTTTTTCTTTCTCGCAACCGAGATGCAGCGTAGCCGCCGCCTAGGGTTAGCAAGCGCCGCCGTGCATCCGCCCGTAAGGTTCTGCCGCCGCACCCCCGTGTCCCGCCTCTTCGGCTCCGCGCCTCCTCCTGCCCGCCGCCTCGGTTCCCCACCGACAGGCTGACGAGCGACGAGGTGCGGCCCTGATCCTCGGCCGATTGCAAGTTGGTGCGCACGAGCTAGCCCTCCCGCACCTCGCCTGCAGGCAGGGCGTGCAAGCTCATCGACCTACGCCATGGACGATCCCAGCGGAACGGCATCTCAATTTTTGTTTGCGTGCTTGGACTTCGCTTTTGCGGGCTGTGTGGCCGACGAGAACATGTAACTTTCACGAGAGCCTCTTCTGGTGGTTGGCTGCTTACAAGTATTCTGCAGTTTCAGCAGGTACTGCGTGTTCAGGCATATGTAAGGGGGTGGTGTTGTTGAGGACAGTATTCATGCGTGTATGGAAATTGCTATGTACAAAATATTATCTACATACTGACCTGCTATTTCTCTTTAAAATTTTCAGTTAACATGATCGCTTGAGCCAGGTTTACTATGGACAAGGATTGGTGGGTGCGAGGCTCCTGAACCATTCATGAGTAAGCACAGCAGGCTGCGTGTGTGCTCGCTTTCAACGTCCATGCAGCCAAAGAAGGTTCATGGTCCATGGTATTTTCTCTCTCTCCAGTGTACTGTATGTGTGTTGCAATTACTTAAATTTGAAAGATTTCTGTGAGGTCCTGCTCTGCAGCATTTCTATTAGCTCCCATATCTGGTGCCTCATGTCCGGCCAGCTTTGCAGCCGTAACGACGCCAAATCTAAGACAAGCAGGAGTTCTCCCTTCACCTCTCTCACCCCCATTGGTGCACACACCTATTCAGTAACATCTTTATAGTTTGTTGATTGGTGTAGGCTGACCCAAATAAGGTGTTGACATACTCATTTGTCTCAGTGTTCCCTAATGCTGCTGCAAGAAGGCATATAGCAGTTGCATTTTCGAAGCTTTGTGTCAAATTTGTGATAGGTTGGGCAAATAACAGAGTAAAGCATATAGTTTTATTTATTCTGTAGCAAGTGTTAGTGCTATGAAATTTAAGGTTCATGAGAAGAACTGATAGATTGTATAAGACCAGACCTTTCATAGTTATATGATTTACTTAAATCTTATATTAGGATTTACTCAGCTAAAACACGGGTGTAGATCCTCTCCATGTGCTAAGATTAGGTTTTTATAGGTCACTTGAGACTTATTCACATGTTGATCTTCTGAAAAAAAAGTTCAATGAGACATGAGTCTTTTGAAAAAACAGTTCAATGACATGTTTATTCACTGGTCAATGGCTAATGGTTTATACACTTAATGAGAAAAAACACGCCATGAAAATTTGGGTCCACAATGTCCTAACACATTTATTTATTTTATGTGTTGAACCAGTGTTTATACATATTTACAATATTTACCATGTTTTCTGAAATTTGTGAATTTTTGTCTACAAGCCAGACTGCAGCTTGCTCTACAGATGAACTGCACTACCTGTTTTCATCTTACATATGTGAGTTGCTTCTTACTGAAACTAATTTTACATCTGTATATTATTATTAAGTGGTGCCTACTAACCATTCATAGAGTTACTATATTCAGTCAACTTGCTCATTATCCTCCCAGCAGTTTTAGAAATAAGGTCTTAACTATGTGCATGTACCTTCAGTAGAAATCTTTAGTCGAGGTATTTCACACTATCCGAATGCGGTGACGGGCCTATCGTATTTGCATCTTTTGAGTTAAGCCTAGCAAATGCCCTTGCAAATGGACTACACTCATGCACATTTGTTAGAAGTCAGGGTATGTGCATGCTATGCGAGCTTTTCATTTACTATTTAGAATAAGTTAAATTTTCTTAATGTAAGGACTATAATTCAGTAACACGTTCTGGTAGGCAACAATCATCTATAGCTAAGGCCACACCCACAAATCTTCGTACAATTAGTACTGAACGGGTTATCAATAGGGGAAATATATTGCCACACACTTGGATAATCTTGGAAAAACTCATGCTTATAAAAAAAATGATGACCTGGGCTATGGATGATGTTATTGGTTGCCACTATGACCCAAAAGGCATTTTCTGTGCTAAATCTGTTACAAAATCTAAATTGAAGATAAGTAAAGAGAATCAATGGCGGTTTATTTACTGATAGCTCTCAACCAAACCTAATATGGAAAAAGGTTTAGAAGCCGAACTGTACGTACAATGTAAAACACTTATTGCGGAGATTGGAAAATATCTCTTTTGCTCGGAGGAGGAATTTGCACTAGCAAGGAAAGACATTGACACCTTTTGTTCAATATACATTCGATTTGATTGAGATGGTTCACATAATTGTTTCCGTTGGAAGTTTGTAGCGTTATTTGTGTGTTTTAACCTGCATAATGTCAGAAATTTAGAGACTCTTGAGCAGTGCAAATCTGCACTCAATATTCGTGGAATCCTCTCCCTAGAATCCAATTCACATTTGATAGTCCTAACTTCTATTTGAAAGTAGTGGGAGGAAAGAAATAATAGCAGTAGGGTTGAAAGAAGTGATATTCTGAGGTACTATGCTTTATCAGCACACTGCGGAATACATCAATGATCACATGCTACCCAAGTTCGTGTGGTGGAAATCTCCTGATGTCGACAAATTGGAGCTCGGTATTAAAGGCTTCTACGAGTGCTGGATTGAGCTGGGATGGCCGGGATTTCGTCATTTGGGATTGCACAAAATGTTTATCGCTGCTTGATCCGGTCAGTATGAGCATCTTCAAGATATTGTGTAGGCTGAACCGCTGAAGTCAGAGTTCTATATGTTATATAGCAGGACCCTTACTTTCGTGTGTTAACTTAATCACTGTATGGCATTGCCGTGTAAGAGGTAGAACCCTTCTTAGTTCAGTATTGGGTCTTTATCCAACTTAGGCAATGTACAATGTAGCTATGTATTTATTACCTCTGCTCAGTATGTAAATGGAGATATTTACTCTGCATACATCTTTCCGATAGATACCTATATATACTGCAGACCAAGGTGTTTTTGCCCAAATGTAACCCGTAGCTAGCTCCTTTAAGAGAAATTGATTAAATCTGGTGGAGGTCCTCACTCATGCGAGTTTATGGGCTTGATCATGACTTATAATACTCTACTATGTTTGCCTTTACCTCTCTTGGGTGAAGGTTGATCCTTCGGATAGTGAAATGGTTTTTCTGTAGGAACACAATTTTCTGCTGGTCGTCTTCATATGGGGAGCAAGAATGAGATAATTGTTGCCATATTCTTTTTTCCCAAGATGCTGACAACTAATTGAGCAGGCAACATCTATAAAGTGTATTGCAATTAACCATTTAATTTATGAGATGTTTGAGACTTGCTTACCTTCAGAGAAAATATGCGATTGATGTCACAATGTCATGTTGTGAAATTTTATCACGAGGGAGTTAATGACCGATAAACAGACATGCAAAGTTTTTGTATAGCACCTATAAAGTTGAGGAAGGCTACAAGTCTATAGTAGTATCTAATTTACAGCGATAGAGAAGAGTAAATGAATACGTAGAAACCCAAGTAGCAGACCATTGCAAATTAGTAATTCGACAACAACAAAAGGACCATTGCAAATTAGTAATTTGCAGCGATAGAGAAGAGTAAAATTCAAAAAATATGATTTAAAAAATCAGGAGCACTGGTGCTGCTTATGTCTCAAATACACTTTTCGCAAGGCTACTTGCAACTAAAAAGACTGACAAACAAAGTAATTCTCTTCCATATTTTCTGTGTAATCTGATCTCTCTTGATGCTAATTTTCTTTGGGCTATCGGTGTCTCTTTTCTTTTTTATGACAGTGGATAGCACGTCCTTCCATATTTACTGTGTAATCTGATCTCTCTTGATGCTAATTTTCTTTGGGCTATCGTTGTCTCTTTTCTTTTTTATGACGAGTGGATAGCACGTCCTTGGGCACATTCATTCACTGTTTTGACACGATGTGGTATGTATGCTTAAAACATTTGCCATGCTCTTGAATATGAATTACAAATAATATTTGGTGCGCATATCATTTAAATCTCAATTATTTCCCAATGTGGGTAGATACACCCAGATAAAAAAATTCTCTGTTCATTTGTGCCAAATTGCTGGTGTTTGTGAAGGTTACCTCTTTGAGTAATGATGTCGTGATTCCTCTAAATTATATGCCAGACTATCTAAGAGGACGAGCTACCGGTTTGTATCTATTCGTGTGCCCTAAGACAGAAAGTAAATAACCTAATCGCATTACACACAACAGCGGCATAGATAAGAATGCATACAGTTCTACTTCTACCATGCCGGCCACTATGTTAGAGCGAGATGCAGGCGGCGCGGCGAAGCGCGCATGATCATCTAGTAAGAGAAACACTATGACGTTCTGCCATCAACCTTACAGATTTAAATCACCTTCTAAGCACAAACACCAAAAGATGCAGCACCATCACCAAACTTCACCCTCGACCTTCCGGAGCATAGGTTTGAAGCAACATAATTCTCTTTTCCATTGGCCCACATCCATACCCAACAATTGTAATGGTACCATTTTTCACACATTATACTCCCAGTAATAATTTGCACACAAATATCAAATATATGCAATTGTACCCAAATGTTTGACCTTCCATACAAAATAACACGACAAAAGTAGTCTATGTACCTGCTCTAAAGATCCACTCGGCCGTATCAGGCATGCAGGATCCAGTATAAACCTATAGATCCTAGTGTAGTGCACTGAACCAACTACTTATTGCATAATTTGCTAGCAAATACCTATAACATTGCAACTTACGTGTCATCGGAAGAAAGGGTATCTTGAGAAGCACCATCAAAATTGTATATGAGTTCAAGGGCAGCAGCTAAGTTGAGCAGGTGGAATAGTTAAACTGAAATTGTAAATAGCTACAAGTAGAAAAATCTGCGAAAAAAAACTTATTATGACAACAAAATCCATTTTTGAAGCATGGATGCTCACAAAAAGGATCATCAGTTATGCCATGTCAACATTTACAGTTTCCCTCTGCAGGTCCTCCTTTTTGTTAGGTTTACATCAGTCTGAATATGTATTTCATATTTACATAATTATTTGCAAGGAAACTAAGATGGCTAGCACTTGTCATCTACATAACATAATATTCTATTCTAGCAATATGTACATTGACTGATAAAATCCGTACCTATGTAAGTTTTCCATCTCTAGTTTCGGTGCAGAATTCTTCATTCTCTGTTGTTTATTCGGCTTTCTAATAAAAAATTATGAATTTTAGCTATCTTCTTTTAGCTACCTAAATCTACCCAAAGCTCCATAATACAATCAGACCATAGCGGGATTATATGAAACGCCCTGCTCCAAGCCAGAAAAAACATAGATGAACATTATAGGGAGTTAATAATCCCCACACTAAACCAGAACAAACAATGGACTATGAGAACTTTTGTAATAGGTGGAAGAATATTTTGCAATCATAGGCGATGTTCTCTTGGCATGCATGTTGATGACATAAAGGGAGAAGCTGATATATCAAGACTTGAAATGGAAGAAGACAAGCTCCCGGCCGGAATTGATTCCCTCAAATGGAGGTCATATACACACCATGCGTCCAGCCCCAACAGAGCACTTCCTCCAAAAGTTAGTGCAATAGTTCCTGAAACAAGAATATCAATCGAGTTGGCTGGGTTACACAGACATAGATAAAGAAAAAACTGACAAAGAAGGACAAGGGTGAAGTGCAAAACTAACCTGGGTGGCCACCGGACGGACGGGACGAAGGTCAGATGGAGTCATCGACCCAGATGGAGCATGCAAGAGAAGGGAACCCACGGACACAGACCATATTTATATGGAGGAGACAAACAAGGAGGAAGATGGAGAGACAGTAGAAACGCATGTTTATTCTCAGCAACAGAAATGGAAGGGAGACGGAATAACCTCTGCCGTGAATCAATGCCGCCGGCCATCGACCTTCGCCTTGATTACACCGCCGCCAGGCCTCCACATGTGTTGCTTCTCAACGAAAAGAGAAGTTTAAGGGAGTAGGAGGCCCGTGGACCAAATAGTGAGCCTCAAGTATCTATTGGCCTGTTTGAAGGATTTTCTAGCCCGGTTAACCAAAGAACGCCCAGGTCAGCGTGCCGAGTAGCAGCCCAAACAATGGTGTGGCAGGTTTTGACGCGAGTTACGGTGGGAACGGGATGCTGTGACCTTTCGGTTTGACACGGAAGATCTGGACCATTCATATGCACGATCGGACGGATAATAACGTCAAATCGCTGTGATGACTCCTAGCTAGGTGAGTTTTACTGTTAACTAATTGTGCAGTCATATGAATCATCATCTACCTTGTGTTCTGCCCTTAATTTTCCATTGGGAAAAATTGTTCAAGAAAATTAAAACCAATGATCATTGAATACCAGGCGAAGAGCCTGTCTATATTCTACGAGCTGAATTATGTATCTTTTTTTTTTTTGAGAAACTGAATTATGTATCTTAACTTCATAGAAAGGCAGTTACTTCTTCAAAAAAAAAGGCAGTTATACTTACTATTCCCTTCGCTGCAAGAAATGCTGATATTAAAATGGATTCTTTTTGTGCAGTTTTCTTACCTTTTGCTGGCATTTCTTCTGACAGTGGAAGTTTACATTAGAGAAGACCCTCGGAACTTATGCTATTGCAAATAAGACCATGTCGAGTCATGATATATGCACTGCTGGATAATCTCTAGCATAGTTTGGATATATTCGAAGGAACGCGCCGGCTGTCTACAATGGTAGTTATCAACTAGGTATTGTTTTTGTACTGATTTAATTAACTCTGCGGATAAAAGCTCTGGCATGCTATTTGATCTCGACATGTTTGACTACCTGACTACCTTTTATGTTACTCTATCCTTTTATTTCAGCGCATTGCGATGTTATATCTACATCTCTTTATCATCTGATCCTGAACCGTTTAGTGTAGATTAAAGTGGGGCATTACTTATGCCCTTGCAAGCTAAATTAGACTAGAAAAATACTTTACATGTGTGCCCTTCCTCTTTTCTTTGCATTATGTTTGTTTATATGTGACCAAGCTTGTGTTGTGCCCCTTCACAGAAGTGGCTTCGTTCATGGTTCTACATACAAGTACATATATTCTGAGCCTGAATTCCCTGGATTATGGTATGTACTTATTACATAACTGAAATTATTAGTGATGTTTACTAGACCTATTAGATAACTAAATACTCCTTCCTTTTTCTTTACACTAACTGAATATGCCTTCCTGAATTAAAAGATGAATGATTCTTCGGTCTTGTTTCTGACTTGATTCATGTTTAGCTCATTCCCATTAGATTGCATGAAATTATCATATGCAAAACAACCTCATAAGCTGACTTCCTGATTTTACACAAGAGTGATTTCATAAGTCACTGCTCAGTTCCCATTATGAGTATCTGTAGTTGTTGGCCCTATTTTAAGAGCACACTGAGGACATATACATGCCCTTGTAAAACTTGATGTGCTCTGTACATACAAGTATGCATCCCCTTTTTATGACTAGATTTTCAAAAGCTTTGAAATCATGTCATGGTGGACGTCAGATATCCAACAATGCATTTCTCACTTTGTTTTTCTATGTTGCTCTGTGTACGAGAAGGAAGGAAAAACATTTATTTTCATCTCAAGTGGTACTAAGTTTCTTCATATGGTTTCTTATGATAATACTAGAATCCATTCGGATGCATACGATATACTTGGAAGGGAGATCTTTCTGGACTACTTGGTCAACATCTTTTGACGTTGTATGCGAATCATTGCCAAGGAAAATTAACATCGGGACTGAGGCACCAACACCAAAAATTTATGCTCCTACAATTGTTGATTATATGCAGGAACATCACCATACATCAACAACTACAGAACTATGTTTTGGATTGGGAAATAACTGAGAGTTCCTTCGGTTACCGTGTATGCAGTACCAGCCAGCGCTATGTGACATCACAATAGATCCAGAGAAAGGAAGGACGAAAGGAGAGACTCTATCATTTCAAGTGATGAAGTGCTATAACAAATGTGTTGGATTAGAAGCAGCTGTTTGTTTTACTTATTCCTATTAAAGTTGCAGCCTAAGGTAGCCAGTTCTTATGTTATGTGTAATATAATTATATTCTTTAGTATATTAGTTAGTATGTACAAAATACCATTCTTATAATGATATCTCTATTTTGCTCCTGATGGCATATACCTTGGTCCGGCCCTTTTTAATTGACCCAGATTTAATACAACAAATTTGTGTAAACCGTCTACTGTCTATTATATTATAAAATTATGCTTTATTAATTAAACTTTTTCCACAATGTTTGCTTTATTTTGCTTATCCGCCATTGGCGGGCAAGCACGCGGCAAGCCGCGCTTTCCTACCTAGTATATAACATGGTTTGGTTGCACCCAACGGCGGTATAAATAATTTCTGGACCAAGAGCGAGTTAAATAAATATACTTTACACTAAACATGTATACTCGTGTATAAATTAATTTGGTATACACCTTCCCCATTACACATTCAACATAGTTAATCAAATATGAATTGTTACTAATATTGATTGTATCGTTGTTTTTATTCCAAAGTATATAAATTATTAGACTTACCTTGTGCTAAACAAATATATTTTTTAACAAAATTATGTATTTTCTACTATACGAACATTGACAAAATTGTACCCATCCTTATTTTTTGCATCTACGTTAATGTTTAAATATATTTAATAGTTTCATAGATATATGTATTTAGGTATGTTTTAACAAATATCTTAATAGGGAGATTTCTAGTGTATTATTATGTTAGATATTTTTCTAGAAACTTTTAGAATATAAATTGAGCTATTTTCATGTCTACCAGTCTTTTGTGGTCAGATTGCCTTACATGTTACGTTGTGTTCAATAATAATGTGACAATGCACGCATTATATATATTGGATATTGAAAAGTAATCAACCAAGTTTCATAAATTATAAATTATCTAAATTTATCGTACAAACAACTTGACTTGCTAGTCTCATCATTGTTTCTGGTATACACAACTTTTCATGTTAGTTTTTTCAAAACAAATGTGCACAATATTAAAAATATAAATTTAGTTACCTTTGCTTTCACTACAACTAGGAGAGCTTCCACATTAGAGAGACTAACGATTTGCCATCGTCGATCAATTTGGGATGCTCCAATGAGCGAAGCCTTCAAACGAGCTAAGCCTTTTATAGATAACTAATAGTTGTTGGATATAATAGATAATTACATAATGATAAAAATACTTTACTTGAAACTTGGATTTTAATCATTTTTCTGATTTACAATTCTAACTTAAGCCTAAAGATTAGAGATATGCTAACTACCAACATAGATACGTAGCTTGGGCCCTGCCTCTCGATGGCCTAGGGCCGGTGCCCCGTGGCCCCAGCCTTTGGGCCGGCCTTGGCTGCATCATACAATGTACCACAAAATGAAAGCTATTGATTATCTAAGCTAAGGTGGTGACTGACGACGGGCAAGAAGAACAATGACAAGAGTCACAGACAAGCTTACTAGTGCATCTCCTTATTTGCATAGCAAACACAATACTCTATATCATTCAGAACAAACAGTGGCAGGTGATTAGATGCCCAACAAATTCTTGAGATACTAGCTAGAATCCCTACACAACCAGTACAAATTGCTTATCTCATTGGTGGGCAAAAATAGCTGCAACTTTCGCTTCACTCAATCGCTATTCACAGCGAAGAGTACTTTTTTTTTTTGAGGAATCTTCGGACCATGAAGCAGTGAACCATCCACAGTTAACATAAGATGCCCTATTATGTGTATATAGAAGAAATCCAGCCAGTAGTGCAGTAGTTTCACATCCCACCATTACAAAATAATGGCTAAAGCAAAATCCAGTTGCTCCTCGTGTCATATCAAGCTCACCGCAAAATCCATGACAAATGATCCTAACCTCTGTTCAATGTCATTTGTATATGTTCTTTCCACCAAGACTAGCATAGAATTCTAATTTCCCTAGGACTAGACTTCCCACCTCTTGCCATTCTCTAGTGAGCTGCCACCAACTTGGGCTCAAACTCACAAGGCTGCCACTATGTGGGTTTTGAGATTTATAGGGAAAACTGAAATCTAATTTGGACCACTAAAAGTAGGCCAAATATTTCAACATAGACTAGTATTATTTCACAGACTTGTCGCCCAAACGACTGACACAGTGACACCAGCCAGCACAACGAGCATGTCAGCCATGCTCTCGAGACAGGGAAAGCTGACATCCCAAAAGGTACTAGTCTAGTATTCGTGTTAGTGTTCCTTGGTTCTACATGGTTGCATAAACTAGGTCATTGTCAGTATATACTACAATGATGCATCCTAATTTGCATGTGGGTGAGCAACGAAATAGAGTTGACATGGAACAATGGTGCACATCCTTCCGGGTCTTAAAATTGGAGAGACGAAGCCTGCAATGTGAATTACGCAACAGCTTTTGTTAAGACCAATAAACATGTGCACTCACTGGAAATTTAAAGAACATAAATTATCAACATACTTGCAGATCCAAGCCAATGTGTTTAGCGACCTGTATCTTCCTCATAAGATACTGGTTCCATGTTTTCCGTTTGGGAAGCTGAGATAAAATTGAAACTAAATCAAGTTCCAGTCTTAAAGAATAAATAAGGAACACAAACTATGCAAGAGGAAGCATGCATACCTTGTTCCAAACCGCCCATGCAATCAACCTACGTGCTTCATCCTCTGGAGCCTAAAGCCAATCAGATTTTTTTTGTCATCAATATTTATGAGATATATTTAAGAACTACAGGATTTACCAATACATGTCCACTCACTACAGGAATGGCGCGATGCGCCGACGGCCGTGGCGTACGCCGACGGCCAAATGTCGGGGCCGTCGGCGTACGTCCGGTCCAGGGCAGCGGCCCAAAGAGCCCCTCGGCGTAGACATCCCCTCGGCGTAGAGACGGATACGCCGACGGCCACCCTCGGCGTACCCAAGGCCGTCGGCGTAGCACGAGCATCTGCTCCGGTCCCGCTCCGGCCGTGACGGCCCGGTCACGGCGTCGGCGAGGCGCCGAGGGCCACCCTCGGCATAGGGCATCACCCACCTATGCCGACGGCCACCCTCGGCATACATTTTTTTTTCCTTTTTTTTCTTTTTGGTCATTAACTTTATATTATGTTTGTTTTATTTATGTACTAGTATGAATTATGTAAAAATAGTTACTTTTTTAAAGAAAAAAATGGTACATGGCTTATGTAGATCCCACGAGTGACGCTCTTCGTAGACGGGTCGACGGGATCCGGTACGCCCAACATCTGCTATCGATGTACATATGTCCTAAAACAAAGGAAAAAAGTCCATTGCTAACCCTAACTTTAACCCTAACCCTAACCCTAACCCTAGGGGTAGATTTGCGAGGTCCACTGCCCCTAGGGTTTCCCTAGATACAAACCACCGGAGCGTCCGAATCGCTGGAAACTCCTGCTACGGCTCATCCGGGGCCTATTTCATTCCAAACCTATGGTTTCCATGTGCATATGTCCTAAACAAAGCAAAGAAATTAAAAAATCCATTGGTGAACCCTCGCACGAAAAAAGCTATAGGGGTAGATCTGCGGGGTCCCCGCCCTAGGGTTTCCCAAGATACGGATCACCGGAGCGTCGGAATCGCTTGAAAACTTGCATTTGTCCCTAACATATGTGTACAAGTGTGATGTAAGGTTTGTCTAACCTTGCATGTACCCGGCGTTGACGATTTCCGCATACATGGGCCCACACTTGGTAAAATCCGGGATTTGTATGTGGAAACTCCTGCTACGGCTCATCCGGGGCCTATTTCATTCCAAACCTATGGTTTCCATGTGCATATGTCCTAAACAAAGCAAAGCAAATTAAAAAATCCATTGGTAAACCCTCGCACGGAGAAAGCTATAGGGGTAGATCTGCAGGGTCCCCGCCCTAGGGTTTCCCAAGATACAGATCACCGGAGCGTCGGAATCGCTTGAAAACTTTCATTTGTCCCTAACATATGTGTACAAGTGTGATGTAAGGTTTGTCTAACCTTGCATGTACCCGGCGTTGACGATTTCCGCATACATGGGCTAGCACTTGGTGAAATGCGGGATACGTATGTGGAAACTCCCGCCACTGCTCAAACAGAGCCTATTTTATGGTAAAGTATGCCCAACCTATGGTTTCCATATACATATGTCCTAAACAAACCAAAGCAAGTAAAAAAGTCCATTGGTAAACCCTCACTCGGAGAAAGCTATAGGGGTAGATCTGCGGGGTCCCCGCCCTAGGGTTTTTCAAGATACAGACCATCGAATCGTCGGAATCGCTGGAAAACTTGCATATGCCCATAACATATGTGTACAAGTGTGATGTAAGGTTTGGCTAACCTTGGATGTACCCGTTGTTGACGATTTCCGCATACATGGGCTAACACTTGGTAAAATCCAGGATACGTATGTGGAAACTCTCGCCACGGCTCAAATGGAGCCTATTTTATGGTGAAGTATGCCCAACCTATGGTTTCCATGTACATATGTCCTAAATAAACCAAAACAAGTAAAAAAAATTACATTGGTAAACTCTCGCACGGAGGGTAGATCTACGGGGTCCCCGCCCTAGGGTTTCCCAAGATACAGATCACCGGAGCGTCGAATTGTTGGAAAACTTGCATCTGCCCCTAACATATATGTACAAGTGTGACGCGTCATTTTATGTGCTAAATGTTTTCCGTTTCGCGCGTTGGCGGACGGGTGCACGCGCGCGCGCGGTACGGCCATACCGCATGTCCCGGCGGCCCCGTTTTGCGCGGTTGGCAAAGCAAACGGAGCCAAAAAATCGAGCGGAGCCGCGTGGCGTCATTTTATGTGTCCTAGTGACCACTTGCAAAAGACGGAGCCGGGATACGGCAATTATCTTGGAGAACCCTTCACGAACAGGGCTATCTCGTCCGGAGTTCTATGGCTTTTAGGGGAAATGAGTAGGAAACAGCCCGTTTCACCACATAGTTTGTCGGAACGAGGCCATATTTGGCACGTGCGTGGGCCTTAGGATGGGAAGCAAGGCCCCGGTCGCGGATTTCCAATCCGAACCACGGGCGACGGTTTTTCCATTTTCGGGGTGCCGGAACGGCTTTTTTTTGAAGCGGCTACATGGTGCGCATTTCGGTATCGCGCGGGACCTCCGCGCGGCGGTAGGATACCTCCTACGCACCACCTATCACATGCCATATGCGCGCGGAAGCCATCCGGGAATCCCACCCGCTTCTGCGGTGCCCGCCGAATCCGTCGGAAGCTGTCCGGATTTGAGCCGGGGCGACACTTTCCTTCGCTCAATAAATGGAGGGAAAAATGTTTTTAGGTCTAGGACGCGTCATTTTATGTGCTAAATGTTTTCCGTTTCGCGCGTTGGCGGACGGGTGCACGCGCGCGCGCCGTACGGCCATACCGCATGTCCGGCGGCCCCGTTTTGCGCAGTTGGCAAAGCAAACGGAGCCAAAAAATCGAGCGGAGCCGCGTGGCGTCATTTTATGTGTCCTAGTGACCACTCGCAAAGACGGAACTGGGATACGACAATTATCTTGGAGAACCCTTCACGAACGGGGCTATCTCGTCCGGAGTTCTATGGCTTTTAGGGGAAATGAGTAGGAAACGGCCCGTTTCACCACATAGTTTGTCGGAACGAGGCCATATTTGGCACGTGCGTGGGCCTTAGGATGGGAAGCAAGGCCCCGGTCGCGGATTTCCAATCCGAACCACGGGCGACGGCTTTTCCATTTTCGGGGTGCCGGAACGGCTTTTTTTTGAAGCGGCTACATGGTGCGCATTTCGGTATCGCGCGGGACCTCCGCGCGGCGGTAGGATACCTCCTACGCACCACCTATCACATGCCATATGCGCGCGGAAGCCATGCGGGAATCCCACCCGCTTCTGCGGTGCCCCGCCGAATCCGCTGGAAGCCGTCCGGATTTGAGCCGGGCGACACTTTCCTTCGCTCAATAAATGGAGGGAAAAATGTTTTTAGGTCTAGGACGCGTCATTTTATGTGCTAAATGTTTTCCGTTTCGCGCGTTGGCGGACGGGTGCACGCGCGCGCCCGGTACGGCCATACCGCATGTCCCGCGGCCCCGTTTTGCGCAGTTGGCAAAGCAAACGGAGCCAAAAAATCGAGCGGAGCCGCGTGGCGTCATTTTATGTGTCCTAGTGACCACTTGCAAAAGACGGAGCCGGGATACGACAATTATCTTGGAGAACCCTTCACGAACAGGGGCTATCTCGTCCGGAGTTCTATGGCTTTTAGGGGAAATGAGTAGGAAACGGCCCGTTTCACCACATAGTTTGTCGGAACGAGGCCATATTTGGCACGTGCGTGGGCCTTAGGATGGGAAGCAAGGCCCCGGTCGCGGATTTCCAATCCGAACCACGGGCGACGGTTTTTCCATTTTCGGGAGTGCCGGAACGGCTTTTTTTGTGAAGCGGCTACATGGTGCGCATTTCGGTATCGCGCGGGACCTCCGCGCGGCGGTGAGATACCTCCTACGCACCACCTATCACATGCCATATGCGCGCGGAAGCCATGCGGGAATCCCACCCGCTTCTGCGGTGCCCCGCCGAATCCGTCGGAAGCTGTCGGATTTGAGCGGGGCGACACTTTCCTTCGCTCAATAAATGGAGGGAAAAATGTTTTTAGGTCTAGGACGCGTCATTTTATGTGCTAAATGTTTTCCGTTTCGCGCGTTGGCGGACGGGTGCACGCGCGCGCCCGGTGCGGCCATACCGCATGTCCCGGCGGCCCGTTTTGCGCGGTTGGCAAAGCAAACGGAGCCAAAAAATCGAGCGGAGCCGCGTGGCGTCATTTTATGTGTCCTAGTGACCATCTGCAAAAGACGGAGCCGGGATACGACAATTATCTTGGAGAACCCTTCACGAACGGGGCTATCTCGTCCGGAGTTCTATGGCTTTTAGGGGAAATGAGTAGGAAACGGCCCGTTTCACCACATAGTTTGTCGGAACGAGGCCATATTTGGCACGTGCGTGGGCCTTAGGATGGGAAGCAAGGCCCCGGTCGCGGATTTCCAATCCGAACCACGGGCGACGGCTTTTCCATTTTCGGGTGCCGGAACGGCTTTTTGTGAAGCGGCTACATGGTGCGCATTTCGGTATCGCGCGGGACCTCCGCGCGGCGGTAGGATACCTCCTACGCACCACCTATCACATGCCATATGCGCGCGGAAGCCATCCGGGAATCCCACCCGCTTCTGCGGTGCCCCGCCGAATCCGCTGGAAGCTGTCCGGATTTGAGCTGGGGCGACACTTTCCTTCGCTCAATAAATGGAGGGAAAAATGTTTTTAGGTCTAGGACGCGTCATTTTATGTGCTAAATGTTTTCCGTTTCGCGCGTTGGCGGACGGGTGCACGCGCGCGCCGTGCGGCCATACCGCATGTCCGGCGGCCCCGTTTTGCGCGGTTGGCAAAGCAAACGGAGCCAAAAAATCGAGCGGAGCCGCGTGGCGTCATTTTATGTGTCCTAGTGACCCACTGCAAAAGACGGAGCCGGGATACGACAATTATCTTGGAGAACCCTTCACGAACGAGGGCTATCTCGTCCGGAGTTCTATGGCTTTTAGGGGAAATGAGTAGGAAACGGCCCGTTTCACCACATAGTTTGTCGGAACGAGGCCATATTTGGCACGTGCGTGGGCCTTAGGATGGGAAGCAAGGCCCCGGTCGCGGATTTCCAATCCGAACCACGGGCGACGGCTTTTCCATTTTCGGGGTGCCGGAACGGCTTTTTTTTGTGAAGCAGCTACATGGTGCGCATTTCAGTATCGCGCGGGACCTCCGCGCGGCGGTAGGATACCTCCTACGCACCACCTATCACATGCCATATGCGCGCGGAAGCCATCCGGGAATCCCACCCGCTTCTGCGGTGCCCAGCCGAATCCGTGAAGCCGTCGGATTTGAGCTAGGGCGACACTTTCCTTCGCTCAATAAATGGAGGGAAAAATGTTTTTAGGTCTAGGACGCGTCATTTTATGTGCTAAATGTTTTCCGTTTCGCGCGTTGGCGGACGGGTGCACGCGCGCGCCGGTGCGGCCATACCGCATGTCCCGGCGGCCCGTTTTGCGCGGTTGGCAAAGCAAACGGAGCCAAAAAATCGAGCGGAGCCGCGTGGCGTCATTTTATGTGTCCTAGTGACCACTTGCAAAGACGGAACTGGGATACGACAATTATCTTGGAGAACCCTTCACGAACGGGGCTATCTCGTCCAGGAGTTCTATGGCTTTTAGGGGAAATGAGTAGGAAACGGCCCGTTTCACCACATAGTTTGTCGGAACGAGGCCATATTTGGCACGTGCGTGGGCCTTAGGATGGGAAGCAAGGCCCCGGTCGCGGATTTCCAATCCGAACCACGGGCGACGGCTTTTCCATTTTCGGGGTGCTGGAACGGCTTTTTTTGTGAAGCGGCTACATGGTGCGCATTTCGGTATCGCGCGGGACCTCCGCGCGGCGGTAGGATACCTCCCTACGCACCACCTATCACATGCCATATGCGCGCGGAAGCCATGCGGGAATCCCACCCGCTTCTGCGGTGCCCCGCCGAATCCGTGGAAGCTGTCCGGATTTGAGCCGGGGCGACACTTTCCTTCGCTCAATAAATGGAGGGAAAAATGTTTTTAGGTCTAGGACGCGTCATTTTATGTGCTAAATGTTTTCCGTTTCGCGCGTTGGCGGACGGGTGCACGCGCGCGCCCGGTACGGCCATACCGCATGTCCCGGCGGCCCCGTTTTGCGCAGTTGGCAAAGCAAACGGAGCCAAAAATACATGTGACGGCGGCCCCGGTCGCGGATTTTATGTGTCCTAGTTATTAGAAGTCGAAGTGGTAAAAAAGGTAATCTGGATAATATATACTAGTATATTATAGTTATTAGATGAAACAATGAAAGAAAAAAAATTTAAAAAAATACATGTGCCGAGGGGGGTGTGCCGAGGGGGCCCCTCGGCGTATCCAAACCCTAGCGGGAAGCCCAGGGTCCACCTCAACGGCTAAGCCGACGGTGGCCCTCGGCGTAGGTGGGTATCTGGCTAAGCCGAGGGTGGCCCTCGGCGTATATCGGGATCTGAGCTTTTCACCTGGTCGGCCACGCTCCCGCTCGCACTTTCCCCATCGCGTTTTTCTCCCGCAAAATCACACGAGCCGCCGCCGCACGAGCCCCGCGCCGCCCCCCCCTCTTCCACACCTGAGGCCCGCGCCGCCGCACCCTCCTCCTCACCTGATCTGCCGCCGCAGCCCCCTCCTCCTCCTCACCTGACCCCCGCGCCGCCGCCCCCTCCTCCTCACCTGAGCCGCCGCCACACCGCCGCCGCAGGTCACCTCGTCTCGACCCGAGCCCCGCGCCGCCGCCGCAGGTCACCTGAGCCACCGCCGCCCCCGCTCCTCCTTGCACCCGCCACCTCCGAGGCCGGCCCGCCACCTCCCCACCCGACCCCCTCCGCGCCCGACCCGCCACCTGCAAGCCGGCCCGACCTGCCTCCCCTCGCCCCGGCCATCCTCCTTGCCCCGGCCATCCTCCCGTCGCCGCCTTCCTCCTCCTCAGCACCCCTCCCAGTACCCGGGAGATGGTAAGAAACTTTAGCCTTTGTTTTGTTTTTGTATTCCTTCAATTGTTGTAAGAGAAATTGATGTAGAAACAAATAGAAATATAAAATTAGAATTGATTTGAAATAGTAATAGAAATAGTGGGGATAGAAATATAAATATGTATGTATGTTCTCCAACAATTGATAGTGGGGATAGAAATAGAATAGTAATATAAATATGTATGTATGTTCTCCAACAATAGATAGTGGGGATAGAAATAGAATAGTGTAGTTGAAATTGAAATGCTATGTTTAATAATGGAAATAGAATACTGGACATTTGGAAAGAAATAGAAATGTGTAGTTGAAATTGAAATGCTATGTTTAATAATGGAAATAGAAATGCAAATGTGAATTTCTTCTAATAATATGGATTTGTAATAGGCCATGCCGTGACCGCCTCGTCGTGAGCACCCCGGCGTGACGATCCCGGATCTTGACGCGCTTCTCGACGGTCACCGACATCGACACTCTCTTGTTCGACTACTTCCTCTACAGCCGAGGGTGAGCAAAATTTCCAACTTTTCTCCGCATTTTATTTATGTCACTAGATTCATTTTCCAAGTCAAGTTGCGTAACCTAGGTGTCACTTCCCGTCCTCAAGCGTTACGCGGATAAATATGCATTAGTGGTCGGCATATTTTCAACCGTAACGCTTGCGGCATTTACGGGACGATCGGCGGATCCGTAGTTGGGTACGTTCTCCATGCTCTGCTCCGGTCCGAGTCGGGATTTCGGCGGCGCCTCACCGTTGTTCTCCGGATGCACATCCTCTTGTCTTTTTGGCGAGACGTGTATCGGGAGAGCAGCGGGAGGTGCTGCCGAAATTTGACTCGGACCGGGTAGCACATGGAGAACGTACTCAATCTACGGATCCGGCGGCTGCTAGGAGCCCACCTAGTAGAGATGTAGGTTGATGCATTCGTTTTGCTGTTAAAAAAATTAAAATATGATGCATTTTCCTATTTGATATAAATGCTATGCTTGTCGTTTGGCTTCCAATAGAGCGAGAGGATGGCTGATAATGGATGGATGTACACCGGCCGTGTTAGTGCGACTAATAAAACGAGATGAGTGGATAAGGAAGACTTGGCATTTAGTGAAGGAGTTGGCGCGTGGTACAAAACGAAGGTTCAGCCACTTTGCCCGTGCAATCGTTGCTTGAAGCATCACCGTCGTGGAAAGGATGACATGTTTAAACACCTTACGCAATATGGGTATATGCCTCGTTACGTCACGCGGATCGACTTTGATGAGCACGAACGTGACGGAGGTGAGGTGATGCGGCAGCGGCTCAATGGCAATGAGTACGATGGGGTTAGAGACTTTCTAGATGATCTTGTCGATGCCCACATGCCGAGTCGCCACCTTCACGGGAGGAACCGCCGAGACCGGAGGAACCTCCGGAACCGGAGGAACCGAGCCGGCCGCGAAGGCCTTCTATGATATGATAGCCGGCTGCTAAGACGCCTCTGTACGATGGCGCCGAGATTTCTCGGCTCGATGCCATCTCCCAATGTCTAGCCGACAAGACCCGGTACAACACCACCGTGACGGCTTCGAAGCAAGTACGAAAACAAGCGGTAACATGTTGCCCAAAGGGCATTGTGCTGCCTAAAAGCACCGCACGAGACGAGGCAACTCATGTCGGCGCTCAACATGGATTATCAAAGGATAGGCTTGTTGTGAAAAAGGCTGTGTTCTCTTACGGAAGCGGTTTGCGGAGGACAAGTACTGTCCCATTTGTAAGGCCTCTAGGTATGAAGAGGTAACGGGAAAGGATGGTCGGGTGAGGCGAGTCAAAGATCGCAAAGTCGATTCTTCGGTATCTCCCATTCATAAAAAGAATCCAGCGGCTTTACTTGGCGAGGAGACCGCCAAACGGATGACGTGGCACAAGATGGGGACTCGAATAAAGGACAATCGGGGGCGGACGAAGATGGGACATCCATCCGATGGCAATGCATGGAAGAACTTTGATAGAAAATACCCCCATAGGGCAGCGGATGCTCGGAATGTCGGAATTGCGATAGCTACGGATGGCTTCAATCCATATGGTATGTCGAATGCCAATTACGGTTGTTGGCCCGTGTTTGTAATTCCGCTCAATCTCCCTCCCGGAGTCCTAATGACGAGGAAGACCATGTTTCGTCGTCGATCATTCCGGGGCCCCATTACCGGGGAAGAACTTGAGTGTCTACATGCGGCCGATTGTGGAAGATTTGAACCACTCTTGGCACCACGGGACGTTGACGTACGACCAGAGCATCGAAGACAAACTTACGCATGAAAGTTTGGTTGCGGTATACCATGCATGACATGCCCGGGTACGCCCTAACATGCGGATGGTGTACAGCTGGTAAATGGCCATGCCCGGTGTGCGAGGCATCGACTTGAGTTCCTTTGGCTAAATAAGGGTCGCAAGTATGTTGCGTTTGACACGAATCGGCGGTACCTCAAACGGAGGCATCCGTTCGGAGAAGACAAAAAGAACTTCAAGAAAGGCAAAGTTGTGCATGAAGTAACGAGAGGTGCCAAAGTTCGATGGTATAGGCTGTTGATGCCGAGCTACGTGCTCTCGTGCCGGCGGCATCGGAAGCTGGCCATCAATTTGAGGGATATGGTGTAACGCACAAGCTGGAC
The DNA here is from genome assembly GCF_022539505.1 of Lolium rigidum. Classification (NCBI taxonomy): domain Eukaryota; kingdom Viridiplantae; phylum Streptophyta; class Magnoliopsida; order Poales; family Poaceae; genus Lolium; species Lolium rigidum. The sequence goes on along the minus strand of NC_061508.1, from coordinate 256,729,509 downwards.
TCACGAGGCAGCCTTAACGAAGCTCGAGTATTACAAGGACCTCGAACTTCCCCATAACATCGATGTGATGCACACCGTAAAGAATGTCGCGGAGTCCTTATTTCACACGTGCCTAAACATTCCCGGGAAGTCAAAGGATAATGTCAAGGCTAGAGTCGATGTTGAGAAGCTCTGTGATAGGAAGAAATTACACATGCAACGTCCCTGCGGCCGTCGAAAGAATTGGTTCAAGCCGCACGCCGACTTCCGCCTTGATTCCATCCAAAAGAAGGAGGCATTCAAGTGGCTAAAATACGTTGTGATGTTCCACGATGGTTATTGTTCGAATATGAGCAAGGGAGTCAATCTTTCGACGGGAAAAGTCACCGGGCTCAAGAGTCATGACTATCATATATGGATTGAGCGGCTGATGCCGGTGATGCTTCGAGGGTATCTCCCCGAGAAAATATGGCGAGTGCTCGCGGAGTTGAGCCATTTCTTCCGCACGCTACTGTGCTAGCGGATATGTCCTAAGGTTATTGAGAAGCTGCAAGTTCAAGTGCCGGAGTTGCTATGCAATTTGGAGATGATCTTTCCGCCGGAGCTTCTTTACTCCGATGGCACATCTCATTGTGCACCTCGCAAACGAGGCACTATTGGGTGGCCCGGTGCGGTTTCGGTGGCGGTTTTGTATTGAGAGAGAGTTCAAGTATATTCGGAAGATAGCTGGAAACAAAGCCAAGATTGAAGCATGCATAGGCTGAGGCAACGTGCCTTCGGGAGATGGCGAGATGCCGCAACAACGTACTATCTCGATGAAGTTCCCACTCTGCATAACCCGGTCTCTCGTTACAATGTCGACGTGCCCATGAATGACCCCAAGCTTCAACTATTCCAATGTCCCGGTGGCAAGGCTGGTAAAGGACAAAAATATAGATTGGAGAGGGAAGAGAAGGATTGCATAATGCTCTATGTGCTTATGAACATGAAGGAAGTGGTGGGGGGGACGACGACGATGGCGGTCACGATTTCATTAGGTAACATGGTGTAATGCTTATTGTATCTAGTTTCGATCACCTACACTCAACTCGGTCTAATGCTTATTGTATCCTTTCGGCGAATTCACGGATGAACGGTGGTGGCTTCCGCGCGATCCCACGGGCGCGGAGTTGGAGACTCTGCCGAAAGAGGGTGCTCCCGAAGTAAAAATAAACTTTGTGTCTTGGTTCATGAAAAAAGTAATGTCTAAGCTGTCCCTCTTACCTACCAATATGTGACTTGTCCCTGTTATTCCACGTAACTAATGCACACAACAAATTTGAACCGTGCTTGTAGGGAGCTGATGCAAACGTTGAGATGACGAGATGAGTTGAGATGTGTTTCCCAAGGTTGTAACCGTGACGTCATGAAGTATGAGAAGTATGACGTGAATGGGTTTCGATTCCATACGAGACACACCGGAAGGGCCGGGCGAATCCAAAAACGATAAATACTGGTGTCTTCACTAAAGGATCCGATACCTTTGATTACTACGGGAGGTTAGAGAATGTATACGAGCTGACCTTCAACCGTACAAACAAACAACTCAATCTCGTTGTGTTCAAGTGTCATTGGTTCGACCCAAGAGGTGGACGAGAGAATTACCAAGTCCATTGGGTTAGTTGAAGTTAAGCCTTCCACCACCTATACCGGAGCCGATGTCTATATTGTTGCTCACCAAGCCAAGCAAGTTTATTATTTGCCGTACCCATGCCAGAAAGCGGCCCTCAACGGCTGGGAAGTCGTGTTCCAGGTATCGCCACATGGTAACCTACCGATTCCCTCCGAGGACGATTACAACAACATTGACCACTGTAACATACGAGGGAATTTTCTATCAAGAGGAAGAGGACTTCGGGCACTTTGAGTTAGAATGTGTTCTTGAAGAGGACCTCGGGAACGATGCGGAAACTCGTGGTGAGTCGGTGGTGGATCTAAAGGACATAGATATGCTCGAGAAGTTACAAGTGGAAGATGATAGCGATGATGAGCCTCCACCCGTCTATCAAAATCCAACTTACTACTCAAAAGATAGTGATAGTGATAGTGGCAAGGAGAAACAAAATGAGATTGACGATGAGATTGATGACGGCTGGTGAGGGTCTTTTATGTGTTTATATTTCAACATGCTTCTTATTTGTTTAGTATCTTTATGCTTAGTATTTATATTTTTTTCAACATGCTTCTTTATTGTTTAGTATCTTTATGCTTAGTATTTATATATTCTTGAACATGCTTCTTAATTGTTTAGTGTCTTTATGCTTACTATTTATATATTTTTCAACATGCTTCTTAATTGTTTTCTCTTTCTCAATGCGGGTGATTGAACAATATGAGCGGCGGCAAGGAGGACTCGTCGAGCTTGCTTAAGAAGATGCAACAACGCAAGAACAATGTTAGAAGGAGTGAGAGGGAACCGCGTCGCAATCCGCGTTACGAGGACTTTGCGGTAGGAGGAGGAGGACGAGGACGAGGACGAGGACGGGGACGAGGTGGTGGAGGTGGAGGTGGCTTGGGAGGAGGTGGAGGTGGAGGTGGAGGTGGGTCTGGGGAGGACCGGACTTTGAGCCACCACCCTCGGCTTCGGGCGACGTTGCTTCCGGGTTCTTTTTGGAGGGGACGTCTAGAGAGGAGGCGGAGACGGAGTCTAGAGCCGAGGAGGACTCTAGCCGCGGGGTTGAGACTCCGGAGGAGGATGGGCGGCCGAAGGCAGTGAAGATTCGTGGGGAAGCGAGAGTCCCCGACGAGAGGAAGGAGCCTAAGACCCATGAGGCGAAGACCCTTATTATTCCTGGTGGCCACTGAGTAAGTGTACTAATTTGGCAATTTCGATTTTCATGTACTAATGTTTGATTTTCATGTGCTAATGTTTGATTTTCATGTGCAGCAATTGGATATTTCCTCCGGGGGTCAAGGGGCGCCTGCCTAGCGGCATGATTGGAGCTTTGCTTAGGAAGTTCGGCCGGGCAAGTACTATCCCTCGGCACTCGTCCCGGCTGGCGAGAAGAAGCTAGCCACTACTTGGATGGACTACGAGAGTGCCCTCGGCGTAGGCTTCCCGACGGCTGCTCGAGGCCGTGATGAGAAAGTTTTGGGTAAGACATATTTTCTCGAGCTTCGTTCATATTTGATGACCCCAATGTTCTAACTCATGAATCTCACAATTGTTTTTTGCATGATTGAAGTGTTTTTATCGTGTGGCGCCCGAGGTTGAGGAGACGGCCGCGAACAGGACTTTGCGGGCGACTTGTGAGAGGTTGACACCGCGGGTGTGGTACAACCAAAGGATCACGTCCGCGGGTCACTTCGGGCGGAGAGAGGCGAGAGGGTCCATAAGCCGGACATTGTCGGTAAGAATGCTAAGGCCGAGTACGAGATGACGGTGGAGGACTACATGTCGGTGAGTAAAATGTCAATGAGATTCTACATTGCTACTAAGTTGCGATTGCATTAGATTGAGTTGAGTATTGCATTTTCAGGTTATCCCCGATTGGGCCGAGCCGCATGCCGAGGCATGGGAGGAGATGGTTAGGACGAGGTGGCTCAAGATGGACGAGGACTTTGCGGCACGTGGCGAGGCGGAACGCGGAGAACCGAGGCGACGGTGGCACACACTGTGGGGGAAACCTCGGCTACGAGCGCTACAAGGGGAAGACGGTATGTATACATTTTATTTTCCTTCGGGTTCAAAGTTGGTACTCACAACATTTCCTTTCGCGATGCGAGAGGGCCGCGTTAGGACCCGAGGAGGAGATGTCGACCTCGAGATATACAACAAGATGCGGCTTAAGAAGCCCGATTTCTCGCAGCCTCGGCCCTCGCTCCCCGAGTACTTCGGCACCTACGCCGGGGACGTCGAGAACTACTTGCGAGATGGTGAGGCATCGTCACCCGGAGGTGGATGACCCCATGAGCGCGGAGGTCGACGAGGAGTCGTTGGTCCTGTCGTCCGGAGGGTTGCCGCATGGCCGTCTCGCCATGATGAACAAGGCCGTCAAGCATACCCTCACCACGACCTTCACGCGTCTCAAGGCGGGACTCACCAAGGACAGCCCCCTCTCCCGCCTCGTCGCCGGGCTCGGCAACAACCCGCATACGACGTAAGTTTCCCTCATTTCCATCCTCTTTCCGACTTTCGTTCATACATTGCTAAGTGCTAACGAGACATGAATTTGTGAAATTGTAGCCGACTTCGAGGCCGCCTACGTGGCCGCTCATCAAGAATATCGGGTGGCCTTCAACCAGCACCAGCAGCACTTCATGGAGTACATGGCATATATACATGTAAGTTCCAACCTTTGTTTTCGCAAATGATGACAAGTCCCACTTTCCCCTAGTTTGATGCTTCATTTACGCAAAGATCGACATGTAAACTATCTTGCGGGCGTCGATGGTGGCCAATCAAGCTGGACGGACAGCGGATTTAGGGCCGATGCCTCCCTTTCCGGGGCCGGCGCCAAACATGCCATCGAAGGAAAATTTCGCTGCGGAGTACTATGGGAGAACAACGGTAAGTTCTTCGCCAAACCGAATACTACGGCTTTCCTTTGCCTCGCAAATTGCTAACATCTCGAGAACATGTGTGTAGGGAACGGGATGTTCCGGAAATCAGGGTGGTGGGAGGGAGATCACACCGGTTCATCATGGTGGTCCTTCTCCCGGTGCTACACCCGGTACTTCTCCCGGTACTTCTCCCGGTCCTTCTCCCGGTGGTTCTTCCGCAGCTTCTACCGGAAGGAATCGGCCGGTGTTTAGCGGCGACGAGCTCCTCTAGTAGTCCCATGTATCTTATGCACACTATGGCACCATGCATGTATGCACACTATGGCACTATGACACTATGTATGCAACCTATGGTACTATGACACTATGTATGCACTTGATGTTATATGTATTTGCACTTCATGCCTATGAATTTCATGTGAATTATATGTGCTTGTGTATCTGTCAAATGCTGGAAAACGCGCGAAACAGCAAAAACGAAAAAAATGAGCCAAATGGCACCCTCTACGCCGACGGGTCTACCCTCGGGGTAGCTCCCAGGTTCCACCAGGGCGCGCCACGTGTCCAGAAATGGACCAAATGGTCGCCTCTACCCCGACGGGGAAGCCCTCGGCGTACCGTCCGTCGCCCAGGGACGCCCAGGCCGCGCCACGTGTGGCTGTACCCCGACGGGGAGGCCCTCGGCGTACCGTCGCCCAGGGACGCCCAGGCCGCGCCACGTGTGGAGGTACCCCGACGCGGGAGGCCCTCGGCGTACCGTCGCCCAGGGACGCCCAGGCCGCGCCACGTGTTGAGGTACCCCGACGGGGAGGCCCTCGGCGTACTGTCGCCCAGGGACGCCCAGGTCCTGCCACGTGTGGACGTGTGCCGACGGTGCGCCCCTCGGCGTAGCCGTAACGGCCGTCACCTTGACGGTGCCTGTAAGCGAGCTGCGCCGACGGCCCGTACGCCGACGGGTGGGGCCTGCCGTCGGCCCTCTCCGTCTACGCCGACGGGCGGCGTTACGCCGAGGGCCACGTGGCCTTCGCCGAGGCCCACCTTCCCCGAGGAGCTACGCCGAGGGTCCCCGTCGGCGTATCGTACGCCGAGGGCAAGTCTGTCCTACGCCGAGGGCCGTAGGCCGTCGGCATATTGCCGGATTCCTGTAGTGACTATATATACAACTGGAAGCTCAGTTTTACTGTAATCCCGTGGGAAGCAGAAAATTCCTTGTGAACATACATGAACCTTGTATCATCCTATTTAGCATGTTATGTTAGTGGCCATGTGATGTTGTATTTATTTTTCTCTACATTACATACTGCATCTATTTCATTTATCTAGTAGCTAGTATATATATACTTGCCATATCCCATAAGGCTGTTTCTGAAAAATGCCACATCCCGTATCCCCGTGTTTGTATCTCCGAACTGGTGCTTCTCAGGTTTAAAGTCATCCGAGAATAACAAAAGGAAAAAAACAATAACACATTAATGATTTTTTTAAGCAATATGTGCATAGTAGCTTGCTCGCCACATGCCTTCTCGTGATGCTCAATGGTGCGGGATTAGGTAGCAAGCTAATGTACATAGTTTCTAACTTTCTATCATTTAAGCCGCTAGGGTATAGCTAGCAGTGGATGTTGAATCTGGCTAGAAGTGTATGATTTTATTGTTAACAATAATAGAATTCGTTGGTGATCCCTCATTTAGAATAGATGGACAATCAAATCCAGTGTAAATTGCATATACTTTTTAATATATCATACTTACGTCATCGGGGATTCCTTCCACGCAGATGTCAAACTGGACAAGAACGATGGGAAATGAAAATCATTATCAAGGATAATGCACGTCAATAATCAGAACTCAATATGATCAGGGCATGAATTGCACAATATGAGCTAGAATAACTTACGGAAAATTGCAAATTGGAGTAGATACAATTATCCAGTGCAAATTGCATACGCCCTTTGTGTCGAGGGGACAAATTCTCTTGATTGACTTGGCGCAGAGCATCTCTGAAAGTAATCTGAGCACAATTCAAGAAACAAAACACACATCACCAAACATATACAGCAGACATGAAAAAAAATAGATACTATGGTATTGTTTGTAAAGAGAAGGCTTAAATGCACTAGTACACCACAAATGACGATTCCATATTCTCGCAAAGAAAAAGACGATTCCTTAGCATTTGTGTGACACGAATTATAATGCTAACCTTTTGTGCAGTGACACGATTCCAAATCTCAAAAAGGAGATGATCAATGTCTTCGCAATAAACATAATCAAAACGCACACTCCAGAGGTGATCCTGAACAAAAAGAATGTTGATGTCAAATAAAGCAAGAACCATTGCTGACCACAATAAATACTTAAAAGCAAAGAGAAGATACTGTACCGTGTATGCGGTAAAAGCTAAATCAAAGCTGATGCAGGGAAAGTCTACCGCGATCTTCACTGCTTGCTGAAATCCTCTAGCTTCCATGTCCATCCACTAAAGAGCGAAGGGGTTATCAGGGTATTATACTACATCTGTACCTTTGTTCCATGGTTTTCTTTAGGGCATGCTTACCTCATGAGATTCTCGTTCACATTCCATGTACTCTTTAATCCACTGTCCCAAAAGATAAAGTTACTGGTATCCCAGAAATATCAAGAAAATAGCATATTCTAAACCTTAATATCTTCATCTAAGTGATGCATATGCATACCTTAATTTTCGTTGATATTTCTTCAAAGTACTTGATATACTCTGTATCTATTTCGTAGCTAGTAAACCACGACCTGTACTTCTCCCAGTCGAGGAACATCATACCATCCTGCACCCCGGGGGAGAAAAGAAATACTCCGTACATGAAATACATAACTCTGAAAGTTTTTGATCCTACCATTTAGCCATGTCCATCATTACTGAAACGCCATAATAATTGACACTTGTGGAAGTTTCAAAAATAACTTTGACATGAGGCGAGGGAAAATAGTGAATGTGTACAGTTTTACTCCTTCCAGACAAAAATGCCTTAATATTTATACATTCCCGTGGTCTCCAGGATGCAACTTAACATTTGTTTCCATTTTCACAAATATACAAAGTTTAAGTTAAATAAATTACATCACCGTATGACAAATACCATCATGACAACGCTACATGATCAATCCAAAGAACTCAAAGATGGTACTGATCATTGAAATACATGAACTTGCTGAAAGTTTTTTATGCTGCTGTTCAACTTAAACTTGCTGTCAGGTCCATCATTACTGAAGTGCTATAATAATTGACACATGATCAATCTAAATAAATCCGAAGATGTTACTAACTATTGATATTGTTTCATGAAAACTCACTGCGGTGACAAAAAAAATTGCAACTCGAAGGAACAGATGATTAATCCAAACGGAAGTAGTGGAATGTTTGGGCAGAGGCCACTTACATCTCCATTAGCAAGGACAAGGCGCTGGTAGTCAGTCAAGTAGGAGTGAACAGCGTAGTCACAGTCGAAGTACCAGTCGAAGGTGTCCACTTGGTCATGGTAACTCAGTGGGTCATTGTAATACATTTCCTCTAGAGCTTCCGGAGAGTACTCCTTTCTCAGTGTCATATCATCCAGCTCATCTCTGCACACCCCCTCTGCCAACTGAGAACACAATCAGGGAGAGTTAAGGTTATGCTTACAAGCTAGCAGGAGCATTGCAAATTAACTAACCCCTTCATATATCAAAAGGAACAACCTTGGAAGCCCTGATGCGGTAGAGCACAAGGCGTTCATACACCAGGCGTTGCCGTTCGTTGTCCAACCTTCGCCCGACGAGGGTGCCGGGACGACGCCTGGTGGACAGAACCGCAAGGCATCGGCGGAACTCCTCATCCTCCTGACGGTGTGATTTTCCAGATCCTCCTGCAACTCGTCTGCTGAACCCGATGGGCGATGGCATTGGCGGCCTGGACCTAGCACGCGCGACATCGTCTTCTTCCGCAATCGTGTCTCCACGAGCAACGGAGGGCGATGTGGGAGACGGGACTTGATTCTTGCGCCTCTTCTGCCCCTCCCACCCTTGCCCTCCTTCTATCTCCATGATCAACTCTGCAGCATCTCGGTAGGAGATCGAGGTCCGCGCCTAAGCTGGCCCCTATTGTGTAGATTGATACAGGGGTTTCGCCGGTCTCCATCGTGGAGGTTCGGACTCGGGTTGGGAACGGAGACGAAGCAGACAGGGGAAACGCAAGGGGCGGAGAAGAGATTGTTTTTCGGGGCCGGCTGAGAAGAAGATGGATGGCCGAACCTGGTGGGCCGGCCCAATAAACTATTTGTTTTCCTGTTTTTAACGTCTGTGTTTTATTTTTTCATTACTTACAATTGAATTTATTGTTTTTTCTTATATATCTTATTTTCGTCATCATTTTTTAAAAGTTTACCAATTATTTTCCTTCTATTATTTTTCATTCTTATCCATAAATACATTTTTTATATTTTATTTTATTTAAAAAAATAGGAATATTTTTAATTGATTAGTATATTTATCTGCATATACATAAAGTTTTTGAATATTTTATCAATTTTAATTATTATCCATTTTATTATTCTGAAGATACATGAACATCTTTTAAAAAATATGTATGAACATATAATTTGATGTAAATGAATATTAATTTAGGAATATTAAGTGTTGGTTTCATGTATATGAACATTAATTCATAATTACGTGAATATTATATTCAATACACGTAAATAATTCCTGTAAACTATATGAACAATGTTTTTTATTTTAGTTAAAAATATTTCAAACAAGTTTATCTATCTATGTTTCACAAATATGATTGCTTTGTATGTAAAATTTGAAAAATAAATACAATTCCTAATACGTACATACAAAAAATTGTACATATGTTCATTCGTTGTGCAAAATGTGGACCATGTATAGGAGCCTTCAGGTGCCATGAGCCTATTTCACGCTTAGGTTTCTTGTGGATTTTGTAGGACCTTCGAATGTCGATCATATTGTTTATATAAATTTTGGAATTGTTTGAGGATTTGCATATTTAGACTTGTCTGTACGTGTCTTTAGGATTCTGGATTAGACTCGCCAAATTTCTATAAGTGCATATTTGACCTTTTGCATTATATTTAGACTTAAATTTTTCCTCTAAGAAGTACAATATGTTTAATTTTGAAACCAGGCAAAAGGTTTAGCTTTTATCTTGATATAGGAGGAGCACACACTACATCAACTGATAATTTCTGCAATATGTTTTGCACCTTCTTCTTTGGCTCTTTGCACGATATCCAACGATACTGAAGATTTGATTTTGAAGACTCTCGTGCTCCTCTTTATCTAAATTTTTCAAGAGATGAGCATGACTACGGTTGATTTAGAGCGGAGGTAGGCCACCTTGCAAGGATGTACCAATATTCAAGCACCATGGTACGATTATTCCAAGCTGAGCAGCAGATGAGACATGAAATCCAGGATGCCACGGCGGTCCAAATCCTCAACCCATTCCTAAAAAACGATGCGCCTTGCCATCTTCGTGGCGCAGTTGCAGAGCTGGCATTTGGGAAGATGGGGCCACCCCCTACCCCGCTTTGATAGCCGGTCAGAAATCCACAACCCGTGAAAGGTGAGCCAGGCAAAGAAACCGTATTTCGAAGGGGTCCAATTCTTCCAAACAATCTGCTTGAAGGAGCACGGGTAGCAACCTAGAAATTGCACATTGTAGGCAAAACTGCCCGAATAGCATGCTTGGCGAAATGGTCCAAGTGATGGAGAACCCCAAGGGAAAGCTGGATGTCGGAGAGAAGTCCCTAAACAAGTACTTATTGGTCAATGTGCTCCACAATGAAGTTGTCGATGGCAACGTTGAAGATCCATTTGAGGTCTTTGAGGGCGTCATGGACTGAACAATTCTTGTGTTTTCAAGTTGTGTGCTGAACACTTGGGTGGTACACCTAAATCTGTGCCCCCCCCCCCCAGAAGTCCAATGTGTTATATATGTGCATCTATTTGGTTGCAAGATGCACATTTTGAGTCTATAGAGGTGCAACTTTTTCGATGAATCCTTTTGGTAATGAGAGTAAAAATTGATTGCCTTGTATATTTGATCACTGAATTATCTGTGCCAATTTACAGTGGAGATACTCACAAAAATGACTTCTGTAGCCGCTATACCTTTTACAAACAAAAATACAAGTCTGGGTGTTGAATCTGATTGTAACTTCTATCCCTATCCTTAAGACAATATAGTCAGCCAATCTCACACACGAAAAAGTTCCAAGTTCTCTACAGTTTCTCAACGAAGCCCACACCAAGATGAAGAAGATCCATTGTTCCTCAACTCTTCACAAGGCGCAGGGAAAACTTCATGTGCCTCTCCATACACAGACTCGCAGTGCCATACAACCTGATGCTTTATCGCTCTTAGGCTAACGTTTCTGAAGCAGATCCCATCATAAACCGCACCATGCACCGCTTCCAGCATCGGCGCGCGCTGCACATCCACTCCAACAATGTCTACAATATGGATATCACTGATAGTCGGTAGCGCTGATCGGTCATACCTGTCATCCGAGTGGTCATTCGAACCCCGGCTGAACCTTATCGGTACCTTGACTTTCTCCATTGTCACGTTTGCGATGGTGATGTTGGTTATGTAACCACCACGCCCCACGTCGGTCTTGAACCTCACCGCAGATGCGGAATTCCATATGTGGAGATCACGGACGAGAACATTCGATATCCCACCGGACATCTCGCTTCCAAAACCTACACCCGAGCATGTAGGCGTTGTGCCTGAAACCCGTTGGATGATAATGTTTGAGCTGGGTTTGCCTACAGATATTCCATACTGATCCCAGCCACTCTTGACGGCAACCAGGTCATCTCCACTTTCAATATAGCAGTCCTCCACACAAACTTCTGAACTTGAGTCTGTTATTGTTCATCAAGAGAAATGTAATAAAATAAGTTTGTTCAGAACTTGCACCATGGTAAGAGGTTTGCGATATCGGGAGAGAATGATATTATAAATTTATGAGCACAAACCTGGATCAATGCCATCAGTGTTCGGAGCATTCAGAGGAGCTAGTATAGTCAAATCCTTTATCACAACGTTTCTGAACATTCAATATGCATTGTCAGCTTATGGTTTCAAATGAAAGGAAATGAGGATGGTTCTCTACTAGGAGATAAACTCATAATCCACAGGATCAGCATGATAACCAACCTGCAGTAGACCGGATGCACTGTCCAAAATGGGGAGTTGCGAAAGGTGACATTGGAGATCATGATGTTTGTCGAATTCACTAACTCGATAAGATGACCTCTTGTGTGGTTCAGAGTTTTGTTCCACCATAGCTCCCACCACATCCTACCTTGGCCATCTATAGTCCCATTGCTACCTGACACGCAAAGGGAAACATTTGAAGTACAGTCAAAGTTAATTCTTCACATGATAATACCCCCGCAAACTGAACTTTATTTGTTTGACTGGGCAAACTTTTATGCTTCAATTGACCGCCCGTTACATGGAATTGCTTCAGCTCTCTGATTTTCATACACAATTCCCACTTACTGACCAAACTTGAAAGTATGGACTGTTAAGGAGCTGCTGTACCAGTAATGACAACATCGTCTAGGTCTTGTCCGTGGATGAGGCTAATGTGGCGCGGACCTAGCCTTTCCCTCCCACGCCCATAAGACGGCAATGGCGCTATGAGAGGCCAATCTTCTGGATCCTGCACATCACAGTCCAACAGTTAATACTTGCAGCTCCAAAATCAACCTACACAATAGTAATTGAAGTGTACGTGGAGAAGTGGAGATTCTTCAACTCCCTCCGATCCATAAAATGTGTCGTGGTTTTAGTTCAAATTTGGTCAATTTGAACTAAAACTAAGACACTCATTCTAGGTCGGAGGGAGTACTTAAATACAAATACATGCCTAGTTGTTAAATCGAGAATTGGGGGATTGGTCCCCTTAAAGATGATTGTCCTAAAATATTAAGGTGGTGGATTATTGCAGCGCCAGTGCATGTGGCAGCAATGTCAAACTCCTAGCCAACGCTCTTAATTATGGTTTCTTTTCCAACTACTACTCTAAGCTGCCCCTCACAGAAAGTAGTAGACAGTATCCCCATATGAGGGATTCTTTTCAGCAACTCCATCTCAGATGAACTCTCCATACATAGTACCGACAATCTTCAAAATCAGTATGACCATTGCGTTTGTACGCAACAAAAATGGCTACTAGCTCCTGCAGAACGCTCCAATCTAGAGATTCTTCTAACCATTGCATTGCTAACATAAGAGCAAATGAGACATGGCTGCAAGCAAAGTAGTAGCACAATAGTAGCATCAAGTCAGGCAAGTCCAACCAGAAGTGAGGACAACGCAAAGTCACAGACACTGTGTGAGTTAGTTAGAACAATAACATGTGCCAAGCTGCTGAAGTCACAGGAAGAAGCCAACAACCGTGCAAGCATGTGCATGATTCCAAACCCACCACAGCATTTTTTCCCCTTTTATTTTTCAGTGGCCACTGGCAAGTGACAGCACAACTGCACAAGCGTTGGAGCCAGTTTCGCATCGCCGGATCAAACAACATTGACTATAATCATGATTTGTGTACTATTAGGGGAAGCTTAGCTATGTGCAATTTTTTTTTTTTTTTTTTGAAAAAAGGAGTTGCCGGTACTAATCAACATGATTACATGACATTTCATATCGGCAGAAAAATAATCTTTCCATTTAGATGTGTTTGCATGTTTCAGTTCCGACGCCAAAAACTAGTACTCAGTAGAGTGCACTCTACTAATTTGTAAGCACTCACAAGATTTGAGAGGAGAAATAAATTCGATTAAACGAAAAATAAATAGTCGAAGAGGAAGAGGAATTGGCGGGCCATGGATGGATCACGTACCTGGGAGCCGAGGATGATCGCGCCGTGGTGCAGGAAGAGCGTGAAGCGGCTGGTGAGGTTGAAGCTCCCCGTGAGCCACCTCCCCGGCGGCACCTCCAGCCTGGCGCCGCCGCCTCCGGCCCTCTCATCCAGCGCCGCCACCGCGCGCCGGAACGCCGCCGTGTTGGTCGTGGCCCCGTCGCCGACGGCCCCGAACTCCTCCACCGACGCCGTTACCGCGCGCCGCCCCGCGCCGCGGTAGAACCCCGCGCAGCTATCGACAGCGGAGCCACGGCCCGCGGATGGGGCGATCAGGGCGGCGAGCGGGGCCGCGGCGGGGAGGCGCGTGAGGGCGAGGTAGGAGGAGGCGAGCAGGAGGAGGAAGGCGACCAGAGGGACCGCCGGCCGCGCGCAGGGGCGCGGCATGGGCTCGGTCTGGACGGTGGCGTGCGGCGCCATGAATAATGGATCATGTCACGCGGGGCAGCCGCGGCGGAAAAGACGCGATTTTTATAGGTTTCTTCCGATGCGCGCAGCTGGTCGCTCGCTGGTTTGCCACCGCCCGCGTGAGAGTACTACTCCCTGGTTTCAAAAGTTTGAATTTGAAATACGTTCGGTTCAAACTTAAAATCTGCTTCTGTTGAAAGCAAAGAATTCTAAGAGCATCTCCACCCGCAGCTCCCAAATAGTCACCGGCAGAGGCGTCGGCACAATATACTCTATTTGGGGATGCTGCTCCCACACCGGCGCCCCCATACGCCAGCCCCGATAGATTTTCAAATTTAAAATGATATTTAAAAATCAAAATTCATACGAAATTCATACAAAATTTATACAAAAATAACTCGAATTTAAATACCCAGTTTAACAAGTTGATTCTCATTGGTAGGATCCCAATCCATAACACAGCTAAAAGTGCAAAGATAGCTCGGTTGATCCTGGTCAAACATTTCAGCCTATGAAGGTAAATGCGATGTTGAATTTGATCCGAAAAGAGTGCAGAGGAGGCAGTAGAGGATGCCCTAGTTCGAACCATACTTTTTAGAAAGCAAGTTTTCTTGTTTTGTTGAAGAAAGCGAAGAGCATGTGGTAATTCATTCATTTCATCGGAAAAGGATCGAACAGGAGTCATCGCATCGTTTCTAGATCTTCGATACCTCTATATTCTTCAGAATAGGTCCTAAAATGGTCAATCGATTGTTTTCTCAACGGGAATCGAGGAAATGGCAAGGGATGCACCGGTATCTGGACACGTGATGGACCCTGTAGGAAATATTCCTTTGTGGAAGGCTTTGGTTATACCTGGGTGGCAAAGCGAAGTTTCTGGTGGGTAGGTGTCTAAAACAACCCTCTGCAAGGAAGCACGCCCGTATCAATCCTTTAATCTTGGATAACGTTTTCTAGAAATAGGAGTGACAGTCGGGTCAGACGAAATCAAATCTGTTGCGGTGAGCCGGGCTATGACCCTAGGCCCCGTGCCTACTTATACATTTAATAAAGAAGTTATTCGCGACCGAGCGGAAGCTCTGTATCTGCCATGTCCTATTTACCGCCTCTGTCTGTTAGGCCAAGGCTCTCTGCTTCAATAAGAAAAGTAACAAACGCCAACTTAAACTTAATCCTAATCTACTGGCTGTCGGTTAGGACGCTCGACGGCCCTGCCTCGTCGTCGTTCTTCGCCATTGCCACCTGCGTCCGTGCCCGCTTCTCGTCCCTCGCTTCGCGCATCTGGCGGTGGAGCATGGCGGCCGGCGTCGGAGGAGCTTGCCGGCGGCGCTGTCCCCGCGCTTCGAGCCTTTCCCCAGAAGCGGCGCGCCTCGCCTGCTCGCGGGCGAACGCCTCGTAGTGGCGATGAGCGTTGAGCTCTGGGAGCTTCTGTCGCTCCGCCTCCATGAGGAGGCCTCCTCCATGGCCGCTCGCTCACGCGAGATCTCGAGGACGTGCTCGAGGTTCGCGTCGTTGACGAACTCGCGCTCCTCCTCCTTCAACCGCTGGTAGCGTTGCGCGTTCAGCGACGCGAGGATCGCCGCCTGCTCCGGGTGGGCGTGGGCCTGCGGCGGCTCGCCCCACTGCGCCGCCTCCTCCACCGCCTATGCTTGCGCGTCTGCGACGTAGACCTCGTGCCACGCCGTGAACCGTCGATCCTTGTCCTCGTCGGAGCTGTACTCGGCGTCGGGCTGCAGCTCCGGCTACGACTGCGGTGGTGGTGGTGGTGGAGGCAGCGCGCGGGCGTTGAGGCCAAGCATCGAGTAGGTGGTCTTCAGACGGAGCGTCATATTGAGGTGTAGAGGGGAGAATGGAGCGGTGGCGGTGGTGGAGATAATAGGATAGCACCACGGTGGTGGACGGCGTACATGCTATATAGCGGTGGAAATTACCCGCATTTACGACGGCTTAGGCGACTGGACGCCGTGTGGCCAGTCGCTACCCTTGTGGACGCCTCGGTTTCCGCGCGGGAGACCATTAAACGCCGACGACCAACCTTCCCGCGTCACGGCCGATGCGAACCGTCGCGGTCTCTCGCTGACAAGGCGCCCCCACCCACGAAAACCGTCATTCCTCGATGCGCCGACGCGGCTGATTCACGCCCTTGGCGAAGGGGCCGGCACGGGGATGCCGGCGATTCTATTGGGATCGAAAACTAGCTGGTGCCGTTTAGGGCGCACCGATGCGAGCCAAAAACGATGCTGGTCCCCAAATCACTATCGGGACCGCCGATTAAGATACTCTAATGTAACAAACAGTGAGGGTGGACGGCATCACGATGATGATTCGTCGATTCGAGGCCATTCGAGTCAATTGTGGCTTGTGGGTGTAGGCTAAAAGTGATGACGTGGACGTGGTCAGGTCAGTCTCCGTGTCCATTCATGTATGTGTACACGCAGCATGGAACAAGTATATGCCTATCAAAGGCTACCATAGTGGTTGTCAGTTTCTTCCAACCTATACACACAGGCTACTAATCACAAAATATCTTTAGTGTAGAATTGCAGGTTTCCTAAAGAAAATCTTAGATGGTGTTTTTTCCTTCGAAATCCTTCAAAGGTATCTTAAGCAGAAGTGATGTGTATCTTTCATTCGGGATCATATGTTCACTTCCGGTTCACAACAAGTCGCTATTGGGTATATATTTCTTGTTTCATTTGACAAAAGCCACATGCATCTCACTATCAATAGAAACGTTGATTTTTACTCTAGAATAATTGGACGCACAATGTGTGAACGTGTGGCTTGATTCTTTGTTTAGGGTATTCTCGAGCATAGGTATCTATTTATTTTATATTAAAAAGAGAAATGCACGCTTTTGTTTAAGAGAATAGAGCTGGCACATCAAATTGTGTTTAATGGGGTGTTATTTAAGATCGATTTCGAGAAATCATACGACAAAAATGAAATGGCTTTTTTTATAACAAACATTAAGAATGAAAGATTTTGCTCCAGAATGGGGTAGATTAGTGCAACAATTCGTTCTAGGAGGTAGTGTTGGGGTGAAGATGAATGATGATATTGGTCATTATTCCAGACAAAAAAAGGTCTAAGGCAAGGGGACCCTCTGTCTCCAATGCTTTTTAATATTGTAGTGGATATGCTTGCCATCTTAATTGAACGAGCAAAAGAGGATGGTCAAGTCGGGGGATTAATTCCACATTTTGTTGAGGGAGGTCTCTCTATACTACAATACACTGATGAAACTATCCTTTTTTTGGAACATGACCTCAACAAAGCTGTTAACATGAAACTAATTTTGTGTCTCTTTGAAGAATTATCGGGACTCAAGATTAACTTTCATGACAGCGAGATTTTTGTTTTGAAAAGGCAAAGGAGGAGGAAGACCAGTATAAGCAGATCTTTGGATGTGATGCTGGACAACTTCCCTTTAGATACTTAGGTATTCCAATCCATTAGAAAAAAAACTCAAGAATGCATATTGGTATCTGGTAGAAACACGGTTTGAGAGTAAATTAGGATGCTGGAAAGGGAAGTTACTATCCTATGGTGATAGGTTAGTTCTTATTAATTCAGTGTTAACTAGCTTACCGATGTTTATGTTGTCTTTCCTGCAAATACCTATTGGGGTAAGGAAATGTTTGGACTTCTATAGATCTAGATTCTTTTGGCAGTCCGACGAAAACAAAATAAAATACCAGCTTACAAAATGGAACATTGTTTGTGGACCCAAAGATCAAGGGGGCTTAGGTATTGAGGTTCTTGAAATCAAAAACATATGTTTATTAAGTAAATGGCTTTTTAAACTTCTTAATGATGATGAGGTGTGGCAGGAATTGCTACATAATAAATACCTAAAACATAAGACATTATCGGAGATTCAAGTGAGACCTATTGATTCCCCATTCTGGAAAGGTCTAATGGAGGTCAAACATGAGTTTTTTTCTAGGGGTTTTTTCAAAGTGGTTAATGGTTTGAGTATCCGCTTCTGGGAAAATACCTGGTTATGTAAGACTTCTTTGGATCAACAGTATCCGTCTCTATATAATATTGTCCATCATAATAATGTCACAGTTGCACAAGTGCTAGGTCAATCGCCGTTGAATATTACGTTTCGTGGAGTGTTAAATGGAAATAAATGGACTTCATGGTTGCAATTATGTCGGAGACTCATGGTGGTACAGTTGAATGAAGAGGATGATCGTTTTGTCTGGAATTTGACATCAAATGGTTTGTTTACAGTGAATTCGATGTATGAAGATCTTATGTGTGACCATACCCCCTTTCTGAGAAAATATCTATGGAAGGTTAAAATTAAAAATTAAGATTTTCATGTGGTTCTTGAGTAATAAGGTGTTGTTAACTAAGGACAATCTAGCTAAATGTCATTGAAATGGGTGTACAAAATGTATCTTCTGTGGGGAACAGGAGACCATTCAACACATTTTTATTGAATGCCCTTTAGCTAAGCTCTTATGGTGTACAGTTAATTTTACTTATGATCTTCCACCTCCCACCAATATTACTAATATGTTTGGTAATTGATTAAATGGAGTAGATAGACAATCTAAGGCTTATATTCGGATTGGGGTTTCTGCTTTATGTTGATCTATTTGGAGGATCAGGAATGATATATTTTTTAATAAAAACCCCTCTTTTCATTTCTTGCAGGTTATCCATATGGTTTCCCATTGGGTCCAGCTTTGGGCCCTACTTTCCCTGGAGGGGCAGCGGGATGCCATGGTTTCTGAATGCACACGGCTCCTGATGGTCGCTCAGGATATCATGTGTCAGGCTAGTTGGCGACATACTAGAAGGCTATGTTGATATGTAGTCATAGTATGTGTTTTTTTATGGTTGATTTTTATATCAATCTTTGATGATGCGTGAGTTGTAAACGATAATACTTTGAACATTTTTCTAATAAATGGCCGTGTGCATCGTCATGATGCAGAAGCCGGGAAATACCCCCATTTCGAAAAAATCAAATTGTGTTTAAATCAGAGATTTAAATATTGTTATACATGTCAACTGTATTCAATATGGAATCCAACTGAAACCATAATAACATGGAGCTTTCATAAAGCAATGATGACTAAGCCGAGCTACAGATAACAATGAATGACGAAGCCGTTTTTTAAGTTCAGAGAGAATATGTCGTTGTTATATAGCCATTTTGGGTGGTTAAAGACAATATTTTGAATTGCCTATTTTATTTGCATAATTATGAAAGCACATGAATAAGAAACGTAGTCGTTCCTACACTGAACTCTACATCAACAAGAAAAATAGCAATGGAAGTTGTTTAGTTGTGCCAAAAAAAAAACACATGAGCTTGCATACAAGATTAGGTGTAATTGACGTACCAAAAACGAAATTTCCAAAAGGTTTTGACTTTATGGTAAATCTACTTTGAATTTGCATGCAAACTAGGAAATATTTCTTGTTTTCCACGAAGGCAAAAAAATCACTTGGTTTTGACTCCTGCGATTCAAACAAGTCATGTATGAGTGACCCTGCAAAATAACAATATTTGGCTAGAAACATAAAATCCTCACGATAAGTGGGACACTCGTGTTACCCCGTGGGTGGCTGGCTCCACACACTGCTTATCTCTCTTAGGAAGGGTGTTTATGTCTATGTGGGGGGACTATTGGTATTTTTGGCGTGCCTTTTGTAGATCTAACTATCAAAAAGTACATTATAAATTTGAATCGAACGTCCAAATTATGATCGATTTCTACAGTTGTATTCCTCGTGTCAAGGTGTTCAAAAGCAGATCACATATTGGTATGTCGGGGGGAAATTTTTATGTCACTTTTGCATCGAAGTGCAACATTTGCATTACCTTCTATCCAAACTATTGTATTAATCAAACTACTATATTTCGTCAAGTGTGTCACTAATATTTTATGCCACCATTTGGGTCGGATATGTACTGCTTTTCCGCTAAGTGCACCACCCTAATATATAGTTTTATTGTTCAAATGGAGAGATGTTGCTTAGAGGGAGTGAATTTTCGAAAATTAATTACGAATTTGGCTTCAAGAATGGAGAATTAGAGAAATGTTTTTATTTTCAAGCACAAAACATAAATAAGTTAGGCTCAACTAAATGCAACAACAATAAGTTAATCTAAGCAAGCTGGACACAAGATATATATATATATAACACAAGTAATAAGCAACAATAAATACTTTAAGATCGATGGCTATCGCACGGAAAGTTAACTCGGGTATTGAGATAACCGAGGTAGATGGAGATGATGATGTATTCATGTGTTCCCTCACACGAAGTGAGATACATCACGCTGGAGAGATGCGAGTTACCACGAAGGTGTCTCGAATGCTACGAGGGCTCACCTTCTTATCCAAGCCAATTTCACGAATAAAGGCTCTTTCCTTATGGCTAGCTTTCCCTCCACTCCGAAAATGGCAAGCTCCACAACCATTTCACAAGCTTCACGAAGGAGAATCACATGCCTCTTCACAATCTGCCATGAAGAGGCCACCGAAGCACCAATGTAACATCCATCTTCTAGTTAAACCTGATTAGGATTTGTTTGTGCATCATCACAGTTTGCTAGAAAATTGCACAAAAGAAATAAAGTTGAAAATCGTAATAATTGCAAACCTTCCTCTATTTCAAATTATCTCAAAATGCTTTGCAAAGTTTCAAAACCATAGTTGTGTGAACCTTACAAAATATCTTATGAATATCCTTGGGTATTTTTATAACTTTATAAACATATTTGAATCACCAAATGTTGCAAAACCAACTATGTTTTTGAGTTTCCAGGAAAACCCTAGAGTCTAGGGGGTTATTTGAAAAAAAAATCCCTTTGTCTTCTTCCTCGAAGCTCCTACGTGTCGAGCTCGTGTGCGTCTCGAGGCCATCTTCGAGCGCCTCCACGATTGCGCGTCGCGATCACACTCTGGCCGTGAGCAGGTGTGTCGAACACGCCTAACCACGGGAACGACGTGGATGTGCTCGAGCGGCTCGCAGCCATCCGTGCTGACATCATCACAACATCACGCCAATGTCATATTTCTTTTTACAATTTTCCTAATTCATTTCTGTAATTGTTACAGTTATGACACGTGGGTGGCGCTGTCAGATATTTAGTATTTCCGTAAAGGTTTAGTAAGTGTTTAAATATATGACAGTGGGTCGGTCGGTAAAATGATTAAAAGTTGGAAATTCATAACTAATTCATTTGTTTAAAATAACTAAAACTTTATAAATTCATAGGTAATTTATTTTAAATCAAAAAAATGTATAATGTATCAAATCTTCAGAAAATGAGATGTACATTTTGGTATAAACAACTTTGAACCCTACTTGTAATAGAAGAACAAAATAACCATTTCTTTAATATATGGAGATTTTAGAAATGCTAACGCTAGTGCATTCCAACTCATAGATAGAGAAAATGAAGAGTGTGGCTGGTTGAAGAGTCCTAGAGCCTGTTTGGTTCCCAGCCACACTTTGTCAAGCCTAACTTTGGCAAGTGTGACTGCTAGGATTTTGGAAGCCACAAAGTATGGTAACAGTTGGAAAAAAATTCACTTTATGACAAGTGAATTATATGGATAGTGAAATGTGGCAGCTCTAATGTGTGATAAGAACCAAACACATACCAAATTGCCTAACTTTATCTTAGTAAATTGTGGCTGGGAACCAACCAGAACCATAGAAATGGGATCTGTTGGGCCAAGGGAAAGCCTCGTAGTGCTTTCCGCTGGTCTACTATAATAGGCCTCGTTTCCCTCAAAAGAAAAAACTATAGTAGGCCTCATACTGGGTGGCCCATGCCCTTATGGTTGGGGGAGCTGGACTTGAGTTGAGTCCGTCAACGATCACATTGTGCACGTCATTTCGCGGAAGCCTGCACGGAGCACGCGTCGCCCCGCTTGATTCGTCGGTCTGTCGGTCGGATTCTGCAACCGTGACCGATGACCGGTCGCTTGCTTATCCGCCAGGCAAACACCCAATTTAATTCGTCAACCATCCCCAATTCCCACCCAAGCTCTTGCTTCTTCTTCTCCCACGCGTGCGATTTCCCCAAATCCCAGCCCCCCTCCCCCCAAATCCCACCCTCAATCTCCAAATTCCCGGCGACACCAACCTCCAAATCCTCCCCGCAAGCTCAATTAGCTCGGATCTCCACCCCCCACCACCACCACCACCAGCTCCGACCAGCCAGCCATGGAGTGCGAGCCGGAGGAGCTGCAGTTCCTGGGCCCGCTGGGCATCTACCGGGAGTCGGTGGCCATCCTGCGCGCGCACCGCCCGCTCTACGCCCGCATCGCCGCCGCCTTCGTGCTCCCGCTCTCCGCCCTCTTCCTCGCGCACATCGCCATCTCCCACGCCCTCTTCCGCACCATCGACTCCGACGACACCGCCCTCGAGTCCTCCGCCCCGGGCACCGCCACCCAGCAGCGGATCCTGCAGCGCCTCGGCGCCGACTGGGCCTCCCTCATCCTCTTCAAGGCCGCCTACCTCCTGGCCCTGCTCCTCCTCTCGCTGCTCTCCACCGCCGCCGCCGTCTTCTCCGTCGCGTCCGTCTACTCCGCCAAGCGCGACGCGCTCACCTTCCCGCGCGTGCTCTCCGTGGTGCCGCGCGTCTGGCGCCGCCTCGCCGCCACCTTCCTCGCCGCCTTCGGGCTCCTCTTCGCCTACCACCTCGTCTTCGTCGCCGTCTTCGTCGGCCTCCTCGTCGCCACCGACAACGGGTCCGGCCTCGCGGGCCTCCTCGCCGTCCTCGTCGCCGTCGCCTACCTCGCGGGGCTCGTCTACCTCAGCGTCGTCTGGCACCTCGCCAGCGTCGTCTCCGTGCTCGAGGACCTCAAGGGCTTCCAGGCCATGCGCAAGAGCAAGGCGCTCATCCAGGGCAACCTGCGCACCGCCGCAGCCATCTTCGCCACGCTCAACCTCGTCTTCGTCGTCGTCGAGCTGCTCTTCCGCTCATGGGTCGTGCAGGGCGGCCGCCACGGCCTCGGCGCCGGGGCCAGGCTCCTGCTCGGCCTCGCCATGCTCGCCGCGCTCTGCGCCGTCGTCATGGTCGCGCTCGTCGTGCAGACCATGGTCTACCTCGTTTGCAAGAGCTACCACCACGAGAGCATCGACAAGAGCAACATCTCTGACCACCTCGAGGTATACCTCGGCGACTACGTACCGCTCAAGGCCAGCGACGTGCAGATGGAGCACTTCGAGGTCTGACCACACTCGCTTCCATTAACTCCCTTCCTTCCTTGCATATCATCATCTTTGTAATACTCTACTACCACGCTACGCTAGCCTAGTCCCACACAATTTGCAATTCCCTTGATGGAAACATTCGAATGAAACTAAGGGGAGGTGGGATCATTTTACCACCTATTTGTCGGTGATCATTTGACCTTCCTGCTGTAACACGAGGATCAACTGGATGTTGCATTTGTGTAGTAGCAATCTGTAATCAGGGGATGGGAATGATACAACACTAGATACTACGACCAGCTTGATTGCTTCTTCTATACTGGATGACTTGCATGTTATATTTAATCTACTTATCAGGGTTTGAAGATTCTGCAATTAATGTACACTTGCTGTGATTATGAGTGAACCGAGTGCAGTAGTAGTAACTAAAGTGCTGGTAACATTTATTATAACTAGATGAGCAAGTGATGCTAATAACTGTGTAGGGATTCTAGTATCAGGAGAATTTGCTGGGTTTTGGTTTTTCTGAACTTGTCTAACCAATCATCGTCGTTTCTTCTGAATAACCATTGTGTGAGATGAGCACTAATTGTGTATGGATTCTACTCTAGTAGCCAATCATCCTTGTTTCGTCTGAATGACCAAGATGTGAAATGAGCACTAATTGTGTATGGGTTCAGTATGAGGAGAATTTACTAGGTTTTGGATTTCTAAATTATTTCTTCTGAATGAGCAAGATGTCGAGTAGTGTTCTGTTTGCCATCCAAAGTAACCGGATTGCGTAGCAGCTTCATCGTTCCAAGCTGATCATAGCTGTAGCTCCGGATGACTACATGAGCACCAGAGCTTGCAAAGATACAAGGAAAACGGTCATGAGAACCACATATTCCCTGCCGATAGCCATGATAGAGAATCAATAGCTTGATCTAGCAAAACAGTGTGCATTGCATCCAACCACCAAATTATGCTACTAAAGGTCGCATGTTGCAAATGTGGGTGTGACACTACACACACTAATTTTTTTTTGGCAAATTATAAGAAGCGAGGAATGGAGGAGACGATTTTGCAGAAGTGAAACCATGAATTGAGGAGGAAGAGAGTGAGACGGAAGTTTATTGCTTTGTTAGCAAAGTTAGGCTAATCAGACTTTGGATGAGATTCCTGAAATGTTAGCAAAGTTAGGGGAATGAGACTTCAGGAACTCACAAATCAAGTGCACCTGCCTGATTGTAAGCCATACAAAGCTGGGGCGTATGAGCATACGTTTGATGATGCATCGACGCTGTGTTCTGTTGTGGCCGTAGTATTCTTCTGGACTTAGGACATCTCCAGCGGCGCGACGCATTTCGGATATCCGAAATGTCCGTTTGCGTCGCGCGGCGGACGTGAGAAATACCGTTTTTGTTCGCGCGTCCGTTTGCACCTGGGGTGGCTCCAGCGGCCCGACGCATTTTGGCGTTTGCATCAATTATGAAGTTTCGAAACAACAAAATAAGGAATTCAACGAAGTCATACTTATTACATTTAAATTTTTAAAAGTCTAAATGAAAATAAGATAGTATTTCTCTAGGCATCATCTTCATGGCCAGCCAATATCCACTGATGCTCAATTAGATCCGTCTGCAGCTGTTTAGAGACGTTCTCGTTAGTGACTTCTACATTGATATGTAGATACTCCTGCCAAGATGAAGCTCCAGGAAGTGGCGCCACCAGCTCACCTTGGAATTCCCAGTGGTTCTCATTGCGACCATCAGGACGCTCGTTCTCAATGATCATGTTGTGCATGATCACGCAGCATGTCATCACCTCATGCATGGTCTTCAGCAACCATGTTCTTGCCGGGTGACGGACAATTGCCCACCGAGCTTGGAGCACACCAAATCCGCGCTCCACATCTTTCCTGCAAGCCTCTTGCATCTTGGCAAACCTCCTCGTCTTCTCGGAGTTTAGATTACTGGACAGCTCTTCACCAGTGTAGCCCGAGTCGGGGTAGATGCCATCAGCAAGATAATATGCCTTGTCATATGCATTTCCATTGATCTCATAGCTCACCCGGGGAGCTTTGCCTTGCATGAGCCGGTTGAAAACCGGTGATCGGTGCAACACATTGATGTCATTGTTGGAACCAGCCATGCCAAATAACGAATGTCAAATCCATAAATCTTGAGATATGACAGCTTCAAGAATGACAATTTTCCCTCCTAATGCCCGCTGTACGCACCCTGCCATCCAAATGGATAGTTTTTCCACTCCCGGTGCATGCAATCTATGCTGCCAATGATTCCTGGGAACCTTCTAGACTCGTTGATAGACAGGAGCCGCCTTGTATCCTCAACAGTTGGCTCCCTACAGTAATACTCTCCGAACATGACAATCACGGCTCGGCAAAACCTGTACATGGCCTCAAGGCAGGTGCTCTCACCCATTCGAAGATACTCATCGAATATATCCGCAGCCATTCCATATGAGAGCATGCGAATAGCCGCGGAGCATTTTTGGTAGGAGGTGAAGCCTAGCGCACCTGTTGCATCGGGCCTGCATTGGAAGTAGGGGTCGTAGTTTCTGACGCCCCGTAGAATGACCAAGAACATGTCCCTTGACATCCTGTACTGGCGCCGAAAGAGTTTTTCCGGGAACACCAGACTGGTGAGGTGGAAGTAGTCCTTGTGGAGACGGGCCTGCCCTTCCACTCTGTTGCGCGGCAAGATTTTGGAGCGCCCCTTCACAGAGCCCCGGTGCTCCGGTCCCAGGTTTGAGGTGAACTCGTGGATCATGGAGGCCGCAGTAGTTGCCAATGTCTGCGTTGACTGATCGGACCCCTCGTCGGAAGAGGAGTCGACGACCTCCGCGCGGAACTTGTTCAACATCTGCCACATGTCCATATGCGTGGGTACAAAGTGCGGATCAATGGCCGCGCACAATGGCGCCGAAAACACGAGTAAAAAACTACAGACGCAATTGACTGAACATGTTGTGGGCGGCGCGGAAGGGCGGCGCAACCGGGAGCGTTTGGCCCGAAAACAGCCAGCAGGTACGCGGCGGAGCCAAGCCCGAGTACGATCCTGCTCTCCCGCGCGGCGAGAACGGAGCCGACGACGACTACTGCGGCGCTGCGGCGGGACGGCGGCGGGATGGCGTCGCAGTAGGGTAGCAAAGAAGGGGAAAAAGAAGCAAATCGAAGCGGTCGATTTCGCTGTCCCTGACTTGCGGGACCAGGTAACAAATGGAGGACGCTCCGCGCGGCCGCCGAGCGTCCGCGGAGACGCAAACATGTCGCATATTTGGGCTAGGTTTGCGTCTCCGCGGACGGCCCGGTCACTTTGCGTCGCCCCGCTGGAGCATCCGGCGGAGGCGCCACCCAACGGCGGAGATCTAAGCCGAGGTACTGAGGACCAGTATTCTCTGGCTCACAGAACGAGAGACGAACCCTAAGAAGAGGTGTATAATAGCGAATTGAAGGGGAACCCAAAGGAAAGCCGAGAAAAGTCCGGCCTGGCATGCATGTGTACCTGTGCTGATGGTCGATGGACGCTGCCGCTGCAGGTTTCTTGACCGCATCGACGCTGAGCCGCGTGGTCCTCCGCTCCCTCCTCCTGCTCCTCCTCGCGCTCTCACCCGACGGCCGCACCAGCTCCTCAACCTCCCCAAAGCGGCCGTCCCCGTCCGACTCCATCCCGAGATGAGGCGGCGCGCCACCGTTGGGAGGAGGAGAGAGTTCGTCGGGGATTGGGCAAGTACATGTCCAGCCGTCGCCTCCACTCGGCCGCGCGCTCCGTGCTGCAGCTGCTGCCGTCTCCCGCCGCCCCCATCACCCTCATTTCCTAGAGCTCCACGAACTGCTGCTGCTCCTGCCGCTGGCCACATTCGCTGCTGTGATTAGGGGAGGAGGAGAGCTGGAGATTGGGGAAGAGAGAGCTCGTGCGGGGATTGGGGAGGAGAGCTCAGGCGACGGATTGGAGGGTGCCCCGTGCGATCTAGGTTTTCACTTCTTCCCTGCAGGTACGGGAAGGAAGGCGACACAAAACGAGCAGCGTGGCTGCCTCTGTCTGCCGGTCCCGCAAGAGGCTGGTCCCAGCCATCATTGACCCATCTAGAGGAGCCAGAGGTGCAAAAAGAAATCACTACATCCAACGGTTGCTATGACAAGTGGGACTGAAAAAATTACTGTTACTGTCGCATAGGATTGGACGAGCAGGATTGGTTTGCCCTTTCAGAACCCTGGATGGCGGGGTAACATAGCATCATTTATAGGAAGAAATGACACGCTAGTCTAGTCGCACGGAATTTGCCACTCCCGTGCTGGTCTTGATATTGATTCGCCCAAAACAAACTGGACATGGAAGGAGAGGTGTGATCATTTGATCAGTTGTTTCTTGCTGATCATTTGAGCAGCCTGCTATAAGTATAATTCATTTTTCCATACAAATTTGAATGAGGGCAAATAATATGAAGATTCTACATTCAGTGTATTCTTCCCTTTGATAACGATCACCATTTTTTATTTTGTACGCGAATGAGCACGCTATGGAGAATTCGATTTACCGTACAAATTCAGGTTCCCACACAAATAAGACTCACATTGATTAGCAGATTAATGTTTATAAGCTGGTGTATGTATGTATTTTTTTTTTTTGAAACGTGGAGTGTCCCGGCTTCTGCATCAATTGATGCACATAGCCTAGCTGGTATATGTATGACAGACCCATTTGGTTTGGTGATAAATGTGGTTATTGGTCAGCTCTGAAGCTTCATCAATGAGAGCATCCGAAATTTACAAGCCAAGCAGTGTATTCTTGAATACAAACCACATGCTCCCTGATCCATGGCAAGGTACACTGTTGGAAATCTATAGCATTTATACAGTGAAACATCGTGCGTCTACATCCAAAGAAACTATGTATATAAGAGGTGGTATGGTTCGAACATGATAACACAATGGCACCAACTAGTATATTTTCTGTGAATGAAGTAGAAGAGAAAAATGGAGTGGAGAAAGGAAGGGCGAGGGACTTACGTTTTGAACATATGGACAGGTCCTACGTGAAATGTTAGAAGCTCCTAAGCTTGAGAGACGTCAGGAAATCAGGAGTTGCTTCGCCCTTCTGCCAGCCCATGCATTGTATTGCAGCGTGGGAGTTGTGCATCTTCTGTGGCCAGCGTGAAACTGTGGAGCATGCGCTCCTATCCTGTTATTTTGCAAATGAGGTGTGGCGGGAAATCAGACAACAGTATAGTACATGATCTGATTGGGACGGAGCTACTTCATATCTCTTCGAGTCTGGGCTCTAGATTTCTTGGAGAGAGGATCTAATCTCGAACTCACTACGGCCATGACTGCCATGTGGCATATCTGGGATGCGTGCAACAAGGTTCGTGAGGGAGAAAATTTAATGCATCCTCGGACCATTGCAACAAAGGTAAAGGCTTATATTGAGATGATTACTCAGCATCCATACAAACCTGCTACCCATAGGCGTGAGACTACTTCGTTGAGCTTTAAATGGTCTCCGCCGTTGGAAGGTACAGTTCTCGTCAACGTGGATGCGGTGATCTTCTACTCTTCCAGACGTATGGGCATCGGCAACGTTATCATGGATCACAGTAGATCGTGCTTAGCGACTTGTGGCGAGCACCTACAGGAGGTAACATTGCCGGAACTTGTTGAAGCATTGGCGCTACACCGGGCTATCCATTTTGCCAAAGATGAAGGCTTTAATCGATTGTTCGTTGCTTCTGCCTATCTGTAGTTCAGCAAGTGACAAGCTCGGTGACTGACCGATCTTTTCTGGGATCGGTGATTGAAGATATAAAGTTTTTAGCTACTACTTTCTCTTCTTGTAGTTTCCAACATGTTTTGAGAGGTGCAAATGTTGTGGCACATTCTCTGTCTAGGATTTGCAAGAACTCTAGTTTGGTGACGTGTGGTGTTGCTCCGGATTGTATCCGAGAGCTTATTTATAATGACATTATGGTTATGTGATCAATAAAATCCACGTGTTCTCTCAAAAAAAAAAACTGTTTGGAGTCACCAAACTTACAAGAAACTTAGGATAAATGCTGGGAAATTCTGAATGCACACCGATGACTGACATGTCTTGCGGTCACAGCGATAGCAAACTATTCTGTAGCGTAACGTAAGTTCAGCTTCTGCCAGCGGCATAGATCACACGAAAGCAGAAGATGACTTGTTACTGTATAGTGTAGACTCTGCTTTGAAATGTTAAGTGAAATTTGATGCAATACCATAACGATCAAGTACTTACTAGTACTAGTTTGATTGCTTCTACACCGGAAAGTCAATTTTGCTCCCGAGCACTTGTGCTCTCGGTATTTTAGAAAATTCAAAAATTTATATTTATAGGTTTCGAAAAATTATGAAATAAAGTTCTAAAAGTAGCTAATGATATATTCCACCAACGTGTAAAACCTCAATTTCAAATATTTTATGTTCTAAGCTATATTTTCATCATTTTTATTTAGACCAAAATACATATTATTTCCAATTGAAAATTAGCACGTTTGCAAGATACATTATTGGCTACATCATGCTTTCTTTCAAAATATTTTAAAACTTAGAAATATGACTTTCATTTTCTGGATAAAGAAATCAATGGTGCTCACGTGCACCAAAATGATTAAGATGAATCCGGGGGCATCGAGGCTTCCCAGTAGTTTATTTATTCATTCAGAGAGCGGGAATCAACAATGAGTCGCACTAACCGCGGCCATGAACTCTTCCTCGGCGAGGAGCCTGGCGAGCACCTCCGGGGCGAGGCACACCTCCAGCGCCATGCTTCCCACGCCGTGTCCACCCTCGTACACGGTCACCTTTCCATCCAGCTTGTTCCCGGCGCCGCTCCGGACGGTCACCGGCCGGCCCCACCCGAAGTCGTTCCCGTACACGTCGAACCGCGGCGAGCTCCCCGTCAGCAAGCTCGTGTGGGCGGTAACCGATAAAGCCGCCATGCTTGGGAAGCTGGGCTCTCCTGGCCAGGACGCGAGCTTCTCCCTCGCGCTCCTCTCGTCGAACGATGCGACTGCTCTGTTCAGGAGCCAAGCCGCCCAGCCCAGCCCTCCGTCGAGGATCTCGCCGGCGGGGGACCGCGCAGCGGCATGCGTCACCGCGTTGCCCAAGTAATCTGTTGGAACGCCGTCCACGCGGCCCCGGCATCCGACGAGGAGGCCGTACAGCGTCTCCTGGCCCGGCGCCAGCCTCCGAGCCCGGCACGCCGCGCGCCACAGGTGCGCCAGCAGGGCCTGCAGCGAGGAAATCGTGGCGGTGGCGGTGCCGGACATCTCGGCGTTCGCCTTCGCCTTGAGCTTCTTCACGCTCTCCACTGAGAAACGGAGGAAGCATTCCTGCACCGGCGGGTACGAACCTATGCGCTGGCCGACGATTTCCTCCACGCTGCCGAAGGGCAGGAGGATTGGAACGGGGCAGCCGTCGAGGAACCACCTCCGGTGCACCGGCAAAGGCGAGGAGACCTCGCAGCCACCGTCGCCGTCGACGCTGCGGCGGCTGATCTCCGACCAGGTGTTGAAGAAGCGCCAGAAGGCTGTCCCGTCGGCGACTCCGTGGTTCAGTGACAGGGCGACGAACACGCCGTCGGCGAGCTCGGTGACCTGAGCGGCCATCACCGGGCGGGAGTCGGCTATGGCGTCCACGCCGAGCATCCCATCGAGCGGGAAGAAGGACCAGACCACCCGCGGAACGCAGATCGCGGCCGTGACGTCCGCCACGGTGACGCCGGGTGCCACGGCGTGCACGAACTCGGCGCCCTCGCCGCTGCAGCGCAGCGAGACGACCAGGCTCTTAGGTGGCCCTCCGTCGCAGTCGCTGCGGCCCGGCGTGGCAACGAGGCGGCCGGCGAAGGGGTAGAAGCGTCCCAGAGCACGCGCGAAAGATGACGCAAGGTGTTCGACGACGGCGGTGCCAGGCTTGGGCAGAAGAACTCCCTTCTGGATGTGATCCACGGTGAGCATCCGCAGGTCCCATGGCGTGAGGTGGATGGTCTCCGGCGGCGAGGTGGTTGGTTCCGGTTCCGGCCGGATCATGCGCCGGGACACGATGCTTAGGTCGCCCATCGATATTGCTTCAGTTTACTCTGGCAGGGAGGAGTGGTCACGGTCGGTTTGATGGCTGCGTGCGACCTGCCTATGCTGCGTGCTGGTTTTCTGTGACCCCTTCTTTATGTCTTTTTTTGTTGCTTAAACCTCTTAAAACCTCCTAAAACTTCTGCATTTTAGATCTCAGGCCCACCCAATAATTTTCATACACCTGTTTTCCTCGTAGACACTTTTTTTCTGTCTCCGCCCCTACTACGGGCTGGTCAGAGGGACCAGTGGGGTGCGTTGGTGATTGGTGGCAGTGAGTTATTCATCTTTGGCTAGGCGGTGTGCTGTCAGGGCCGGCATGGATGTCGGAGCGACGGCTCCGGTTTATCGCCTGCGTTGTTGATGTGTTAGAGCATCTTCAGCTGAATCCTAAGAGCAAATACAATAAGGTACAGTCAGCTGGCTATAAAAGATAAAATATTATAAATTTGCTTAGTTGGAGGAGAGAGATTAGGAGAGAGAAGAGGAGTGGACTCTTATCTTATAGCATAGCTCTACAGCGTGCTTCCTAGCGCACTATGTGAGACTAAAAGGTGGGCTATGTATTGTAAAAATCTTACACTTTTATAGCTCACTATTGTATATGTTGGCTCTAAGTTAGCTATAGATGACATGACACTTGGTTTATAGCCAGCAACTGGCTACACTATTGGAATTGCTCTAAAGCGTTTTTAAACCGCGTTGGATTGAGCGTTTGGGGACATGTTTCATTCGTGTCGTGTTTGGGGACGTCGCCGCATTCAAACTTTTTTAAACATTAAAATATTTTTATGTTTTTTTTGCATTTTTATTTCAATAGAGAGAAGAAAACATTCCACAAACTAATACATAATTCAAAATATGGTTTACACACATTAAGATATAGTTTGGAACATGGTTTCCACAAACTAACACTTAGTTTGAACCATGGTTGACACAAATTAAAACTCTGGAAAATAACGAAACCTAACTAGTGTTGCCATCGCAAATTTTGTGTGTTCGCTGCCAAGAAAGAATACTCCCAGGCACTCCCAGTCACCTAAACTGGAAATCCAGCTGGTGATGATAGCCATGTTGATCCTTTCGAGGAAGAACATCCAGAAACCTCCGTGTATATTTCAATCTTGTATTTAAAAGAAAATTCTCAGCTCCAACCTAATTTGTAACTGAGAAAATTACAGTTGTAATCTCACATATAACCGGAAAATAAAATAGTCGCAACATTTGTGACAAAAAATCCAAGTTACAACCTCAATTGCGACTAGAAAAAATCTCACGTACAACTCTAGTTACAGTTGAAAAATCTCAATTACAACTCCACCTGCAACTAGGACCAAAAAAAGAAATTCGAGGTTTGCTTTGATTCTAGAGCATTTCTCTCCTAGTTGCAACTCCACTTACAACTCGGCAACAAAGGTCAGTTACGACCCCGCTTTGCTGTTGTAAAAAAATAGAAATTTAAAGTTAGCATAGATTTTGAAGCATTTCTCTCTTAGTTGCAACTCTACTTGCAACTGGGCAATAAGTGAGTTACGATCCCACTTGCAACTGAGATAAAATTAAAAATTTGGGGTTATCACGAATTTCAGACCATTTCTCTTTCAGTTGCAAGTGAACAATAAAGTTTAATTACAACCCCACTTGCAGTTGGGACAAAAATATAAATTAGGGTTAACACAAATTTGAGAGCATTTCTCTCTTAGTTGCAAATCTACTTGCAACAAGGAAACTAAATGTTAGTTGTGACCTGATACGTTGCAAACGTATCTATAATTTTTGATGCTCCATGCTTGTTTTACACCAATTGCTATATGTTTTTTTACACTTCGTGACACTTTTATGCATTTTCTGGAACTAACCTATTGACAAGATGCCACAGTGCCAGTTCCTATACAACTTTTCTGAAATACAAAACATCAGAAAACAGGGAACTGACACTATGACATCTTGTTAATAGGTTAGTGCCGGAAAATTTATAAAAGTGCAACGAAGTGCAAGCAAAACATATATAAATAGGTGTAAAACAAGTATGGAGCATCAAAAATTATAGATACGTTTGCAACATATCAATCAGCTCATCTTCTTTTTCTTCCGCGGCGTCCTTCTTCTTGTACTTCTTCATCTTCTTCTCAAAGTTTGTCCCAATGGTAGAGTTTGCCAGATCATATAGACTCGGAGTGGGCTTGTTGGTGGGGTTCGGGAGTATCTACTGGAGGTCGAACGCAGAAGTAATTTTAATACCGTAGGGACTCAGCATTTGCACATCTTTGCCAACAGCCACGCCGCAGAATCTGATGTTCTCGTCCTGCAAGAACTCCTTGAGAACTTTTGGCACTTCATCGGCCCAACAAATCTGGAATACCAAAGTCTCGGTCGCCACCGAGAGTTGAAGGACGGTGGCGCGCTGATCACCCTCACGAGGGTCGGTGAACTCGCGACCCAAGCCGACACACTTGGTTGGTGCAGCGTCGAGAAAGTCCCTCTTGACGTCGTGGATCCACTTCTCCACTCTTGATGCACAGAGAGCGACCGTGACTTGAAAGACCTCCCTTCGGCCATGAGATGGTATATCCGAGATCGAGGAGCCTTGGCACGTGCGAGGTGCTCCATTGAGGCCAGAACATCGACGGGGAGAGAGATTTTGTGGGAGTGATGAGAGATGTGTAACAATGTTTAGGAGATGTGAATCATATATGAAGGTGAGGAAGGTGAAGATGAACAGGCCGGCCACCGGGTGATCAATTCCCGTGGCCGGCTGCCGGCGCCGGCGACCCGTATTCATGTGCACGTCGATCGATTTCTGCGCCAGTAGTGGCGACGATGATCGGGTTTCGCGCGGGAACGAACCGTTGGACTTTATGTCCCCGGCTCGTGTCTCCAGCCAGGATAAAAGGGATGCCAGCAGGCCGCAAACGGCTTCAGACCCTTTTGTGCCAGTTTGAGGCTCCAACCAGGACAAAAGGCCTTAAAGTCCCGGGACAAAAGGCCATGTAACCTCTCGCTGGTTTCAGAGTGACGTGGCCGGACCATTTGTCCCGGCTCCAGACTGGACCGGGACAAAAGGCCTGGACGGAAGGTCCATTTTCTACTAGTGACCCATGCGCAAAAATGGTGAGCCTTACCCTAATCTTTCGGTCTGGGTCCCCATGGGCGACCCAACCCATGCATGGGTCAAATTGACAGGGTTATGCGTGATGTTTTCTTCTTCAGCATCTTCTCCAGCGATACCTGACTAGCGAGTAGAGAGACCGATGATAGTAATGGTTTCGATGACAAATGTGTGTGCACTTCAGTGGAAACAAACATATAAAGATGAACAAACACTACTACCAGCACTAGTATTAGGGAATAGGTTATAGGCACATAGTTACCACCAGCGCACCAAATAAGTGGTAAGTCGACGCTATTACCCAAAAGCCGTCGGCGGAGCTAGGTTTTAACTAATGGGTGTAAAGTGCTTGAAAAAAGGGTCAAACTTTCAGTATTAGGTATGGTGTGTCCTCATGTATATGCTTATAATACATTCGCAAAGCTTTCCCCTAAAAATACTGGGTGTACATTTGTACACCAAAGTACCCATTTGGCTCCGCCCATGCCGCTAGCGTACCACTTAATTGGTGCGTCGGTGATGCCCTGATAACTCCGACATACCACCAGATAAGCGTGTCGAGGGTAAGTCTCGACCAGTTCCGGGTTGTGCCCCCAGTACCGTCGGCGCACCAATATAGTGGTACGCCCCTGCCGACGCCCTACGGGATCTCATCGTCGCATCCCCTCCTCTCTGCCCCGATGGCTCGCTCACGCTGCGGGAGACGACGCTGCCACCTTGAGCCCACTCTCGTCAACACCACAAGGAGGCGCCATGGACGACAACCTGCTGCTGGTCCTCTGCTCTCGTCAACGAAGGAAGGATGCACCATGGGCTTGAATTTTGTTTTTTTTTTGTTTTTAGGATGTTTTTTTTTATAAAATCACGTGGACTGCTGGACGCTGGTCCCAGCTTTTTTTTGTTTGCAAAAAATGGTAGTGCCGACGTATCAAACCCGGTGTGCCTGTAGTATATCCATATACCGCCAGCGTGTTACCACTCGCGCCCGTGTTATTAGTCACTTCGAGATGCGTGTGAGTGACGTGGAGCAATCAGGTGATGATGGGCCCGAGCCGGTATAGCACCAGATGACAGAATATTCATTGCCTGCAACCTGAAGCTGCCATTGTGGAAGATTGCTGCAATCTGAAAATTATGAACTCGCCTGGTGTCCTTCAGTTACTTTTCCTTGAAGTGAAAGTGTGCTTTGGGTAGAGGTAGTACCACACTACTACCAGCCTGTACCGAATACTTGGCGACTCGCCAAATGTTATCTTTCTGAACATTTGCCAGCAAGTGAACCGTGAATATTATCTGTCTGAACATTTGCCGAAATCAATGGCAATCCGTCAGCAAATTCGCATCAGATTAGTGCCTGGTCATCGCCCCACATGCAGTTGACATATTCTCTTAAATTTAAGAACCAGAGAACCTTGTTCTATGCTACGTACTATGCCTCGTTAGCCATTTGACAGCTCGCTATGATTATCGTCAACCGCAGTGCCTAACCAACGTTGTCCATTGTGCTTTTGGTCCAACCTACGCTACCATGGTAATGGGTTTGGTCCTAATTGGCCGCAACCATGGAAGATGAGTATCTTCTTAATTCGCCCGTCTTAATCGTGGAAGATGAATGGTCGATGCCAGAGGACTCCAGTTCCGCCTAATTCCGCCAGTTTCGTCCAAGGAACACCTAAGCTGTACAAATTAAATTGCCAGTATACATCGCAATCTCAGGACCTTCTAGCTGTAATTTTCAAATTGTAGAGGATCTGCAACTTACAGAATTCTTCGGTACTGTATACCAGAAACAGAATTACATATATCCCAGGCCAAAAGCACAAGCAAATCAAATAAGAAAAACTTTGAACACAGTGCCCCAACAGTGAGCAAAAGAAAAACAGTATCCAACTGTATGTAAAACCTTGTGCTCCGATCTAAGTGAATCACTGCCGCTACATATTGATCTTACAAAATAGATATAACTATACACAATGATACACAGCAGCATCACACAACTATTATGACCATCATTTGTGCATACCTCTGAATCAAAAATCAACGCTTGATATGTTCTCTATTTTATCACTCTTTTACTGTAATTTACTCATTTCTTGAGCGAATTGCCGGAAGAAGAAGCAGCAGAGGCGGTGCTCTGGTCGTCGACCTTGTGCACCCTGCTCCTGCTCTTGTGCGCGACGAACAGCTTCTTGACCGCTCGCATCATCACCACCAGCCCCGGAGATCGCCGCCGGGAGCTCCTCGACGCCCCGAGGACCGCCTCGCGCTCCTTTGTTGTGGGCATCGGCACCTTCACCTCGGCGGGGCGGCCCGGGCCACCGACGGAGCGCCGGCGCGACACGTCGAGGGAGGCAACGAAAAGATCGGTCTTCCCTCCGCCCGGCGCCTCGTCGTCGTTGAGGTCCTCCCACAGACTGTCCATCAGCTCCTCCTCCTCCTCCTCGAACCAGCCCGCGTAGTCGCTGAGGGCGGGGGAGCGGCACGCGCCGGGGGTCGCGCGCCACGGCGACCCGGCGCAGTCTGCGGCGGAGAAGCTCCGGCGGATGGGCGATGACAGCATCCACGCCGGCGGCGGGGACGACGGAGACACCCTGCCGTGGTAGCGGTGCTGACCGTCGAGGAGCTGCGGCGGCGGCGGCGTGGGGAAGGTGAAGTCGCCGTCGTCTGCTTCTTGCGGCTGCGGCATCGGCTCCTCCCCGGGATTTGGAGTTTTCCTCGCTCCGCTCCGCTCTGCTGGATGCTGCCGACCTCGTCGAGTCGTCGCCTTCTTCTTCTTTCCTCGGGAGGCGAGATTTTCTGGGGGCGCGCGCGAGATCGTCGGGATCGATGAGGTTCGAATGGAATGGAATGGAATGACGAAAGCAGCATGGATCGTGGATGATTTTATACGCCGTTGCTGCTCCACTCTGACTTCACTTGTCTGCGTGGCCTAAGTTGTAACTGACGCGATTCTTGTAGTAGCTGTAACGTTAGGTGATCACGCGATTCTTGGAGTAGTATCACTGAAGATTACTGTATTATACCCAGCTGACAGATGTACTCGATCACTGGAAAAGAAGTTAAATATTCCATCCATTTCAATGAATAAGGCATTCTTGTTTTTTGCTAAATATATAAAGATTTTTGATATAAAATTAGCATCATAACAAAGTATTTTTTTTTTTTTGCAAATTACAAAGTATTTTTTCTTTGATGAAGAATTACTCATGTTCAGATAGCTGCACTGCATCGGAAACATGTGTCTCGCCATACCTAGTTGCTCCTGGCTCCATGTCGTTGTTGTCTCCAGATACCAAACCCTACTTAGGTCTGATCAATGAGAGAATAGAGGGGAGTGAGGAAACACGGGATTTTTTTGTTGTTGTGAAACACAGTACACACGCACACCCTACTCCCATGAGCATCTTCGGAAGACTGCGTCCATGAAACTTCATCCGACAGGTCTTAAGATTGACGAAGTCACCACAGGCGCCTTGCTGTCGACGGAAACATCGCCTCTCACTGAAGAATATTCCGCCTTTAATGAGACATCAAAGTGTAAACTTGAAGTTTGAACTCTAGGGGACGGTGGTGGCACTACCCTCCTAACCACCCAACCACATGTTGATTCTCGGAAACACCGGATTCAATACTGATTCGGTGACCAACTAGATGCTGGTCAAGTGTGCATTTTGGGCATGTTAGCGGCCACGTCTAACTTGGCATAAGGGCATGTCCAGCAGCACGACGCATTTCGGACGCCCAAAAGTGGTCGCGACCGTCCGTTTGCGTCGTCCCGCGGACATATTTTGTCCGCTCGTCCGTTTGCGTCTGGGTGTGCTCCCACCGGGGCGACCCATTTTTTTGAATTGCAACATAGTACAAACATTGAAAGTAGTACATAAAATGCATAAAAACTATACAAAGTAGATCTATAGGCCTAGACTACTTGCTTCCTGACGGGCCGGCACCGTCGTTGCGTCGCTCCGTCACCTGCTTCTCTGCCGCCTCCCGCGCGGCCGCTATGGCTCGGTGCGCCGCCGCGTCCTCTTGCAGGCACTGCTCCAGCCTCGCGTTGGCGGCCTCGTCCTTGAGCGTCTCGAAAGACTCGACGAGCGGCCGCCTTCTCCTCCGGCGTCGGCGCATCAGGGTCATCGGAGGACCAAGATATCTCCGAGTCGGAGTCCTCGGCTGCAGCGGCGGCCGCCAGCCTGCGCTGTTCCAGCTCGGCGTCCAACGCCGCGTGGCCCGCCGGCTCCTCCCGTGCTTCCTTCTCCGCTTCGGCCCGTGGCCGCGGGCGTCCCTGACCGGGTGGAGGAGATCGGTGCTATCTTCGGAGTCGAATTACTCGGAGGAGCTCGACGCCGGAGGAGGTGGAGTGGGAGGTGAAGGTGGAGGTGGAGGGGCGGCAGCCTGGCCGCGTCCGGCGCTGCTCATGGTGGATCTGCTTGAGAGGAAGCGGCGCTACGGCATCGGCGGCTAGGGTTTTTGGGGAGGAGATGAGATGCTCGCGCCCCTGTATATATAGGTCGGAGGCAGGGCGACGGCCGCGCCACGCGTGGCATCGCCAACGTGCGCAGAGGTAGGCGACGGCCGCGCGCCACGCGAGGCACGCGGCCGCAGACTACCGAAGCGACGCCTCGGTGCCAGTACTGGCGGAGAAGACGCATCGACGCTGCGCACGCTCACGGAAGTCGAGGCACGCCATTAACGCGGCCCTGCAAAGGCTGCAGCGTGCCGCCCGGAAGTAATGCCGCCGAAGACGAAGCAGTTGTGCCGCTGCCAGGCGGGCCCGTGCGAGGACCGAGCGGACATTTTCCGCGACCGCCGAGCGTCCGCCGAGACGCAAACCTGGCGCATATTTGGGCCAGGTTTACATCTCCGCGGACGGCCCCGTCACTTTGCGTCGCGTCGCTGGAGGTGGTGCATGACGCATTTTCGATCACGGCGGACACAAACGGTCGCTCAACGTCTGTTTGCGTCGCGCCGCTGGAGATGCCCTAAGACTCAATATGCACGTCAACCAGATAGGCGTGGGCAATCTATAAGAATAGGTGAAAATGGTTAAATGGGGTAAAAACTTCATGCACCGTATGTTCCGAGCTGGCTGTAGTGTAGCTTTTGCTGGAAAACTGTAGTTGTAATAATGTTAGCAGTGTTTACGGAGAGACTGTTTCTAGTTTCTTGGTACTGAATAGTGTGTTTTTTTTTTCGATTTGTACGGCGATGTCTCATACTTTTGTATTATCGGTTTCATTTTCGTTGAAATCGGAAGATCTGGCTCCTGAAGTCTGTAAAGACTTCATACACGTCACTACGGGATACACGCGACGACCCGCACCGTCGGCACAGGCTAATCCACCGTCGGCACCGGCTCTGCCGACGGTGACCGTCGGCGTCTCGGCGTCGGCACAGTTCGCGTCGGGGGCGGCGCACCCCCGTCGGCACAGGATGACACCGTCGGCACACGCGTATACCGACGGCTGGACGGTGGCCGTCGGCCGTACCACCGTCGGCGTAGCCCAGACGCGCCGGCCGCTAATTGTCACGCTGTGCCGACAGTGTCACCGTCGGCACATATTCTCGTTCTAACGGTTGGGCCCGCCTGTCAGTGCCTGTGCCGACGGTGACCTTCGGGCGCCACATTTCTGTGCCGACGGCCACCATTGCGCCGACGGTGACCGTCGGTGTAACATGCAGTGTGCCGACGGCCGGCCTGTGCCGACAGTCAACTCCGTCGCCGGTCGACGAGGGCTTCTATGCCGACGGCCCCGACATTTGGCCGTCGGCACATCGGGTGGCCGTCGGCACAGGCCGTCTCTCCCGTAGTGCACCGTCACATTAACCAAATTTAAATGAGGTAAATTTCGTCACAAAAGCACAACTATACGGAGTAATAATTGAAATTCACTCGCTAATCTTTGACGCAACGTTAGCCAATAGGTTATAATAAATTTGGTGACATATATATGCTCTAGAGGTTCTGGTGTTGACTTCCGGGAGAGAGAAAAAGATAAGATACTGTTTGCTCAACAGGTTCTGGTTTGAACTATTGACGTATATATTTTGTTTGATGTTTCCGGTCAATCACGACCTAATTGATGTACTCCGTATCTGTTATTCGCTTCCAATAATTCTGTTTTGTCTTACTATCGATAGGTCATTAGGTCCTCGACAAGCTAGCTATAGCGTTGAACTTCTCCCATACGTGTGGCATTGTCAATTGCGAGGATTCATCCTAGCTAGCTACAATATATACGTACCTAATTTTGGACAAACTTTTAACTCTAAAGTCTTGCATCCAAGTGAACAAGAGAACATGTACCATGCATGTGAAAGTTTGACTCCTGAACATGCACGCTTCTGCATATACATATTCTTAATACTCTAGATGACAGCCTGATATAAGATGGAAAAAATACGATATTTTCTAGTACTCCCTCAGTTTCATCTGCATAAAGCCGGAAGTATTATATTTTTTGTATTCTTCTTTGTTCTGTTAATATGGTGTTTCGTTCCCTTCATATGTGCAGGGCGGACACAGAAATGGGTCACGCCCCAAGCTAGCCCGTACGTGTAGGCATTGAGCTGCTATTTTTACGCGAATTTTATCGAAAATTTAAGGGAGATTTAGTGTAGGTTTGGGCCTAAGCTCAGGGCTACAACACGAGCTGCCCTGGACGCAGATCCGACCCTGCATGTGTGTGCATGTTGCCTAACCTGCTTTCGACCTTAATTAATATCTATGTTTTGCTGATTTCCCTAATCCAATGTCCTTTCCTCTCGCAAGACTGGGATCCGACCACATTCCTATTCACATCCAAAATGGCACTAGTATCCCCAAAGTATTACTATTCAGATTAAAAAACTACTGTTATGATCTTGATGGTTTTAATGATACTGTTACCAAAGCTTGGTCTGATGCTCCCATCAAGAATGATATTGCACCATCTCTGAATGCTAAATTCAAATGCTTAAGGGCCGCCCTCAAAAAATGGAGCAGGAATCTATCAAACTTAAACATAATTATTGGCAACTGCAATCTTAAACATAATTCTGGAGTTTTTTTTTTATCATGGAGAGCTCCCTTTGTTCCTCAAGGCCCTTTGGGAGTATGGTTCTTGAGAAACAAAGGGAGCTCTCCATGATTAAAAAAAAACTCCAAAATTATCCTCAAGAACCATACTCCCAAGATATTAGAGGCCAAGAGAATTTATTAGAAGATCCGTGCCAAGATCAATCGGGCCAAAGTTGGTGATGAAATTGAAAACTCTAATTTTTTTCATGATGTTGCGACTCAGAGCTATAGAAAGAATTTCATCTCTTCTATCAAAATTGATGATGGCACTGTCATTACCAACCACGACCACAAGGCTGCCACTATATGGTCCTCCTACAAAGATAGACTTGGTATATTCGATAATCCAGTCATGCCCTATCATGTTGACCATATGATCCAGCGATACGACCTAGCTCATCTTGATGAACCTTTCTCCGATGAGGAAATTAACACTGTTATTAAAGAGATCCCATCAGACAAATCTTCTAGGTCTGACAATTTCAATGGCTTCTTTAGGAAAAATTGTACGGAAGCTATCAAGAATGATTTCAAAAAACTAGCTCATGACTTCGATGAGGGCAACATCAACCTAGCCTCTATGAACACGGCTTACATTACCTTGATCCCCAAAGTTAATGATCCTGAAACTATGAACGATTACCGACCTATCTCTCTTGTGAGCCTTCCATTAAAGTTCCTGACTAAGTTATTGGACAACATAGTTCAAAAAAGAGATCATCCCAATGCTTCACTAGAATCAATACTGATTTATTAAAGAAAACAACTATACATGACTGTCTCGGTTGGGCTTTTGAGTACCTTCACATTTGTCATAAGTCTAAGAGTCTCATCATTATTATCGACTTTGATAAGGCGTTTAAGAAAGTTGAATACAATGTTGTTATTGCTATGTGCCAAGCCTTGGGATTTGAACCAAAGTTTATGTCATGGATAACTAGCATCCTACACTCTGCATCTACCTTTGTCCTACTTAACAGTGTTCCAGACAAGAAGATTATGTGCAAGATAGAAGTTAGACAATAAGATCAACTTTCCCTTTGTTATTTGTATCCACTACTGAACTGTTGCAATATATCATTAATGAATCATCGTATAATGACATTATCAATCTTCCCATTCCAGAAGACTTTGGCCAAAAGTACCCCATTCTTCAATGTGCTGATGACATAATTCTTATTATGCTACTAGCTTAGAGTCAACTTCAGTAAAACTTCACTAGTACCTTTTAATACTTCTCATGATCATGTTGTATCTCTATCCACTTCATTTGGCTGCATACTTGAGAGCCTCCAATTTACATACCTTGGTCTTCCTCTCAGAACTACCAAACCTTTTTTGGATGATCTTATGCATCTTGTTTCTATACGTGATAAGACACTATCTTGCATTTCATGCCTCCTCTCATACACTGGCAGACTCACCCTATTGAACTCAACCCTGAATACTATTCCCATGTTCACCATGTGCAGTCTCAAAGTGCCAATTACTATCTTGGGTCACTTTGAAAAAAGTGGCAGACAATTTCTATTGCCCAAAAAAGAAAGCAAGAAACATGGCATATGATTGGCTAAATGGATCCTGGTATGTAAACCTAAAGATCAAGGTGGCCTCAAAGTACTAAATTTCAGACTTCAGAATCAAGCCCTTCTCACGAAAAAGTCTTCACAAGTTATACAAAAGGGTTGATATTGATGGGGTTCGTAGCATAGAAAACAAAAATTTTCCTACCGCAAGACGAATAAAACCAATAGATCTAATCTATGGAACACCCAAGATCTAATCT
Organism: Lolium rigidum; assembly: GCF_022539505.1. Lineage (NCBI taxonomy): Eukaryota > Viridiplantae > Streptophyta > Magnoliopsida > Poales > Poaceae > Lolium > Lolium rigidum. Next base: position 256,686,416 of record NC_061508.1, on the reverse strand, counting down.
ACAAGATCGAAGCAACGATATGGAGATGAGACTAACCCTCGAAGATTCCAAAGCCTACGAGATTAATCTCGTTGTTGATGTAGACGATCGTCCCCGGTGCTGCAATCCGGCAGCACTTCCGTACTCGGTCGTGCGTACGGTGTCGATGAAGCTCCTTCCTCTCCCCGTTCCAGCGGGCAGCGGAGGTGTGGTAGATCCCCTCGGAATCCCAGCAGCACGACGGCGTGGTGGTGGAGGTGGAGGAGAAATTCTGCAGGGCTTCGCCAAGCCTCGCGCAGGAAGAAGGAGGAGGGAGAGAGGGCGGCTAGGGCTTGGGGAAATGATGTGTTGCGCCCCAGCCCTCCCCTCCCTCTTATATAGGCGTGGGGGGCTGCCTTGGCCCCTCCTCCAAGCCCAAGGGTCGGCCAAAACAAGGGGGGAACTTCCCCCAAGTTAAGTCCCTATTTTCAAGGGATTTGATCTTATCCACTTGGTACAGCCACATGGGCCTTGGGGGGCTGGTGTGCATGGCCCATGTGGGCCTATGCGACCCCTCCGGTCCATGTTGGTCGTCCGGGATAGGTGGGCCCCACTATGGTACCCTCCGGAACCTTCTAGAACCTCCGGTACAATACCGAAAAATCCTGAACTTTTCCGGTAACCCTGAAATGACTTCCCATATATGAATCTTATTCTCCGGACCATTCCGGACCTCCTCGTGATGTCCTAGATCCCATCCGAGACTCCGAACAAAAACTTCGGACTCCAACTCATATTCCGAATCTACTTATGCGACATCGAACCTTAAGCGCGTCACCCTACGGTTCGCGAACTATGCAGACATGGTCGAGACTCCTCTCCGAGCAATAACCAATAGCGGGATCTCGGAGATCCATAATGGTTCCCACATATTCAACGATGACTTAGTGATCGATTGAACCATTTACATACGATGCCAATTCCCTTTGTCACACGATATTCTACTTGTCCGAGGTTTGATCATCGGTCTCACCATACCTTGTTCAACCTCGTTACCGACAAGTACTCTTTACTCGTACCGCGGTATGTCATCTCTCATGATCCAATCATGTGCTTGCAAGCTATTCAGACGACATTCCACCGAGAGGGCCCCGAGTATATCTATCCGTCATCAGGATGGACAAATCCCACTATTGATCCATATGCCTCAACTCACACTTTCCAAATACTTAATCCCATCTTTATAACCACCCATTTACGCAATGGCGTTTGATGTAATCAAAGTACTCTTCCGGTGTAAGTGATTTATATGATCTCATGGTCAAAGGACTAAGACAACTATGTATCGAAAGCTTATAGCAAACTCGAACTTAATGACTTGATCTTATGCTACGCTCATTTGGGTGTGTGTCCATTATATCATTCAACTAATGACATAACCTTGTTATTAATAACATCCAATATTCATGATCACGAAACCATGATCATCCATTAATCAACAAGCTAGTTATACAAGAGGCTTACTAGGGACTCCTTGTTGTTTACATAACACACATGTATCAATGTTTCGGTTAATACAATTATAGCATGGTATGCAAACATTTATCATAAACACAAAGATATTATAATAACCAGTTTATTATTGCCTCTTGGGCATATCTCCAACAGTCTCCCACTTGCACTAGAGTCAATAATCTAGATTACATTGTAAGGTACCTAACACCCATGGCATTCCGGTGTTGGTCATGCTTTGCCCTAGGGAGAGCTTTAGTCAACGGATCCGCAACATTCGGATCTCGTGTGTACTTTGCAAATCTCTACTTCACCATCTTCGATGTACTCGCGAATCGAATGAAAACGCAGCTTAATATGCTTCAGCTTCTTGTGTGACCTTGGTTCCTTTGCATTGGCGATGGCACCCGTGTTGTCACAATAAATGACTAACGGGTCCAATGCACTAGGAACCACACCAAGCTCAACAATGAACCTCTTCATCCATACCGCTTCCGATGAAGCCTCCGAAGCCGCTATATATTCAGATTCCGTTGAAGATTTCGCCACCGTGCACCGCTTGGAACTCGCTCCAGCCTTACGCCGCACCATTCAATATAAACACGTACCCGGACCGAGACTTAGAGTCATCAGGATCGGTGTTCCAACTTGCATCGGTGTAACCGGTTACAACGAGCTCTTGGTCACCGCCATAACAAAGAAACATATCCTTAGTCCTTTTCAAGTACTTCGGGATATTCTTGACCGCTGTCCAGATGTTCCATTCCCGGATCACTTTGATATCTGCTGGTCAAACTAACGAGCATGTGCGATATCCGGTCTAGTACACAAGCATGGCATACATGAGAGAGCCTACTCGCCGAAGCATAGGGGATCTTGCTCATCCTCTCTCTTTCATCTGCCGTAGCTCGGACCTTGAGTCTTACTCAAGACCTTACCTGGCAACATTGGCAAGAACCCTTTCTTTCTTTCATCCATTCTAAACTTCTTTAGAATCTTGTCCAGGTATGTACTCTGTGAAAGGCCTATTAGGCGTCTTGATCTATCTCTATAAATCTTGATGCCTAAAATGTACGCTGCTTCACCAAGGTCTTTCATTGAAAAACACTTATTCAAATAACCTTTAACGTCTGCTTAATAGTTCTATATCATTCCCAATCAATAATATGTCATCTACATATAATATCGTGAACGCTACGGAGCTCCCACTCACTTTCTTGTAAATACAGGCCTCACCATGAGTCCGTATAAAACCGAAGTCTTTGATCACTCTATCAAAGCGTAGATTCCAACTCCGGGATGCTTGCTTCAGTCCATAAATGGAACGCTGAAGTTTGCATACCTTGTCAGCATTTTCAGGATCGACAAAACCTTTGGGTTGTACCATATACAACTCTTCCTCAATATCACCATTGAGGAACGCCGTTTTGACATCCATCTGCCAAATCTCATAATCGAAAAATGCAGCTATTGCTAACAAAATCCTCACAGACTTTAGCTTCGCTACAGGTGAGAAAGTCTCATCGTAGTCAACTCCTTGAATTTGTCGAAAACCCTTTGCGACAAGTCGAGCTTTATAGACAAGTAATATTACCATCAGCATCTGTTTTTCTCTTGAAGATCCATTTATTCTCGACAGCCTTGCGGCTATCGAGTAAGTCTACCAAAGTCCATACTTTGTTATCATACATGGATCCCATTTCGGATTTCATGGCTTCTTGCCATTTGTTGGAATCAGGGCTCATCATCGCTTCTTCATACGTCGCAGGGTCCTCATCATTGTTGTTCACAATCATGACATTTAGACATGGATCATACCAATCAGGAGTGGTACGTTCCCTCGTCGATCTGCGAGGTTCAGTAGCTTCCTCGTTCGAAGCTTCATGATCATCATCATTCGCTTCCTCTCCTATCGGTGTAGGCTGCGCAGAAACTTCTTCCGGCACTGCGCTACTCTGATCTATGAGAGAAGGTTCAGTAACCTCGTCGAGTTCTACTTTCCTTCCAGTCACTTCTTTAGTGAGAAACTCCTTCTCAAGAAAGGATCCGTTCTTGGCAACAAAGATTTTGCCTTCGGATCTGTGATAGAAAGTGTACCCAATTGTTTCTTTAGGGTATCCTATGAAGACGCATTTCTCCGCTTTGGGTTCTAACTTGTCGGTCGTAACTTCTTTACATAAGCTTCGCAACCCCATACTTTAAGGAACGATGACTTAGGTTTCTTCCCAAACCATAATTCATACGGTGTCGTTTCAACGGATTTAGATGGTGCCCTATTTAAAGTGAATGCGGCTGTCTCTAATGCATAACCCCAAAACGACAATGGCAAATCGGTAAGAGACATCATAGACCGAACCATATCTAAGAGAGTTCGATTACGACGTTCGGACACACCATTGCGCTGTGGTGTTCCCGGCGGTGTCAACTCTGAAAGTATTCCGCATTTCTTCAAATGCATGCCAAACTCATAACTCAGATATTCGCCTCCACGATCGTAACGCTGTAAACTTAATCTTCTTGTTACGTTGATTTTCTACTTCACTTTGGAATTCCTTGAACTTCTCGAAAGTCTCGGACTTATGTTTCATAAAGTAAATATACCCATATCTACTCGGATCATCCGTGAAAGTCGAACATAACGATAACCACCGCGCGATGCTACACTCATCGGTCCGCACACATCGGTATGTATGATTTCCAATAAATCCGTAGCTCGCTCCATTGTACCGAAAAATGGAGTCTTAGTCATTTTTCCCATTAGACATGCTTCGCATCCGTCAAGTGACTCAAAGTCAAGTGACTCAAGAAGTCCATCGGAATGGAGTTTCTTCATGCGCTTCACTCCAATATGACCAAGACGACAAGTGCCACATATAAGTATAATTATCATTCAATTTAATTCGCTTAGCATCAATGTTATGAACATGTGTATCACTACTATCGAGATTTAACAAGAATAAACCATTCATCTCGGGTGCATGGCCATAAAAGACATTACTCATATAAATCGAACAACCATTATTCTCGGACTTAAACGAATAACCGTCTTGCATCAAACAAGATCCGGATATAATGTTCATGCTCAACGCAGGTACCAAATAACAATTATTAAGGTTTAAAACTAATCCCGAAGGTAGATGTAGAGGGAGCGTGCCGACGGCGATCACATCGACTTTGGATCCATTTCCAACGCGCATCGTCACCTCGTCCCTCGCCAGGCTTCGTTTATTCCGCAGTCTCTGTTTCGAGTTACAAATGTGAGCAACCGAACCGATATCAAATACCCGAGCACTACTACGAGAACCGAGTAAGATAGACATCTATAACATGTATATCAAATATACCTTTCTTCTTGATGTTGCCGCTCTTCGGATCGGCCAAGTATTTGGAGCAATTACGCTTCCGAGTGCCCCTTCCCCGGCGGTGATAGCACACGGTATCGGGCTTAGGACCAGCCTTAGGCTTCTCGGGAGGCGCCGCAACTTTCTTGCCGCCCTTCTTGAAGTTGCCCTTGTTAGGCTTGCCCCGCTTCTTGAAACCGGTGGTCTTGTTGACCATCAACACTTGGTTCTCCTTATTTATTTCTACTTCGGCAGACTTCAGCATGGAGAAGAGTTCGGGTAACTCTTTGTTCATGTTCCGCATGTTGTAGTTCATCACGAAGTTCTTGTAACTTGGTGGCGGTGATTGGAGGACACGATGAATACCCGGCTTGTTAGGGATCATCATCCCCAAGTCATTGAGCTTCTTCGCATGCCCGGACATGACGAGCATGTGCTCACTAACGGAGCTGCCCTCTTCCATCATGCAGGTAAAGAACTGCTTCGAGGCCTCATAGCTCTCCACGGCCGCATGAGTTTCAAAGATAAGTTTGAGCTCACGCATCATCTCACATGGGTCGTGGTGCTCAAAACGCTTTTGGAGCTCTGCCTCTAAGCTGCACAAGATGGCACACTGAACTTCGGAGTACCGAGTTGCCCGAGTCTCATAGACATTCCTAATGTCCTCGGACACTGCAGGAGGTGGTGGGGGACCTAGCGGTGCTTCGAGCACAAATTGCAGGTTTCCACCAGTGAGGAAAATCCTCACATGACGGAACCAGTCAGTGAAGTTGCTACCATTGCCCTTAAGCTTTTCTTTCTCTAGGAAGCTGGTTAAAATTGATGGAGGGGGCGCCATGATCTACAACATATTTGCAAAGAGTTTAGACTAAGTTTATGATAAATTGAGTTCAATTTTAATTCTGAAATTAACTAGGTGAACTCCCACTTAAAACAACATCCCTCGCATTGTCTTAGTGATTACACGAACCAAATCCACTACACCAAGTCCGATCTTCACGAGAAAAGATGTAGCTTCAAAGGCGAACACTCAAAGTGTTCATCATATCATTCATATGACTCATGCTCTACCTTTCGGTATCCCGTGTTCCGAGACCATGTCTGTACATGCTAGGCTCGTCAAGGCAACCTTGGTATCCGCGTGTGCAAATCGGCTTGCACCCGTTGTATGCACATGTAGAGTCTATCACACCCGATCATCACGAGGTGCTTCGAAACGACAAGTCTTAGCAACGGTGCATACTAAGGATGAACACTTTATTATCTTGATATTTAGTGAGAGGGATCATCTTATAATGCTACCGTCGCGATCTAAGCAAAATAAGATGCATAAAAAGGATTAACATCACATGCAATTCATAATGTGTGATATGATATGGCCTTTCTTCTTGTGCTTTTGATCTCCATATCCAAAGCACGGACATGATCTCCATCATCACCAAGCATGGCGTCAAGGTCGATGGCGCCGCTTCATGGTTGTCCATCACTTATAGCTACTATAACAACTACTTGAAATAAAGCTATTACATGATGAATAGACACGCAGTGTCTTTAACAAAAATTAAAGACAACCATTAGGCTCTCGCCGGTTGCCATAATACAATAATGAACATCTCATACATCAAATATAATCATCATCACATCATGGCCATATCACATCACCAAACCCTGCAAAAACAAGTTAGACGCCTCTAATTTGGTTTGCATATTTTACGTGGTTTAGGGTTTTCGAGTAAGATCCAATCTACATACGAACATGAACCACAACGGTGATACTAGTGTTGACAATAGAAGTGTAAATTACAATCTTCACTATGGTGGGAGAGACGAGACACCCGCAAAGCCACTTATGCAATACAAGTTGCATGTCAAGCGTGGAGCAAGTCTCATGAGACGCGGTCATGTAAAGTTAGCCCGGGCCGCTTCATCCCACCATCCCGCAAGAAGCAAAGTACACAAACTAAAGCAACAAAAGCATCACCGCCCACAAAACCATTGTGTTCTACTCGTGCAACATGCATCTATGCATAGACATGGCTCTGATACCACTGATGGGGTTCGTAGCATAGAAAACAAAAATTTTCCTACCGCAAGACGAATAAAACCAATAGATCTAATCTATGGAACACCCAAGATCTAATCTACAAGATCGAAGCAACGAGATGGAGATGAGACTAACCCTCGAAGATTCCAAAGCCTACGAGATTAATCTCGTTGTTGATGTAGACGATCGTCCCCGGTGCCGCAATCCGGCAAGCACTTCCGTACTCGGTCGTGCGTACGGTGTCGATGAAGCTCCTTCCTCTCCCCGTTCCAGCGGGCAGCGGAGGTGTGGTAGATCCCCTCGGAATCCCAGCAGCACGACGGCGTGGTGGTGGAGGTGGAGGAGAAATTCCTGCAGGGCTTCGCCAAGCCTGCGCAGGAAGAAGGAGGAGGGAGAGAGGGGCGGCTAGGGCTTGGGGAAATGATGTGTTGCGCCCCAGCCCTCCCCTCCCTCTTATATAGGCGTGGGGGGGCTGCCTTGGCCCCTCCTCCAAGCCCAAGGGTCGGCCAAAACAAGGGGGGGAACTTCCCCCCCAAGTTAAGTCCCTATTTTCAAGGGATTTGATCTTATCCACTTGGTACAGCCACATGGGCCTTGGGGGGCTGGTGTGCATGGCCCATGTGGGCCTATGCGACCCCTCCGGTCCATGTTGGTCGTCCGGGATAGGTGGGCCCCACTATGGTACCCTCCGGAACCTTCTAGAACCTCCGGTACAATACCGAAAAATCCCGAACTTTTCCGGTAACCCTGAAATGACTTCCCATATATGAATCTTATTCTCCGGACCATTCCGGACCTCCTCGTGATGTCCTAGATCCCATCCGAGACTCCGAACAAAAACTTCGGACTCCAACTCATATTCCGAATCTACTTATGCGGCATCGAACCTTAAGCGCGTCACCCTACGGTTCGCGAACTATGCAGACATGGTCGAGACTCCTCTCCGAGCAATAACCAATAGCGGGATCTGGAGATCCATAATGGTTCCCACATATTCAACGATGACTTAGTGATCGATTGAACCATTTACATACGATGCCAATTCCCTTTGTCACACGATATTCTACTTGTCCGAGGTTTGATCATCGGTCTCACCATACCTTGTTCAACCTCGTTACCGACAAGTACTCTTTACTCGTACCGCGGTATGTCATCTCTCATGATCCAATCATGTGCTTGCAAGCTATTCAGACGACATTCCACCGAGAGGGCCCAGAGTATATCTATCCGTCATCAGGATGGACAAATCCCACTATTGATCCATATGCCTCAACTCACACTTTCCAAATACTTAATCCCATCTTTATAACCACCCATTTACGCAATGGCGTTTGATGTAATCAAAGTACTCTTCCGGTGTAAGTGATTTATATGATCTCATGGTCAAAGGACTAAGACAACTATGTATCAAAAGCTTATAGCAAACTGAACTTAATGACTTGATCTTATGCTACGCTCATTTGGGTGTGTGTCCATTATATCATTCAACTAATGACATAACCTTGTTATTAATAACATCCAATGTTCATGATCACGAAACCATGATCATCCATTAATCAACAAGCTAGTTATACAAGAGGCTTACTAGGGACTCCTTGTTGTTTACATAACACACATGTATCAATGTTTCGGTTAATACAATTATAGCATGGTATGCAAACATTTATCATAAACACAAAGATATTATAATAACCAGTTTATTATTGCCTCTTGGGCATATCTCCAACAGATATCCCCTCGGTAAATCTGATATGGTACTCATATTACAATAATAGACATGCTCCACACACTTGATCCCCCGCAGGATCTTTCTGGTGGAAGGACAACATGGAACTTTTTGCAAGCTTTAAGGATATGACTAATTGCTCCATTCGTGATGGTAAAACAATTACCCTATGGCATGACACATGGAATGATGAGATTCATAAATTCACATATCCTCACCTGCATTCCTTTGCACTTAATAAAGACATCTATGAAAGAGCCCTGGCTGAGGATTCTATCTATAATTTGTTCCAACTACCACTCTCAATTGAAGCCCATGATGAGCTTCATAATCTTCAAGACGAAATCAACGATATCGAATTAAGCTCTCGGCCCGAATCATGGGACTTTACATGGAGCAATGCTACCTTTTCTACCAAGAATTCTTATAGAGCTCTGATTGGCGAGCACCATCCTCCTGAACCAATTCTTGACATATATATTGAAGACACGCAATATTCCGAGACAAAAAATATTTACTTGGTTACTGATGAATTAGAAGCTAGATACTAAAGATATTATGATCAGAAAAAACTTCTATGTTGAGTTCAAAGGTTGCATCCTATGTGACTCATGCCCTGAAAAAAACTCTAATGCACATGCTTTATAAATGCTCTTTAGCCAAAGTTTCTGGTGAGCGCTTGGAATTGAATGGAACACTGACTTACATATCCACCAAATCAATCCGGATGCCAAAATCATGTACAACTAAGATTTTATAATGGAGATCAACATCACAAGATGTTGGAGCTTATGGAATCAAAGAGATAGTTTTATCTTCAACAATGTGGAGCCATCAATATAATTCGCCATTATTAGCATAAAAAGTTACTGTACCATTAATCTCCATAGAGATAAACGCAGTCTCAAAGAGGGCATGCAATCATGGTTAGATACTTTACGAGCACGGGTTCCCTCCAGATTTGTGTAAAAAAAGCCAAACTATTCTTCACGATAACTTCTCTTTTAGGCTCTTACTTGCGGCAGCCAACCAACTAGCTAGGTATTCCCTCCATTCCATAATAGTTGTCGCTGATTCGGATATAACTATATACCAAATGTGTCTAGATATATCTAAATTAGAGACAATTAATATGGAAAAGATAGAGAGATGACACATGTATCCCGAGAACGTTATATATAGTTGATTGAACATTAGTTCGAGCACGGATAACCCGTACATGTAGGTACGTATATATGCGCATGTAGAAGAGTTCACGCATGCATCATATCATATTGTCGAAAATACTTACTTGGTTCTAGGTACTCCTGAACCCAAATTTGAGATGGGCCCAAAATGGGGTTCCCTAGTCTCTAAATTTCTGTAGACCAATATTTGCATGTAGAAGACGTACATACGTGTGTGCGTACTTTCATACTCAAAATCGAAAGTATGTGGATTGGACAAAAATGAGGAATCTCGAATGGATAGTATGAAAGAAATCTCTCCCTCCCAAATTTTTGTGTATAACTACAAGTTGAAACACTATGTAACTTAAGCGCAGAGTAAGTAAGATCGGAATCATATTATCGTGTTTTGCTGCTCCTTTCTTTCGTTTCTGACATTTTTCTATTGTGATTCTTGATCGCTATTTATTGTTCATTAACTAGAATCATAGAGATACAAAGACCTTCAGAGGGTAGAAACCACACACCCTTCTATCAGTTTCTCGATCTACACAACTACAAGCCACTCGATGAACTTCTCCACTGGAGACTCATTTTCATGCCCTTTTTTTAGAAGAACTCATTTTCATGCCTAAATTTTTTTTTTTTTTTGAGCCTCAATCCCTATTTTATTCAAGGTTCAACAATTACAGGGATATTCACACCCGCAGGTGGATCTACTAGCCAAACTAAACGGCCAATTTCACTGTGAACAGCAAACCTCGCCAGGTTATGAGCCTCCTGGTTAGAGAGTCTACGTTCAAAAACTACGGAGAAATCCATAAACTCCTTCCTCCTTGCCTCCATTTCAAGAATGATGTGAGCATACACACCCTTGCTTCCTTCCTGAAAGTTCTTCACAACTGACAAACAATCACTAGCTACCAAAACCTTAGTTGCAAGAATATCAGTCGCTAGGGACATGGCTTCTCTGCAAGCCAAAGCCTCCAAAGTCTCCGGTTCGCTGCGACCAAGAAAGATCACCGCCGATACCCCAACAAAACAGCCATTGGCGTCTCTTGCTACAGCCGCAACTGCGCCCTTATTCAGGTTCTTCCCCACTGATGCGTCAACATTGATTTTGACCACATCCACGGGTGGAGCAATCCACCGTGGTGGAGCATGAGCCTGTTTCTGAACATGACCACCCTTCTTCTTCATCTCCTCTTCGCAATCCAAATCTGTCAAGAAATTTTGGATGAAAGAGTATATTGAGAGAGGGCTCTGATATATCTCTTCGTGTATTGCCTTCCTCTTAGCGTGCCAAATAGCCCAAAGAGCGACAAGGCACTTCGTTTGATCCTTCCCTGACAATGTACTTATCAAGGTAAAAATAAAATCTCTAGCATTCTCTGAAGCGGTGCTGCTTAAATGCTCCACTATACTTTCATCCATTAGAGCCCATACGCTCCTGGCCATGTTGCACTCAATAAGAGAGTGTCTCCAAGAGTCTTGAGCTCCACACACGTGACATAAATCATCGGTACTCATATTTCTGTGGTGACGAACATCAGCAGTAGGAAGTGATTGCTTTGCAAGCCTCCACAAGAACATTCTGATCTTTGACGGTACTCGTGTCTTCCAAATGGACGACCATTGTTGTTGCTGTCCACGACGGTCAGATCCCGAGGCAGTGCCTTCCAACCATGCCTCTCTCCTATCTCTTGTATCCACTAGCATGCGATAGGCCGATCTCACCGTGAAAATTCCTCGACGATCATAATGCCAAGCCCAGAAATCATCTTGTTGCCTAGTGCTCAAAGGGATATTACGTATGATCTCTGCATCCATAGGATAAAAAACTGTTCGAGCTTGTCCTCAATCCAACCTGCATTGGTCCGATCAATCAACTCACATACATACGTTGGCGCATCATTTGATCTGCAATAAATTGGCCTCATTGTACCATCTCTTGGAATCCAGTTATGGTTCCACACAAGAGTATCTTGGCCATTACCAATCCTTTTGATCAACCCTTGTTTCAGAACGCCCAGCCCTTCATGGATTCCTCTCCAGACCTGTGATGGACTGTTTCATGCCTAAATGCCTATGATTTTTTAGCAACGCCTAAATGCCGAGCTTTAGGACAGCCCAGGCCCAACACTAGGTTCTGAGGGCCCATGTTTATTAGTTCCTTGAGAGTCGGTTAATCCGGTGATTCTCTTTAAACTTCTCCACGGAGAAGTCGTGATCGCCAAGAGCGCACGTTGGTTATGGTAGGGCAAGAAAAAAACCGATCGATCTAACATATTTAGCGATCCGGAATTAATCGATCAATGTCCTCGTCGGTGAACTGCAAGCGCCAGCCGGCCATTACCGCTGCTTCCGCCGGCATGCCTCCTTTGGCGTCTATGTACGCGGATCTCCTCCAGCTGGTTGGCTGGCGGCTGCTGTCCGGAGACTTCTCAGACTACGTCCGCTTCCGCGCGGTGTGCCGGCACTGGCGCTCCAGCACGGACAGCCCGTCCGGCCGGGGCATCGTCGACGCGCGCTTCCGCCCTCGCCGGTGGATGATGCTCCCGGATAGCCACGGCCTCCACCCTAGAGACGGGAAGAAGCGCTTCTTCAACCTCTCACTCGGATCATTCATCTGCTGCCGAGTTCCTCTTCTCCAGGACCACACCATCCTCTGCACGGTTGAAGGCCTCCTCCTCCTTCAGCGGCCGACAGACGACGAAGACAGCACCACCGTCCGCCTCCTCCACCCCTTCACCGGCGACGTCGCAAAGTTCCCCCCAATCACGTACCACACGATATGCTTGGCATCGACCGGCTATAGACTACGCGAGGGACACGGACGACATAATCTGCTGCCCAGCAGCGTGACCGCCGCCCTGAGCGTTGGCGCCGATGGAGTACCCACGATCATGATCATGCTCTCAGACGTGTCGCGCGTGCTATTCGCTACCACAGGGGACAATAACTGGAGATTCTCTGCCTGGAGCTTGTGCCCAAAATGGGGCACCGTATCATCTCAAGGAAAACTATATGTGCTGCAGAACCTCATGTCTGATGAACACGACGATGATGGTGAACTACGGATTCTGCAGATTGACCCGCCTCCTCGGCACGAGGGGATGTCCGGGTACATTCCGTATTCGTTTCCTGCACCCAAGGTGATCGCCGTACGTCCGTCCAGTATGCTCCGCAGGCCTTTCAATCTAGTAGAATGTGATGACTCGGAGGTCCTGCTGGTTGGCTACGACGATGCCGTGCTCTCCAAGCGCGTGATAGTCTACAGATTCGATGATCTTGTCCTCGGAAGCGTTGTCCCGCTTACAAGCATCAGGGGCAATGCTCTCTTGATTGATATTCCAAGGAGCCTGAGCGTCGGTTCCAAGGCTATGCCTCTTATTATGGGCGACACGGTTGTGCGTCGGGATCCCATGTGTGACAAGAGCCTCGAACAATATCACCTGGGTACTGCCACTTGGTCGTCGAGAGCAGCAGGATGCGACGAACCTCCTGCTGCTGATGGGCCGTGTTTATGTAACCTCCTTCACCATATCTATGGTGCATGCCATTGTGCTGTTACTCGGTGAGCTAGTAGTCTTTTCATCTCTAATTTACTTCATTTGGTAGTTAACTTAAAGAAAAGCTGATTCTCTGCGAGCGAATAATTCTTTTGTAGCTAGGGAAAGGCCCGGAGATTATGATGTTGCAAGACACACATGTATGGTGGTTCTACTTGTTTTGTGTAGATTTGCTTTCTTTTCATCTGAAGATTCTTCACCTCAATTCACAATTATACAAATGCATAGATACTTCCTTTACATACAAGATGTAGGAACCGAAACATTGATCTTGATTATTGCATCATATACATATGAGGTGAATTGATGATTTATTATCTCCAGCCCCTCGGAATTGTTAGGCAAGCGTGTAACAAAAACCTGCACCGTCCATGGCCTCCTCCTCCTGCAGCGGACAAACAAACGACGAGCAAGACGGTAACCATCTCTTTGGAAGTTTCGTTGATCACGTATCACTCGATATGCTTGGAATCAGGCTGCTGCAAATCACCCGAGAGACGTCATTATCTGTTGCCCAACTGTAACATGGTGGCCAACCTGAGCGTCGGCGCCGATGGAGTCCCAATGATCATGATAATAATGTCCGAAGTGTTGCGCGTGCTCTTCGGTCTTTGCTACCGCATAAGCAATGATGTTTTTCGGCATGGATCCTGCATTGTATCGTCCCAAGGAAAACTCTACATTCTCGAGAAGCCCAAGCCTAGCAAAGGTGATCTGCGGATTTTCGAGATCGACTTGCCTTGGCACGAGACGACGATGCCGGGGTTCACCACTTCACTTACGTTCCCTCTGCCGAAGGTGATCACCGTGTGTCCATTGGACAAGATCCATGAACCTTTTAGACTAGTAGAATGCGACGCGGAGATCCTGCTTGTGGGTTTTTTAGGGAAGCAACGGAGGGCGAACGGCCCACCTGAAATTTTCATTAAAGAGGCGCCATCGGCATTTTTTACAAGATTGCAGGTCAGCACACACACTGGAAAGAGAGTACAACAGGGGTAAGGGGGAGAGGGACGGACATCAAGTGACTAACGCGCTAGAGACAACATGACGGGGAGCACGTACTAGCTACAGAGTGAAATGCTGGCGGACGGTGGCGAAGAACTCCCTATCATTCGTGCGAGCACCGTCAAAAACCATCCGGTTCCTAGTCTTCCAGGTGATCCATAGAAGCAGACAGAAAACCATCATTCGGAGGGGGAGCGGCCACGAAGGGTGGTCGGCAGAGAAGGATTCAACCAAGGTCTCCAAGGATGTTGCAGCGGCGGTGCTGGGCGCCACAGATGCATGCTCCCAGATTGTCCTCAACCTTGGGCATGATGAAAACAAGTGTTGAATGTCTTCCACGACGACGGGGCAGAAGGGGCAATTAGGGGATCATAGTATACCGAGGCGGTGCAAGCGAGCTCTCATTCTAGTCCGCCGGTGACGAAGGATCCACAGGAACACTTTGACACGAACGGGGGCGAAGTTGGCCCAGTTCAGATCATGGAGTGGTGGACCGCACGCCGAGCTGTGTAGGATGCGGTAAACGTCCCTGACTTTAAACCCCCTTCACGTTGCTGGCGATTAGGCGGCGATTGTTAGGGAGCCGGCTGGGCGAGAACCGCGACACGACGTTCTCGAGGAGATCAAACTCGTTTATTGCCGCCATCATCAGGCGCTCTTGGCGAGCGAGGGTGGTGCCGCCAACACTCAACATGTCCGCCACTGTGGCATGGGGGCGAGGCAGTGCAAGAACGCGCCGCGGGGAGTGCCGCATACAAGGGACCGAGCGACGTCTAGTTGTGAAGCCAGAGCGAGGTGGAGGCATCGTCGCCGACACTCACAGTGGTGAGCGAGCGCAGGAGCGGGATCAGGTCCTGGAAACATTTCCAGGACGGTGTTGCTGGTGGGGCACCTGGTGGCCCCGATCTGTCGGCGAGAAGATAGATTGTTGTCCTCACCGCATCGTCTTCCGTGCTTTGTAAAAGCCTGCCGTCGGTCAGTCGTCACCCGATGCGTAGCTTCCACGAGGCGAATTAATTTCGTCTCCTCGCATTCACGCCTGCTCCCCTCTATTTATCGCAGAGCTACCACGCCTGCTCCCCTCTATTTATCGCGGAGCTACCATGCCCGCTTGCATTCACCACCGCAGTTCCACCTCTCTCCCCTCTCCTCTCGTCCAAAAAACGTCGGCTTCAATGGCGGATAGGTTCCCCGGCGACCCTGGCCAGGGTTCTAGCCGTTGGGGAGCCCCCGGCCAGAGCAGCAGCCAGCAGGCGCCGCCCAAGGACAACTCCGACGACGGCGAGGACGATGGCGGCGACTACATGGCGTTCTACCGCCATTTCGGCATGTAGAACGCCGTGATTTATGTTTAATTTATATGTTCCCCCAGCCAAATTCAAATATATTATGAATTTGGCCTATATATGTCTATATATGTACGAACTCGCCTATATCTTCTTTACTATTAAATTGCAATAGGTGGCTGCCTGGTGTCACAAATAGGCTGGAGTATTTTTAGTAGGCCCAACATAAACCCCCTGAAATTTCCCTGGATGACGGCCCACGATCTATGTACCCTACAAGCAAGCATATTCTAATGTAGAGCGAAACCAGTACTATTACGACGCGCCTGATGGCTTGCGCGCATGGAAGAGGACAGGCGGCCGCCACCGGCCTGAAGCACCGATGGTGGAGACGTGGAGTATTTCCACAATTCCATGAGAAGCATCGTCAAGATCGATTTTAGGAGACAACTTCTCTACGCGAGCACTTTGACCGGGGCTTGGAGGACCTTCACGTGGCAGACGGCCTACTGCAGCATCTCGGCGGTTTTCAACCTATGATACCCTGGACCAGCCGCAACAGCTCTGCCGCGTCCGTTGCCCCCGGCCTTCCTCGCTTGCTGCTCTCCGCGCTCGAACGTCGAGCGAAGCATCTGTGGTGGCGGGCGGCATGTTGAAGTCGTTCGGAAACTCCCGCAACGCCGGCGCCTGAACTTCAACTGATAAGATTGGCTCCTTACTCGATTCTCTCGTAAATCGGATCGGATCACCTGCGCATGAATAGAAAACCTGGCCGTGCTCGTCTCATCTGTTCCGCAGAAAAAAAAATCTGGCTAACTAATCCATCAATCTTTATTCCGCCCAAATCCACCAGCTGTCAGGCATCGCCTTCCTCGACGGCCTCCGCCAGGCCAGCGGGGGGTACGGTGACCGTCGCTCGACAGGGGCCGCTCTCACGTACCTCTGCCTCGGCTCCTACATCGTCGGCTCGTCGCCTCCTCTGTAGATGGTTCGCACGCAGTATCAACTGGTCAACAACTCAACATCCTCGAACGAGAATTGGCATGTGGGGAGGCATGCAGCTAATCTAATCTCTTCTACATCATCGATAAGTACACGGAGACTACCTTTTGGTCTGCATGACGGGCAGCGATGGTGGCGCAAACTTCAAGAATCGCTGATCCGGTCATCAGCAGCTCTACTGAAGAATGCATGCTTTGCTCTGTATTTTCCAAAAGTAAGAATTTATATACGCACTCCTAAGAAATCAATAATCCATCATACAAATATGCCTTAGTTATTTAATAGACCACTAACGCCTTCATTTGGTTTTTTGAAAAGTTAAATTGATGGAAACTTTGATCAAATTTATTGAGGAAATTATCTATATATACGATACAAAATATATAAAATATAAAAATATAAATCACGATGAATCGAAATGGGATTGGTTTGGTATTCTAGATATTGATATTTATTCTAGATCCTTTGCCAAACTTTGCATCGCTTGAATTTTCGAAAAACTAATATGCACAACATTTTTGGCAAGGTGGGAGTACATGGGCACCTGGGACATCGACGAGGTGCGAACGGTATGTCAAAGTGTTTTTCCATCTTTCAAAGTTTCAATCATCATGGTAGGGCGAAGGGTATGTAAAAGTGTTTCCACCGGATGTCCGCAAAATGTCTTCAAAGTGTGTTCACTGGAGTGAAGTAGAAAGTTACTTAAGGGACGATGCATATAATATATTTGAATTTTTATTGTTATAAGTTACTAAATTACATATTATCATTATTTTCAATGTATATTTTTCGAAAAGGAGCTAAACTTAATGCACACAACCTTTGCCAATATGTACCGATAACTTAATTGGCGGTGGTCAGTTCTGCACGAGGTCAGAAGTGACTTGTAAAGCAAGATATTAAGCTGATGAATGTTCAATTTAACCTATAAATGCCGTAGCAACGCACGGGTATTCAACTAGTATATTAAATATCTCTAAATTTAGACTAAGTTTGAACGAATTTTCCCATGTTCCGTTCGAATTTAGCCTATCGCCATGACTTTCCTAGGCTCGCCGCTGGAAAATTGGGCCATCCCAGAACAAAATTTACATTCATTCGGTGCTATTTAGTGCCGAATTTCGGCCTAAGAAGCCCCAACGACTCGAGGTGCTCTTAGTCACAGGAACCGAGTGCTGCAACGTGCAATCATCATGAACCATGGCTGCTGGTAGCGCTTGGACGAAGGTCGTACAGTTTCGGACGGGAAAGTCGTACGTGAAGGTAATTTCAGTCCTAAGTGTCCTTCCATATGATTTTCTCTTTAATGTAGTGCTCGATTTGTTTTTAATCACCTACCATATTTGCCTTTCTATGGAAAAATGATATTCCTTTTTGGTTAGTGCCGGATTTGTTTTTAATCGCCTACCATATTTGCCTTTCCTTGAAAAAATACTCCTCTTGGTCACAAGTATTAATCAATCCTGGCCATCAGATATTGATGGTTGGACGGCCCATATTTCTCCGTCCCTACTGTAAAAGGCCTCTTCTTCATAAGGCAGTTCTGGAGAGAGATTGTCCTGAACCCCTCCGCTGTCACCACGTTTTCAGTTTTTGGGAGCAGCACAATGTAGGCTTGGTTGATGCCTGGGAGGTGCGAGTCACCACGATGGAATTCATCCAGAAAGGCGACAATGTCCGAGCGAACAGTGTCCCAGAAAATCTTGAAGAATGCTGGTCCGAAGCCGTCGGGGCCTGGGCTAGCTACTGTTCGATCGCATGAACCAGATCGCTTCTTTGCTCTCTTTCTCCGTGAAAGGCTATTCGAGAGCAGAGAGGCCTGGTACTGAGGGAAGTGCAGCAGCAAAGGCAGGGTCCCAGGAGACAGGGGGTGTGCAGCCCAGCAGCGACGTGTAGAACTCATGAAGGATGCGTTCCTTTGTCGCCATGGTTGGAGAAGGGGCGGCCTTCCGAGTGCAGGATTTTAATTTGGTTTCGGCGCAGCCTGGCAGACGCGTTTGCGTGGAAAAAAGCAGTATTCTCGTCGCCAAGTTTACACAAACGGAAGGAGTAACGCTGCTTCCAATAGGCATCCAGGTATATAGGATCTACAACCATACTGTCATTGCATGCATGACATGTTAGCATTCTCAAAGATGTACTGAGTATCAGTTCGGCTAATTAATCCCGAGAGAAAGACTTGGAAAAAAATCTAGGTAGACTTGGAAAAAAAAATCTACAAAGAAGACTGGCTTGATGTAGACATGCAAGCGGGCTTTGGCGCGTCAAGCGGTCTTCGTGGATCGGATCAACGAGGACTATACGAAGAAAATCATGGCGAGAGGACCATTGACTGATTGAGTACCGAAGCTGGTTCGTAGAACTTCATGCATATATATATAGCTCAGACACTACTCCTAACGCTCATTGGCCGACCGTGGCGATGAAGAGATGCAAGTGCTTTATCGTCCTTGGCTTGCCCTACTTGCTCCTCCTACTTATCGTATCTAGCTATCTTCCTCATGCCACCTCCCTTAGCTTCAACTACAACTTCTCTGATCCTGCCGTCCTCGCCGGCGCCGATCTCAAGTACATGAACGACTCTATCCGTGCTTTCAACCGGATCGACCTGACCAACCAGTCGAGGAGGTGGAGCACAGGCCGCGTAGCACACGGGCAGGCGGTGCGCCTCTGGGACGATAGCACCGGCGAGATCGCCAGCTTCACCAGCAACTTTGTCTTTGCCATTAAACCTGCCAGTAGTAGTTACCCCGAGGCAAGTAGCTACTGTAGAACTTTTCTGATGGCCTGCGCGGCATTCTATATATCGTACTCACCGCATGAACCAGATTTATCTAAATTTGCTTATATCTTGACGTACGTATAGATACTTGGAAATTGAGATATATAAATTTGAGCCATTTTTTCCAACAGATCTTGTACGCGTCTGTCGTTTCCTTAACAACACCTTTGCGCTACAGAGAGCTGATGGTATGGCGTTCTTCGTTGGGCCTTATCCGCCGACCATGCCCACGGGCGCGTTCGCCGGCCACCTCGGGTTGTTCAACGACCGTGACAACCCCTTCTTCCCGCCGACTGTCGGTGTGGAGTTCGACACGTACCGGAACCTCGAGTGGGACCCCAGTAATACGACCTGCCACATCGGGGTGAACGTCAACAGCATCACGTCGACTCAGTACACAGCGCTGCCGGACCAGAGCTTGAACGGAATCATGGCGGCGTCGGTCAAGTACGACGGTAAGGCGGCAACGCTCTCGGCCACCCTGCGGTTCATTGACCAGCCAGGACAGAGTACATACACTGTCAGCGCCAACGTCAACCTGCGGGACGCTGGTCTGCAGCAGGATGTGGCGGTTGGGTTCTCGGCGGCCATCGGGGATCGCATCCAGCAGCATCAGATTCTTTCCTGGTCATTCGAGTCCACCATAACCGGTAAGCGGATTCCCCAGTGTTTAGCTATGTTCAACACTTTCCCATGCCATGAAATTTCTCAGTCCTTTGTTTGACTCCACGTATTATGCATTTTCTATATTTTCTGGATGTATTCCTTTTCAGAGACTTACAATCTTTTTTACACGTACATTCGATAGGGATTACACAGCCGTGTCACTAATATGCAAACTTAATTACTCTCTAGTTTCACCACTGAACTTGTGAGTTGTTGGCTGGAATTGCTTCACAACACCAGAAACAATTTGTCAGGTCAACAACTAAATTTTGAGGAAGAACCAATAAAATTACTGACCTTAATATTAGACCAGTGCAGGCATAATACGTACTCCATGCATGTATGCCTATGGTGCATGGATTCGCATTCCCCCTCTCTTGGGTCATGAGTAGTCCGAAGTGTCTTGTTGTGAATATGAAAATATGAGTTTAGCTAATTTCGGTATGCTAATGATGCAATGGCTTCTATTCAATAGATGCCATTTCAACTGTCACCCTGATGGAATGTTTGCCCAGTATGCGAGGCGATGCAAGAATTGTTAGTTAATATACGAACAAATAATAAGTGATGGCGTAGAACTTGAGCTATACACCTACTACGACCTGGCCCTCGACCCGCCGTCTCCAGATGCTCCGTCGCCGCTAGTGACGACGACGTTGTCCAGCGGAGGAATACACCGTGAGTCACTTGACTAGAGAGTCACTATCTTGCTGAGGCCGAATTATCAGCGAGCGAAGTTTCCATTTTTGGCCAACCTTTTTCTTGTGAAAAGTCACCAAGCTGATTTTAGAGACTAGAATGGAGATACAACTTTTTTTTCTTGTGAATACCGTCGCCATCATTCTGACCTAGCCGCGTCCTTTTCCTACACACGTCTGGCTGCATGCCTCGTCTCTCTCTTTGTGCATGGAGAGGCGATAAATAAATTGCGTAAAAAACATTCCTGCAGGACCGAGGAGATCATCAAGACATGCCGTTGTCCTTGCAGCCACTCTCTCGGTCGGAACACTGCTCGTGCTACTCTTCGTGCTCCTCGGTGCTTACACGCAGAGGAGAAGGATAAGGGCGAACAAGACACCACGAGGTACATATATATAGTATATACACTTGCGACTTTTTTCCCGTACGGATTTTAGCATTTCTTCAAATATTGGATCCATAGATGATGCTAGAGAAGAGAGTCCGGAGCAATTTACTCTGGCATTGCTAAAGGCTGCGACGGGCAACTTCGCCGTGGAAAACAAGCTGGGAGAGGGAGGTTTTGGGCAGGTTTTCAAGGTAATCGATCAGGTACTGTATAGGCTATTTCTGCTATCTGCTTACTGTTTCCATAATTCTCGATTCACAGGGCATACTGCCGAATGGGCAAGTGATAGCAGTGAAAAGGCTCTCCCAGAGTTCGGCGCAGGGATTCCACGAGCTGAAGAACGAGCTGTTGCTGGCCGCCAAGCTTCTGCACAGGAACATCGTGCGACTCCATGGGGTCTGCTTGGAGGAGCGAGAGAAGCTCGTGGTGTACGAGTATCTGCCAAACAGGAGCCTAGACACCATCCTTTTTGGTAGAATTTTTTCTCACCATCTCTTCCTCTTCTTTCTTTCTAATCCCAACTCATAGATAGTTAAGTGTGTGATCGTGTGTATGGCATGCAGATAACAGGAGGCCGCGACGGTATGGCCTGGACTGGGAGAAAAGGTACACGATCATATGTGGGATCGCTCGTGGTTTGATGTATCTCCACGAGGATTCTAATCTGAGGGTCATCCACCGAGACCTCAAGCCCAACAATGTCCTGCTGGACGAGAACATGCACCCCAAGATCTCAGATTTCGGTCTGGCTCGAGCGTTTATGGGAGACCAATCCAAAGATGTCACCAAACGAGCAGCTGGTACCCTGTAAGTGCATTAAGTCAACTACTGCCCTGATTCATAATTCTTTCCGTGGTTTTAGTTTAAATTATGAAACAAAGGAAGTAATACGTTTTCGAGTTAAGAAGCTGAACTTGATGCACACGCGCAGTGGGTACATGTCGCCGGAATACGCCTACAATGGGCACGTCTCCACCAAGTCGGACATGTACAGCTTTGGAGTCATCGTGCTAGAGATCGTCACGGGTCGGAGGAACAGCAGCCCATGCCAAGACGCTAACTCCAACAACTTGTTAAGTGATGTACGTATGTAAACACCACTGTGCGATGGAGAACAAAATTTCGTACTCCAAATCCAAATTCATCCTCGGCGTTGCTTAATTAACTGCAGGTGTGGGAGAAGTGGAGGGCCGGGAAAGCAGCGGAGATAGCGGACGTGTCGCTGGGCGACCACTACCCTCGGTCCGAGATGCTCAACTGTGTGCACATTGGGCTCCTCAGCGTCCAGAAGAAACCGGAGATGAGGCCCAAAGCGTCGGAGGTCATGCTGATGTTGAGCACCCAGTCCATGTCACGTCCGACGCCCTCCAGGCCGGCGTTTTACTCCGGGCACTCCACCAGCGGGGCCGCCTCATGTGTTAGTAGCGGAAACGTCTCCAAGAATGGTGTGACCATGTCTGAGCTTCAACCGAGGTAGCTGGATTCGCAAAAAGAAATCATGATATGGTAGAACAATTTCAAAAAAAGACGGTCACAATGCACTTGTACATGTACAAGAGTAGATGGTAGTACAAATGGGAAAAAACAGCAAATTAATGTGAGTTATTACGACCTGATAGGGTAGTCGTTTCGTCAGTTTTTTCAACTTATAATTGTTTAAAAACCAGGACGATCATATATACGCACAAATACACATAAGCAAACGGTAGCCATCAGCTGTAGCTACAACCAAGTATGCTGCAAAAAAAACCCGTTAATGGAGCAAAACAATTCACGAATGGAACATTTTTCTGTTTATGTAGTATTTTCAAAAATGTTTTTGCTATATTTTTCCCGCATAGAAGACCATTCGTAAAAATTGAAAAACAAGATTTTCTTCACTCGCGGTAAGAAATGTCACCAGCTTCGGCGAGTTCACACTGGTGCTCTCAACCATTCTAACTTTTTTTTATAAGAGATACCAATTACACCTAGCATATGCAACAACGTTATGCTCTAATGGCATAAAGAATGCACACAGTTAAAAAAGAGAAAAATTACAAACAAAAAATCTCACTACAGTGATCCATTTCTTGAAACAACAACACTGACACCACCAAAAGAACACCAGAAGGTCAGCTTCTTCATAAGCCACGCCTCCAAGAATGAAACAGTGCACAAGCATTGTCGTCGCCCGATCATAGATCTTAGGGTTTCACCCTGAAGAAAGTTCCCACTCTCAAAACAATGCCTTCAGCAAGAACATTACCAGACACAATCAATTAAGGCCAGACGTTGGATTTTAACCCTGAAAGATAAGACTTTGAACTTCTCCTGTGCAGTCAACCCCACATACATGTCGTTGTTTCAAGAAATGAAGCACCAAGCCAATTCCACATCACCACCAAGATTCGACCACCATTGCTATTCCACCGATCTCGGCTTTCATGACCTTCTCCGCCAACACCATGGAAGAAAATGAGTTCCATGATATTAACAACCAGCAGAGCTTCAAGGCGCTTCCTCTGATACCAAAATGTCAGATGAAAAACATGGGTGTGCACGACTGAAACCACCCAATCCAGCAATCTTCAGGCTTCATTCACACAATGAATTTTGCCGGCAGGGCCTTCCGAAACACGACAATCCATTCAGATTGCTGGGAACAAGCATCTGATAGATCTTCAACTTGGTGCGAGAAGAATCTGAGGACCGCCACCATTATTCGCAAGACTAGCAGCCCCCTTACCGCCAATCAACTACCAACCAGATCGGCATACATGGAGAGGGCAGCCAAGCATGGCTCGTCGGCGCGGCAAAAACCAACACAAGGAAAACACACCTGCCTAGGCTCAACCGGCCTAGATCTTGGCCAATGCCTAGATCTGATCAAACTGATCTAGATCTCCACCGTGCGGTGGAGGACCGCCTGGCGGCGTACCACCTCCTCCTTGTCGCTGCTCAGGTGAAGGCGCTCAGGCCCTGGCCAAGCCCAGCCGCGCCACCCATGACCCTCCGCCGCCGCCCATCATCCCCCATGAACAATGGCCGAGATGCACCTACTCTCCCCACCACCGAGACGGTCGGATGGGCGCCGCCATTACAGCCAGCACCGGCGGGACCGCGGGAGGGCATGGAGCGCTGGAGGGACGCGATGAGGGCCGGCGGGCTCGCCTCACTGCCGAGGAGCGGGCCGATCCAACCCGGGCGGCTACCGGCAACGACGCCCGGTGGGTCGACTACTTCCAGGGCGCAGCACGACGCCGAGATGAACAACACCGCCGGCCTCATCGCCCGGCGGAACACCCGGAATAGGGAGGGGCGCCTCCTCTTCTCGGGGTGTTCCCGTGCACACTCACGGAGCACATCGTTGATGGCATCCAGTGCGGCGCGCCCAGGTTGGAGATGCCGTCGTCGCCGCCACCATCCCCTACGGCCACATCACGCTGGCTGCCGAGGAGGACGTACTCGTCCTCCTCCAACTCTTATTCATCAGGGACGGTGCGATCGATGTCTTCTTCGTCGCACCGCTCCGCGCCCTACACCGTGCCTAAGCGCGAGGTGAAGGAGGAGCCGGAGTTTGCGATGCCGCCCGTCAATCCGAGGCGCGGCGGCAGCAGCGTTAGCCGGCAGCAACACAGGCGCGCCGGTGGCACCCTTCTCATCCCGAAGTCGGAGGTGAAGGAGGAGCAGGACGACGAGGCAGCCGCGAATGTGGCGCTACTGGCGGAGTACGAGCAGCAGCAATGTCTCATCGCAAGCAGCGACAACCCTGAGGACTGCCCAAGGCTGCACGCTGCGTTCACGGCGTCACTGAACGACAAGGACGCCTGGAGGGGCGACCTCGACGCGGAGATCGCCATGTCCATCCGCGACACCGGGAAGCCAGTCGTGGAGCTCACCGACGACGGTGAGGCTGGACCAAGCGGCGCGGTGAAGGACGAGTCCGTCGACGAGCCCAACGAGCGCGGCTAGAAGGACATCATCGTCGATGACATGTACAACTTCCACCAGTACTACGACGCCTCTGGCCGCCGCAAGTACCACTATATTAGGATTTAGTTTAAATTTCATCAATTTTTCGTTCGAATCTATGTAATATATAGCAAGTTCGAATGAATTCTCTTAAGTTTTAAATATCTGAAATCTTGTTTAGGGATACGGCTAGGGAGCGGCGTCTGCCATGGCACGAAGGAAACACGTCCTCCAAACGATAAATCCGATGCCGTTTGAGGACCCTTTGGAAGACGACCGGAGATGCTCTAATCCAGAAAGAAAGATTTGGAAAAAATCTAGGTAGTGTAGTTGCTGGCACTAGCTAGCTCTTCTCTCTCACCGCGAGTATAGGGGTGAGTCCTCCGTTTGATCCGTTTGGTTGATGCCTGGGAGGTGCGAGTCACCACGATGGAATTCATGCAGAAAGGCGACACTGTCCGAGCGAACAGTGTCCCAGAAAATCTTGAAGAATGCTGGTCCGAAGCCGTCTGGGCCTGGGCTACTGTTCGATCTCATGGACCAGATCGCTTCTTTGATCTCTTTCTCCGTGAAAGGCGATTCGAGAGCAGAGAGGCCCTGCTACTGAGGGAAGTGCAGCAGCAAAGGCAGGGTCCCAGGAGACAGGGGGTGTGCAGCCCAGCAGCGACGTGTAGAACTCATGAAGGATGCGTTCTTTGTCGCCATGGTTGGAGAAGGGGCGGCCTTTCCGAGTGCAGGATTTTAATTTGGTTTCGGCGCAGCCTGGCAGACGCGTTTGCGTGGAAAAAAGCAGTATTCTCGTCGCCAAGTTTACACAAACGGAAGGAGTACCGCTGCTTCCAATAGGCATCCAGGTATATATATAGGATCTACAAGACTACAACCATACTGTCATTGCATGCATGACATGTCAGCATTCTCAAAGATGTACTAGAGTGTCAGCTCGGCTAATCCCGAGAGAAAGACTTGGAAAAAAAAATCTAGGTAGACTTGGAAAAAAAAATCTACAAAGAAGACTGGCTTGATGTAGACATGCAGGCGGGCTTTTGGCGCGTCAAGCGGTCTTCGTGGATCGGATCAACGAGGACTATACGAAGAAAATCATGGCGAGAGGACCATTGACTGATTGAGTACCGAAGCTGGTTCGTAGAACTTCATGCATATATATATAGCTCAGACATTACTCCTAACGCTCATTGGCCGACCGTGGCGATGAAGAGATGCAAGTGCTTTATCGTCCTTGGCTTACCCTACTTGCTCCTCCTACTTATCGTATCTAGCTATCTTCCTCATGCCACCTCCCTTAGCTTCAACTACAACTTCTCTGATCCTGCCGTCCTCGCCGGCGCCGATCTCAAGTACATGAACGACTCTGTCCGTGCTTTCAACCGGATCGACCTGACCAACCAGTCGAGGAGGTGGAGCACAGGCCGCGTAGCACACGGGCAGGCGGTGCGCCTCTGGGACGATAGCACTGGCAAGGTCGCCAGCTTCACCAGCAACTTCGTCTTCGCCATCAGGTCCTCCAGCATAAACCCCGAGGCAAGTAGCTCCTGTAGAATTACTCAGATGGCCTGCGTGGCGTTCCACTGTACTCACCGCGTGAACCAGATTTATCTAAATTTGCTAATATCTTGACTTGTTTTAGTGCGTAGATACTTGGAAATTGGGATAAATTTGTGCGATTTTTTTCCAACGGAGGTTGTACGCGTCTGTCGTTTCCTTAACAACACCTTTGCGCTACAGAGAGCTGATGGTATGGCGTTCTTCGTTGGGCCTTACCCGCCGACCATGCCCACAGGCGCGTTCGCCGGCTACCTCGGGCTGTTCAACAACCCTTACAACGTTCCGGCGAACAACTACATCACGCCCACTGTCGGTGTGGAGTTCGACACGTTCAGGAACCTCGATTGGGACCCCATTAATACCACCTGCCACATCGGGGTGAACGTCAACAGCATCATGTCGACTCAGTACACGGCGCTGCCGGACCAGATCTTCAACGGAATCATGGCGGCGTCGGTCAAGTACGACGGTAAGGCGGCAACGCTGTCGGCCACCCTGCGGTTCATCGACCAGCCAGGACAGAGTACATACACTGTCAGCGCCAACGTCAACCTGCGGGACGCCGGTCTGCCGCAGGACGCGGCGGTCGGGTTCTCGGCGGCCATCGGGGATCGCATCCAGCAGCATCAGATTCTCTCCTGGTCGTTCGAGTCCACCATGACCGGTAAGTGGATTCCCCTGTGTTTAGCTATGTAAAACTTCCCCTGGAAATGAAATTTCTCTGTCATTTGTTTGACTCCACGTATTATGCATTTTTTATATTTTCTGCATGTGTTCCTTTTCAGAGACTTACAATCTTTTTACACGTACATTCGTTAGGGATTACTCAGCTGTGTAACTAAGGCTCAGTTCTTTTGACAGCTTCTCCGAGAAGCTACCCTCCCCCTAGCTTCCTGGGGAAGCCTCCCTAAAATTTAGGGAGGCTCCGCGGAGGCTGAGAGGGAAGCTACTCGAGCATCCAAATAATTGAGCCTAATATGCGAACTTAATGTCTTAATTACTCTCTAGTTTCACCTCTGAGCTTGTTAGTTGTTGGCCGGAATTGCTTCACAACACCAGAATTTTTTTGTTATGCCAACAAGTAAAATTTGAGGAAGAACCAATAAAACTACTGACCTTAATATTAAGGCATAATATTTCATGCATGTATGCCTATGGTGCATGAATTTGCAGCCCCCCTCTCTTGGATCATGACTAGTCCGAAGTGTCTAGTTGTGAAGAATGAAATATGAAAAAGGGAGTTTAGCTAATTTCGGTATGCTAAGGATGCAATGGCTTCTCTCCAATAGATGCCATTTTAACTGTCTCCCTGATGGAATGTTCGCCCAGTATGCAAACATACTCTCTAGTCTGTACTCTCATCTCGGAGGCGATGCAAGAGTTGTTAGTTAATATACAAACAAATAATAAGTGATGGCGTAGAACTTGAGTTATACACCTACTAGCTACTCGGGTGTTTGTTTGGGCTTCCTGTGGCTTTCCAGTGAAAAAAGCCGGCCGAACGAACCAAATGGAGTGGCTGCGCGTAGGGCTTTGCCGAAGCCACCGAGTCGAATAGGCAAACTAGAAAAAGCACCTGGGGAGGTGCTTCCCGCGGCTTCTGTCTCGCGACCGAAACGTTTTCTGTGTTTGGACATGTCAGTTGAAGATATTACCAGCATACTGCCACTCCCCGTCTATCCTACGTCTCCGAAAATATCTCCCAGATATCCATCTCGACCCCCAAAAAAAAGAACCGAAACGGTATCCCCGCCCGAGCGACGACCTGCGCTCCACCCGTCGCGCCGGAGCTCCTCTACACCGCCGGAGGTCCTCCATGCCAGACGTCCTCCCCACCACCGGAGCTTCTCCCCGCCGCACCTCCTCCCACCGCCGAGCTTCTCCCAACCCGACGCCAGCCGTTCCAGATCGAAGGGCAGCCCAAATCGCGCCGCCGCCGTACTGCTCGACCCGCCCATGCCAGACGTCCTCCCCACCACCGGAGCTTCTCCCCGCCGCACCTCCTCCCACTGCCGAGCTTCTCCCCGCCCGACGCCCGCCGTTCCAGATCGAAGGGCAGCCCAAATCGCGCCGCCGCCGTACTCGACCAGCCCAAATTTTAGACGGGAGAAGCATATAGGATTAGAAAGATGTGTTTATTGAAAATGAACATGTATTTTAATTGTGAGAATTCCCCAGGTTAAAGTCCACAAATTCCACGATTCAATCAACAATTATATATGTTCTCAGAACTTCAGGGGGTATATCAGACAATTCCGTAACATATAGCTAAACAGCCAGCCAAATTGCCAAACAGTCATACTCGGAAAAGCGGCTTTCACTGCACGGCGAGCTTTTCGCACGAGCGAGGACAGCCGGCCGGCCGCAGCCCAAACAAACAGGCCCGGCTCTCGACGCGCGGTCGTCTAGCGGAGGAATACACGGTGAGTAACTTGACTAGAGAGTCACTGTCTTACCGCTAGCTGTTGAGACTGAATTTTTTTCGATAAAGAAATTTTTTTTTGAAACAGAGGCAAAAGCTTTGCCTCATCCATTAATTAAGCAGAAAGTGCACAGTTTTTAGGAGAAAACCGGGCGACAACCATACAAGACACCACTGGATCAAGCCCACGCTCACCACGTCAAAAGGACAAGCATACTCAAACCCACCATTGATACAAGCGGACGACACACTCGCCAAGATAAGATTGCCTTCCAACCAAGCCGGAGAGAAGACGCCGTGCCTACTATGGGAGGAGCAAACACGGGACACTCCAACATAGCTGAAGAAGACGAACCTCTCAGAGAACTGCGCCAAAACGATCTTGTCGCCCTCGCGACACAAGGTCGATGTCCTCAACACTGTCAAGCTCTCGGGGCCACCGCCCCGACATCCAACTAAACCACCACGCCCGGCGCAGAGACCACCAACACCACCTTCCGGGACCGCCATCCGACATACCGCCGCTCGCACTCGGAGCCACGATGCCGCACGACTCGGCAACCCACAGCCCAAGCTGCACAGAGCACGCCGCTCGCAGACCACGGACATCACACCATCATCCGGGGCCGCCGCCACGACATACAAACCGACCGTCCCCTCTAGGACGCATCAGGATTAAAGGCTATTTTTTTACTAGTGGATGCACGGGTGCAGCTAGTACCGTGGTAAGCAAGCAAAGCGCGTGACGTGCATCGGTAGACTTCGGAACGAGTACTAATATAGTACGTATGACACGGGCTAGTGACTGGCTTGATGGAAGAAAATGCCTGTATATATATCAAAAAAGAAACCAGCTTGATGTACACATGCAGGCCGGCTTCTACGGGTCAAATGGCATTCGTGGAATGGATGACTATACGGAGAATAAAAACATTTATATGAACTATCAACGATGGCGAGAGGGAGGACCATTGACTACCCAAACAGGTTCGTAGAGCTTTGTGCATATGTAGGATAGACATATCCCAGTGAGCTTCATCATGAGCTTGCACTTAACGTTCATCGGCCATGGTTATGATGAGAGCAAAGTGCTTTCTCGTCCTTTGCATCCCTTACTTGCTCATACTCACCATGTCTAGCTGCCCTACTCATGCCACCTCCCTTAGCTTCAACTACAACTTCTCTGCTCCTGGTGTCCTCGCCGGCGCCGATCTTAAGTACATGAACGATTCTGTCCCAGCCCTCGGCCGGATCGATCTGACGAACCACTCGAGGAGCTGGAGCACCGGACGAGTGGCCCACGGGCAGGCGCTGCGCCTCTGGGATGACAACGCCGGCACAGTCGCCAGCTTCACTAGCACCTTCACCTTCGCCATCAAGCCCGCCAGCAGCAACACCGCGGCAAGTGGCTATAGAAGTTTTCTGATGGCACTCTTAACGTCGTTTTGCTAATTAAGTAACCTTGCTTGCCGTACAGAGAGGTGATGGCATGGCGTTCTTCATTGGCCCTTATCCGCCGAGCATGCCCACGGACGCGAAAGGCGGCTACCTCGCGCTGTTCAACAACCGTGACAACCCCGCAAACACCATCTTCCCGCCGACTGTCGGTGTGGAGTTCGACACATACAAGAACGCCGAATGGGACCCCGCTGACACCAACTGCCACATCGGCGTCAACGTCAACAGCATCAGATCAATTGAGTACACAGCGCTGCCGGATGGGATCTTTAACGGGATCATGACAGCGTCGGTCAGGTACGATGCCAAAGCGGCCACACTCTCAGCCACCCTGCAGTTCGTCGACCCGCCGGGGCAGAACACATACATGGTTAGCGCGAATGTCGACCTGCGGGACACCGGTCTACCGCAGGACGCGGCCGTTGGGTTTTCGGCATCCATCGCGGACTTCATCGAGCAGCATCAGATTCTTTCTTGGTCGTTCGAGTCCACTATGACCGGTATGTGGATTCACCGTTCTTTAGATTTGTTCAAGTCCGCCAAAAAGTAAATGAAGTTCTAGCATTTTCTTAAATCAAGTTTATGAGAGTCTGATCAATTTTTTTTTTGGTATAAAGGCACTTTATTGCTAAAAAGGTTCATGCATTACATCCGAACTCGGCATAACCGAGATACACACATCCACAAAGAAGAAATATAAAAAAGGAAGACATGATGTGAAATTCACAAATTCGTGCCTAAGGGCCAACATGATGAGCAGTGCAAGGTCCTTTTAATTTTTCAGATTCCTTTTTTGGTTGTTTGAGTTGAACTATTGTCTTAACAGTGAGCACTCCATTTGCACTAAAAATATAGGTTTGTGAGGGTGTTTTAGCCTACCAAAATGACCTTTTTTTTTAGTTTACCAAAGTGTTTTATACTTTGGTATAGAGGGGATAGTGTTTTTTACAGTGCATCCTCTATTACAAAACAAAAATTATTTTGTCTAGATTCATGTATTTACGCACTAAAATAAGTATCTAGGTAAAGTTCAGACACCCTTCTCGGCAAAGAGGAAATATTTATTTTAGAAGAAGCTTTCAGCAGACCGACTCCCTAAATGGGTGACGCATATAGATCATAGTTTATTATACACGACAGACATAGTAAAAAGTAGTCAAATCAACTCTGATGTGCTACACATATAGCAAACAACGGCCTAATCATGAGCTTACATAAAAAACACAATATATAGTTCACACATAGAACAAGAAATCAATTTACTTAAAAAACAATATAGCCCACATGACACATGACACACTCAGAAGCATATGGGTCGTGCGCTGTCTAAACCAGGACATACACTCCCTGCTAATACATTCCAACCGCCAGGCACCAATTTTTATCACCTTTACACGTAAGAACAACAGTAGTGAAAAGCATACCAGTCTTTCTGTCAAAAACAAAATCATTATGACAAATCCATATAAACCAAAATAAAGTCGAAGTTCCCATACAGATAAGAGAACGAAGAGACTTATCAACCCCATGCAACCAAGATCCTAAAATGTGTGACTTCTGTGGATCTTCCATAAATGTTGTATCAACCCTAGGAAACCAAGATCCATAAATCTTTGTATAGTTTCATGTTGAAACCAAAAGCAAAATCATGTATCTTCCGGCCAAATTCACTCAGCAAGATTATCTTTTGCAACACCATGCCATGGAAATCAAAGGAAACCCTTAAACTATTTAATGTTCATGACTTTTTTAGTTGCAAATTGCACACTAGAATTAGATACACACAATACTAACTATAAACACTTAAGAGTATCCAAATCACGTCTAAAAATGGCATCCTTTATTGGAAGTGTGACATTTTCCACTTTGCTAACTATGTCATGCCTATATCAAAAGTGGACAAACAAAAGTGTGACGGAACTTGACATTAAACGCATTGGTTCCAAAACCAAGGCAATAGTAGCATGGTTAGTTCTGGACAATATTGAAGAGTCTAGGCGCTTGCAAAGTTCGTCATTGCTAAACTACTTATCTTCCTAGAAGCAAGCACGCTCACTATTCTTGATCTTAGTAGAGCAAAATTTAACTAAACTATCTTTAATTCGAACAATAAACCATTCTAAAAGTGAGTTTAGATGTGAGATTACTAGTACAGAGCAACGTTAAGAATACGGCTGAAAATCCTCATCCGCAACTAAAAAAGGGCTCGTTGTCACGAGCCCAGTGCTGATATGAAGTCCTCTAGGGCAACGGTGTAGAAAACCGTCACTGATGAGCAGTGGCGGAGCTTAGTGCAAGGCAGCCCCCCCCCCCCCCCCACCCCCAGCTTTGTACGAAACTGTTAACGATTTTTTTTTTCCAAAGCAGCTTAGAAAGAAATTTTCTGGCCATTTCCCCCCCCCCCCCCCCTGATTTTCTGCCAAGCTCCGCCACTGCTGATGAGGCCTCTTTTATTTGGCAATGGTCATTTACATTCCTACGTTACCTTAAGGTTCTGCTCATCAGTGACGGTTATTCTGGTTCCAACCGTTTGTACCATGCTTTCTCTTATGTGTGTTTGCAGCTCATTATACTGTTGCCAGTAGAAACAATATCACGATAACAGATTTCATTCATACAACATACCAGACAAAAAACATTTCAATTCAATCCAACTTAGCATGCTAAAAACTATCATATATTTTATGTGGTGCAATAAAAAAAAAAACCAAACACATTTAAGCAAACATGACGTTGTAAACGTCCCATTTCCGTGTTTTTAGAATCATATAAACTGAAAGAGGTAGAAAGAGTTGTGTTCTATTTAGATATAATTATAAAGATATGTCGGTTGTATACAACTGGCATGATTAAATTAGTCTTACAAAAAAGGGACGATGACCTACCCTACCCTCCCCCGCCCTCTGACTCTATAGTTAATGCGCATAGCCATATTTATCACTCCCTCAGTTCCTTATTAGTTGTCGATGATTCACTACAGGAATCCATCGAGGTGCCGACGGCCGGCGGCCCTCGGCGTACCACCGCCTCGCCCTCGGCGTATGGTACGCCGACGGGGACCCTCGGCATAGCTCCTCGGGCAAGGTCAGCCTCGGGACAGCCCGGCTGGCCGTCGGCGTAGAGGAGACCGTCGGCGTAGAAGGCGAAGGCCGAGGGCGACGACCACCCGTCGGCGTACTAGCCCTCGGCGTAGCAAGCTAACGGACGACGTCGACCTGGCGGTCGTTACGGCTACGCCGAGGGTGCGGCCGTCGGCGTACGCTGCCACGCGGCGGGCTGCGGCGAGCCGTGGCGCGCGCTACGCCGAGGTGAGGCCGTCGGCGTACGCTGCCACGCGGCGGGCTGCGGCGAGCCGTGGCGCGCGCTACGCCGAGAGTGAGGCCGTCGGCGTACGCTGCCACGCGGCAGGCCACGGCGGCGCCGGCGCACGCTACGCCGAGCGTGAGGCCGTCGGCGTACGCTGCCACGCGGCGAGCCACGGCGATCTGCGGCGCACGCTACCCCGAGGGGAAGCCGTCGGCGTACATGAGACCATTTGGTCCATGTCGACGCTACCCCGAGGGGGAAGCCGTCGGCGTAGCTTGGACCATTTGGTCATTTTTTTTGGTTTTTTTGCTGTTTTCCAGGTTTGGCAGATAATAAAAGCACATAAAATTCACATAAAATTCACAGGAACTTCGCATGAAGTGCAAATACACATAACATGAAGTGCATACATAGTGTCATAGTGGATACATAGTGCCATAATGTGCATACATGGTGGTGCCCTAGTGTGCATACATGGTGCCATAGTGTCGATAAGAGATACAATGCGACAACTAGAGGAGCTCGTCGCCGCTAGACACCGGCCCGGGCCGATTCCTTCCGGTAGAAGCTGCGGAAGAACCACCGGGAGAAGGACCGGGAGAAGTACCGGAGAAGTACCGGGTGTAGCACCGGGAGAAGGACCACCATGATGAACCGGTGTGATCTCCCTCCCACCACCCTGGTTTCCGGAACATCCCGTTCCCTACACACATGTTCCCGAGATGTTAGCAATTTGCGAGGCAAAGGAAAGCCGTAGTATTCGGTTTGGCGAAGAACTTACCGTTGTTCTCCCATAGTACTCCGCGAGCGAAATTTTCCTTCGATGGCATGTTTGGCGCCGGCCCGGAAAGGGAGGCATCGGCCCTAAATCCGTCTGTCTGTCCGGTTTGATTGGCCACCATCGACGCACTGCAAGATAGTTTACATGTCGATCTTTGCAGAAATGAAGCATCAAACTAGGGGAAAGTGGGACTTGTCATCATTTGCGAAAACAAAGGTTGGAACTTACATGTATATATGCCATGTACTCCATGAAGTGCTTGCTGGTGCTGGTTGAAGGCCACCGATATTCTTGATGAGCGGCCACGTAGGCGGCCTCGAAGTCGGGCTACAATTTCACAAATTCATGTCTCGTTAGCACTTAGCAATGTATGAACGAAAGTCGGAAAGAGGATGGAAATGAGGGAAACTTACGTCGTATGCGGGTTGTTGCCGAGCCCGGCGACGAGGCGGGAGAGGGGGCTGTCCTTGGTGAGTCCCGCCTTGAGACGCGTGAAGGTCGTGGTGAGGGTATGCTTGACGGCCTTGTTCATCATGGCGAGACGGCCATGCGGCAACCCTCCGGACGACGGGACCAACGACTCCTCGTCGACCTCCGCGCTCATGGGGTCATCCACCTCCGGGTGACGATGCCTCACCATCTCGCAGTAGTTCTCGACGTCCTCGGCGTAGGTGCCGAAGTACTCAGGGAGCGAGGGCTGAGGCTGCGAGAAATCGGGCTTCTTAAGCCGCATCTTGTTGTATATCTCGAGGTCCGACATCTCCTCCTCGGGTCCTAACGCGGCCCTCTGCATCGCGAAAGGAAATGTTGTGAGTACCAACTTTGAACCTGAAGGAAAATAAAATGTATACATACCGTCTTCCCCTTGTAGCGCTCGTAGCTGAGGTTTCCCCCACAGTGTGTGCCACCGTCGCCTCGGTTCTCCGCGTTCCGCCTCGCCACGGCTGCAAAGTCCTCGTCCATCTTGAGCCACCTCGTCCTAACCATCTCCTCCCATGCCTCGGCATGCGGCTCGGCCCAATCGGGGATAACCTGAAAATGCAATACTCAACTCAATCTAATGCAATCGCAACTTAGTAGCAATGTAGAATCTCATTGACATTTTACTCACCGACATGTAGTCCTCCACCGTCATCTCGTACTCGGCCTTAGCATTCTTACCGACAATGTCCGGCTTATGGACCCTCTCGCCTCTCTCCGCCCAGAAGTGACCCGCGGACGTGATCCTTTGGTTGTACCACACCTGCGGTGTCAACCTCTCACAAGTCGCCCGCAAAGTCCTGTTCGCGGCCGTCTCCTCAACCTCGGGCGCCACACGATAAAAACACTTCAATCATGCAAAAAACAATTGTGAGATTCATGAGTTAGAACATTGGGGTCATCAAATATGAACGAAGCTCGAGAAAATATGTCTTACCCAAAACTTTCTCATCACGGCCTCGGCGGCCGTCGGGAAGCCTACGCCGGGGGCACTCTCGTAGTCCATCCAAGTAGTGGCTAGCTTCTTCTCGCCGAGCTGGGACAGTGCCGAGGGGATAGTACTTGCCCGGCCAGAACTTCCTAAGCAAAGCTCCAATCATGCTTTGCTAGAGCGGGCGCCCCTTGACCCCGGAGGAAATATCCAATTGCTGCACATGAAAATCAAACATTAGCACATGAAAATCAAACATTAGTACATGAAAATCGAAATTGCCAAATTAGTACACTTACTCAGGGCCACCAGGAATAATAAGGGTCTTCGCCTCATGGGTCTTAGGCTCCTTCCTCTCGTCGGGGACTCTCGCTTCCCCACGAATCTTCAGTGCCTTCGGCCGCCCATCCTCCTCCGGAGTCTCAAACCCGCGGCTAGAGTCCTCCTCGGCTCTAGACTCCGTCTCCGCCTCCTCTCTAGACGTCCCCTCCAAAAAGAACCCGGAAGCAACGTCGCACGAAGCCGAGGGTGGTGGCTCAAAGTCCGGTCCTCCCGACCACCTCCACCTCCACCTCCACCTCCTCCCAAGCCACCTCCACCTCCACCACCTCGTCCCCGTCCTCGTCCTCGTCCTCGTCCTCCTCCTCCTACCGCAAAGTCCTCGTAACGCGGATTGCGACGCGGTTCCCTCTCACTCCTTCTAACATTGTTCTTGCGTTGTTGCATCTTCTTAAGCAAGCTCGACGAGTCCTCCTTGCCGCCGCTCATATTGTTCAATCACCTGCATTGAGAAAGAGAAAACAATTAAGAAGCATGTTGAAAAATATATAAATAGTAAGCATAAAGACACTAAACAATTAAGAAGCATGTTCAAGAATATATAAATACTAAGCATAAAGATACTAAACAATAAAGAAGCATGTTGAAAAAAATATAAATACTAAGCATAAAGATACTAAACAAATAAGAAGCATGTTGAAATATAAACACATAAAAGACCCTCACCGACCGTCATCAATCTCATCGTCAATCTCATTTTGTTTCTCCTTGCCACTATCACTATCACTATCTTTTGAGTAGTAAGTTGGATTTTGATAGACGGGTGGAGGCTCATCATCGCTATCATCTTCCACTTGTAACTTCTCGAGCATATCTATGTCCTTTAGATCCACCATCGACTCACCACGAGTTTACGCATCGTTCTCGAGGTCCTCTTCAAGAACACATTCTAACTCAAAGTGCCCGAAGTCCTCTTCCTCTTGATAGAAAATTCCCTCGTATGTTACGGGGTCAATGTTGTTGTAATCGTCCTCGGAGGGAATCGGTAGGTTACCATGTGGCGATACCTGGAACACGACTTCCCGGCCGTTGAGGGCCGCTTTACGGCATGGGTACGGCAAATAATAAACTTGCTTGGCTTGGTGAGCAACAATATAGACATCGGCTCCGGTATAGGTGGTGGAAGGCTTAACTTCAACTAACCCAATGGACTTGGTAATTCTCTGTCCACCTCTTGGGTCGAACCAATGACACTTGAACACAACGAGATTGAGTTGTTTGTTTGTACGGTTGAAGGTCAGCTCGTATACATTCTCTAACCTCCCGTAGTAATCAAAGGTATCGGATCCTTTAGTGAAGACACCGGTATTTATCGTTTTTGGATTCGCCCGGCCCTTCTGGTGTGTCTCTGTATGGAATCGAAACCCATTCACGTCATACTTCTCATACTTCATGACGTCACGGTTACAACCTTGGGAAACACATCTCAACTCATCTGTCATCTCAACGTTTGCATCAGCTCCCTACAATCACGGTTCAAATTTGTTGTGTGCATTAGTTACGTGGAATAACAGGGACAAGTCACACATTAGCAGCGGCTATCATATCATAGAAGGCCTTCGCGGCTGGCTCTGGTTCCTCCGGTTCTGGAGGTTCCTCCGGTTCTGGCGGTTCCTCCCGTGAAGGTGGCGACTCTGGCATGTGGGCATCGACAAGATCATCTAGAAAGTCCCTAACCCCATCGTACTCATTGCCATTGAGCCGCTTGCCGCATCACCCTCACCTCTGTCACGTTCGTGCTCATCAAAATCGATCGCGTGACGTAACGAGGGCATATACCCATATTGCGAGAAGGTGTTTAAACATGTCATCCTTTCCACGACGGTGATGCTTCAAGCAACGATTGCACGGGCAAAGTGGCTGAACCTTCTGTTTTGTACCACGCGCCAACTCCTTCACTAAATGCCAAGTCTTCCTTATCCACTCATCTGTTTTATTAGTCGCACTAACACGGCCGGTGTACATCCATCCATTATCAGCCATCCTCTGCTCTATTGGAAGCCAAACGACAAGCATAGCATTTATATCAAATAGGAAAATGCATCATATTTTAATTTTTTAACGAGGCAAAACGAATGCATCAACCTACATCTCTACTAGGTGGGCTCCTAGCAGCCGCCGGATCCGTAGATTGAGTACGTTCTCCATGCTCTACCCCGGTCCGAGTCAAAATTTCGGCAGCACCTCCCCGCTGCTCTCCCGATACACGTCTCGCCAAAAAGACAAGAGGATGTGCATCCGGAGAACAACGGTGAGCGCTGCCGAAATCTGACTCGGACCGGAGCGAGCATGGAGAACGTACCAACTACGGATCCGCCCGGCTTGTCCGTAAATGCCGCAAGCGTTACGGTTGAAAATATGCCGACCACTAATGCATATTTATCCGCGTAACGCTTGAGGACGGGAAGTGACACCTAGGTGACGCTAACTTGACTTGGAAAATGAATCTAGTGACATAAATAAAATGCGGAGAAGAAGTTGGAAATTTTGCTCACCCTCGGCTGTAGAGGAAGTAGTCGAACAACCGACTGTCGATGTCGGCGACCGTCGAGAAGCGCGTCAAGATCCGGGATCGTCACGCCGGGGTGCTCAAGACGAGGCGGTCACGGCATGGCCTATTACAAATACATATTATTAGAAGAAATTCACATTTGCATTTCTATTTCAATTATTAAACATATCATTTCAATTTCAACTAGACATTTCTATTTCTTTCCAAATGTCCAGTATTCTATTTCTATTACTATTTCAACTTCAATTTCAATTTCAATTTAAACATACCATTTCAATTTCAACTACACATTTCTATTCTCTCGACGTTGGATGCCGCGAGACGTGACTGCTGAGTGCTGAATAAGAGAGGGCAATGCGTGTCTAGCAGCAGATATGCTCTCAGCAAACAAAAGGGGTCAAAAGAAAAAGAAAAAAAGCAAACAGATTCCTAAGGACAATTACTTCTGATTTGCAAAATCGGTGCTCTGTTTTGTAATCCTTTGACAGTGGCAGCAAGTGCATCGGCAGAAAATAAAGCAAACAGAGGCCGGCTGGTCGAGCGCCAGGGCAGAGGCCGGCTGGGCGAGGTCGGGAGACGCCGGCGTTAACCTCCCGGCGCTGCTACCACTACCCCTATCGCAGCCGCTAGCCCTCCCGCCGCCGTCCCCATCGTGCCTGGTCGACCTAGGGTTTGGGGCGGGGTCATGGAGGAGCGGACACCGGCGGTGAAGCTTCTCCTACGAGGACGTCGGGGAGAAGGGGAGGAGGGCGGGGTAGGAGAGAGGAAGAGGAGGGTGGGAGTACTCACCACTGCTGCTGCCGCCGCCGGCTTGCTCAGGTCGCGCAGGCGCTCGCTCAGGTGAGGAGGAGGGGGCGGCGGCGCGGGGTTCAGGTGAGGAGGAGGAGGGGGCTGCGGCGGCAGATCAGGTGAGGAGGAGGGGCGGCGGCGCGGGGCTCCGGTGAGGAAGAGGGGGGCGGCGGCTCGATTTTGCGGGAGAAAAACGCGATGGGGATTTCGAGCGCGAGCCTGGCCGACCAGGTGAAAAACGCGCTGGGGATCTACGCCGAGGGCCACCCTCGGCTTACATACATAGTCACCTACGCCGAGGGCCACCCTCGGCTTAGCCGCCGACCAGGTGGACCCTGCGTTAATGCTAGGGTTTCCCTGGCTACACCGAGGGCTACGGATACGCCTAGGGCAGCCCTCGGCATAGTTTATTTTTTTTTGTCAATTTTTTTTGTTTCATTCTATTTTCTAACTATAATATACTAGTATATATTATATTAGGTCTAGATTACCTTTTTTACCACGTCGACATTGAATTGAGTGCGCGGTCTACCCTTTGACCGACCTCCATCGGCGGCGCCCCCGTGACTTTACTCTGCCTTCTTAGGACACATAAAATGACGCCACGCGGCTCCGCTCGATTTTTTGGCTCCGTTTGCTTTGCCAACTGCGCAAAGCGGGGCCGCCGGGACATGCGGTATGGCCGTACCGGGCGCGCGCGTGCACCCGTCCGCCAACGCGCGAAACGGAAAACATTTAGCACATAAAATGACGCGTCCTAGACCTAAAAACATTTTTCCCTCCATTTATTGAGCGAAGGAAAGTGTCGCCCGGTTCAAATCCGGACGGTTTCCGGCGGATTCGGCGGGGCACCGCGAGAAGCGGGTGGGATCCCCGGATGGCTTCCGCGCGCATATGGCATGTGATAGGTGGTGCGTAGGAGGTATCCTACCGCCGCGCGGAGGTCCCGCGCGATACTGAAATGCGCACCATGTAGGCTGCTTCACAAAAAAGCCCTTCCGGCACTCCGAAAATGGAAAAACCGTCGCCCGTGGTTCGGATTGGAAATCCGCGCCCGGGGCCTTGCTTCCCATCCTAAGGCCCACGCACGTGCCAAATATGGCCTCGTTCGACAAACTATGTGGTGAAACGGGCCGTTTCCTACTCATTTCCCCTAAAAGCCATAGAACTCCGGACGAGATAGCCACTGTTCGTGAAGGGTTCTCCAAGATAATTGCCGTATCCCAGTTCCGTCTTTTGCGGTGGTCACTAGGACACATAAAATGACGCCACGCGGCTCCGCTCGATTTTTGGCTCCGTTTGCTTTGCCAAGCTGCGCAAAACGGGGCCGCCGGGACATGCGGTATGGCCGTACCGGGCGCGCGCGTGCACCCGTCCGCCAACGCGCGAAACGGAAAACATTTAGCACATAAAATGACGCGTCCTAGACCTAAAAACATTTTTCCCTCCATTTATTGAGCGAAGGAAAGTGTCGCCCCGGTTCAAATCCGGACGGTTTCCGGCGGATTCGGCGGGGCACCGCGAGAAGCGGGTGGGATCCCCGGATGGCTTCCGCGCGCATATGGCATGTGATAGGTGGTGCGTAGGAGGTATCCTACCGCCGCGCGGAGGTCCCGCGCGATACTGAAATGCGCACCATGTAGGCCGCTTCACAAAAAAAGCCCTTCGGCACCCCGAAAATGGAAAAACCGTCGCCGTGGTTCGGATTGGAAATCCGCGACCGGGGCCTTGCTTCCCATCCTAAGGCCCACGCACGTGCCAAATATGGCCTCGTTCCGACAAACTATGTGGTGAAACGGGCCGTTTCCTACTCATTTCCCCTAAAAGCCATAGAACTCGGGACGAGATAGCCCTGTTCGTGAAGGGTTCTCCAAGATAATTGCCGTATCCCAGTTCCGTCTTTTGCAGTGGTTACTAGGACACATAAAATGACGCCACGCGGCTCCGCTCGATTTTTTGGCTCCGTTTGCTTTGCCAAGCTGCGCAAAACGGGGCCGCCGGGACATGCGGTATGGCCGTACGGGCGCGCGCGTGCACCCGTCCGCCAACGCGCGAAACGGAAAACATTTAGCACATAAAATGACGCGTCCTAGACCTAAAAACATTTTTCCCTCCATTTATTGAGCGAAGGAAAGTGTCGCCCGGTTCAAATCCGGACAGTTTCCGGCGGATTCGGCGGGGCACCGCGAGGAAGCGGGTGGGATCCCCGGATGGCTTCCGCGCGCATATGGCATGTGATAGGTGGTGCGTAGGAGGTATCCTACCGCCGTGCGGAGGTCCGCGCGATGCTGAAATGCGCACCATGTAGGCGCTTCACAAAAAAGCCCTTCCGGCACCCGAAAATGGAAAATCCGTCGCCCGTGGTTCGGATTGGAAATCCGCGACCGGGGCCTTGCTTCCCATCCTAAGGCCCACGCACGTGCCAAATATGGCCTCGTTCCGACAAACTATGTGGTGAAACGGGCCGTTTCCTACTCATTTCCCCTAAAAGCCATAGAACTCCGGACGAGATAGCCTCGTTCGTGAAGGGTTCTCCAAGATAATTGCCGTATCCCGAGTTCCGTCTTTTGCAGTGGTCACTAGGACACATAAAATGACGCCACGCGGCTCCGCTCGATTTTTGGCTCCGTTTGCTTTGCCAAGCTGCGCAAAACGGGGCCGCCGGGACATGCGGTATGGCCGTACGCGGGCGCGCGCGTGCACCCGTCCGCCAACGCGCGAAACGGAAAACATTTAGCACATAAAATGACGCGTCCTAGACCTAAAAACATTTTTCCCTCCATTTATTGAGCGAAGGAAAGTGTCGCCCCGGTTCAAATCCGGACGGTTTCAGCGGATTCGGCGGGGCACCGCGGGAAGCGGGTGGGATCCCCGGATGGCTTCCGCGCGCATATGGCATGTGATAGGTGGTGCGTAGGAGGTATCCTACCGCCGCGCGGAGGTCCCGCGCGATGCTGAAATGCGCACCATGTAGTCGCTTCACAAAAAAAAGCCCTTCCGGCACCCGAAAATGGAAAAACCGTCGCCCGTGGTTCGGATTGGAAATCCGCGACCGGGGCCTTGCTTCCCATCCTAAGGCCCACGCACGTGCCAAATATGGCCTCGTTCCGACAAACTATGTGGTGAAACGGGCCGTTTCCTACTCATTTCCCCTAAAAGCCATAGAACTCCGGACGAGATAGCCCT
Organism: Lolium rigidum; assembly: GCF_022539505.1. Lineage (NCBI taxonomy): Eukaryota > Viridiplantae > Streptophyta > Magnoliopsida > Poales > Poaceae > Lolium > Lolium rigidum. The sequence continues at coordinate 256,643,542 of NC_061508.1, read as the reverse complement.
GTTCGTGAAGGGTTCTCCAAGATAATTGCCGTATCCCGGTTCCGTCTTTTGCGGTGGTCACTAGGACACATAAAATGACGCCACGCGGCTCCGCTCGATTTTTGGCTCCGTTTGCTTTGCCAAGCTGCGCAAAACGGGGCCGCCGGGACATGCGGTATGGCCGTACCGGGCGCGCGCGTACACCGTCCGCCAACGCGCGAAACGGAAAACATTTAGCACATAAAATGACGCGTCCTAGACCTAAAAACATTTTTCCCTTCATTTAGTGAGCAAAGGAAAGTGTGGCCCCAGTTCAAATCCGGACGGTTTCCGGCGGATTCGACGAGGCACCGCGAGAAGCGGGTGGGATCCCCGGATGGCTTCCGCGCGCATATGGCATGTGATAGGTGGTGCGTAGGAGGTATCCTACCGCCGCGCGGAGGTCCCGCGCGATACGCGAAATGCGCACCATGTAGCTGCTTCACACAAAAAAGCCCTTTCGGCACCCCGAAAATGGAAAAACCGTCGCCCGTGGTTCGGATTGGAAATCCGCGACCGGGGCCTTGCTTCCCATCCTAAGGCCCACGCACGTGCCAAATATGGCCTCGTTCTGACAAACTATGTGGTGAAACGGGCCGTTTCCTACTCATTTCCCCTAAAAGCCATAGAACTCCGGACGAGATAGCCCTGTTCGTGAAGGGTTCTCCAAGATAATTGCCGTATCCCAGTTCCGTCTTTTGCAGTGGTCACTAGGACACATAAAATGACGCCACGCGGCTCCGCTCGATTTTTTGGCTCCGTTTGCTTTGCCAAGTTGCGCAAAACGGGGCCGCGGGACATGCGGTATGGCCGTACCGAGAGCGCGCGCGTGCACCCGTCCGCCAACGCGCGAAACGGAAAACATTTAGCACATAAAATGACGCGTCCTAGACCTAAAAACATTTTTCCCTCCATTTATTGAGCGAAGGAAAGTGTCGCCCCGGTTCAAATCCGGACGGTTTCCGGCGGATTCGGCGGAGCACCGCGAGAAGCGGGTGGGATCCCCGGATGGCTTCCGCGCGCATATGGCATGTGATAGGTGGTGCGTAGGAGGTATCCTACCGCCGCGCGGAGGTCCCGCGCGATACTGAAATGCGCACCATGTAGGCTGCTTCACAAAAAAAAGCCCTTCGGCACCCGAAAATGGAAAAACCGTCGCCGTGGTTCGGATTGGAAATCCGCGACCGGGGCCTTGCTTCCCATCCTAAGGCCCACGCACGTGTCAAATATGGCCTCGTTCCGACAAACTATGTGGTGAAACGGGCCGTTTCCTACTCATTTCCCTAAAAGCCATAGAACTCGGACGAGATAGCCACGTTCGTGAAGGGTTCTCCAAGATAATTGCCGTATCCCAGTTCCGTCTTTTGCGGTGGTCACTAGGACACATAAAATGACGCCACGCGGCTCCGCTCGATTTTTGGCTCCGTTTGCTTTGCCAAGCTGCGCAAAACGGGGCCGCGGGACATGCGGTATGGCCGTGCCGGGCGCGCGCGTGCACCCGTCCGCCAACGCGCGAAACGGAAAACATTTAGCACATAAAATGACGCGTCCTAGACCTAAAAACATTTTTCCCTCCATTTATTGAGCGAAGGAAAGTGTCGCCCCGGTTCAAATCCGGACGGTTTCCGGCGGATTCGGCGGAGCACCGCGAGAAGCGGGTGGGATCCCCGGATGGCTTCCGCGCGCATATGGCATGTGATAGGTGGTGCGTAGGAGGTATCCTACCGCCGTGCGGAGGTCCCGCGCGATGCGAAATGCGCACCATGTAGCTGCTTCACAAAAAAAGCCCTTCGGCACCCCGAAAATGGAAAATCCGTCGCCCGTGGTTCGGATTGGAAATCCGCGACCGGGGCCTTGCTTCCCATCCTAAGGCCCACGCACGTGCCAAATATGGCCTCGTTCGACAAACTATGTGGTGAAACGGGCCGTTTCCTACTCATTTCCCCTAAAAGCCATAGAACTCCGGACGAGATAGCCCTGTTCGTGAAGGGTTCTCCAAGATAATTGCCGTATCCCGAGTTCCGTCTTTTGCGGTGGTCACTAGGACACATAAAATGACGCCACGCGGCTCCGCTCGATTTTTGGCTCCGTTTGCTTTGCCAAGCTACGCAAAACGAGGCCGCCGGGACATGCGGTATGGCCGCATCGGGCGCGCGCGTGCACCCGTCCGCCAACGCGCGAAACGGAAAACATTTAGCACATAAAATGACGCGTCCTAGACCTAAAAACATTTTTCCCTCCATTTATTGAGCGAAGGAAAGTGTCGCCCCGGTTCAAATCCGGACGGTTTCCGGCGGATTCGGCGGGGCACCGCGAGAAGCGGGTGGGATCCCCGGATGGCTTCCGCGCGCATATGGCATGTGATAGGTGGTGCGTAGGAGGTATCCTACCGCGCGCGGAGGTCCCGCGCGATGCTGAAATGCGCACCATGTAGGCGCTTCACAAAAAAGCCCTTCGGCACCCGAAAATGGAAAAACCGTCGCCGTGGTTCGGATTGGAAATCCGCGACCAGGGCCTTGCTTCCCATCCTAAGGCCCACGCACGTGCCAAATATGGCCTCGTTCCGACAAACTATGTGGTGAAACGGGCCGTTTCCTACTCATTTCCCCTAAAAGCCATAGAACTCGGACGAGATAGCCTCGTTCGTGAAGGGTTCTCCAAGATAATTGCCGTATCCCGGTTCCGTCTTTTGCGGTGGTCACTAGGACACATAAAATGACGCCACGCGGCTCCGCTCGATTTTTGGCTCCGTTTGCTTTGCCAACTGCGCAAAACGGGGCCGCGGGACATGCGGTATGGCCGTGCCGGGCGCGCGCGTGCACCCGTCCGCCAACGCGCGAAACGGAAAACATTTAGCACATAAAATGACGCGTCCTAGACCTAAAAACATTTTTCCCTCCATTTATTGAGCGAAGGAAAGTGTCGCCCCGGTTCAAATCCGGACGGTTTCAGGCGGATTCGGCGGGGCACCGCAGAAGCGGGTGGGATCCCCGGATGGCTTCCGCGCGCATATGGCATGTGATAGGTGGTGCGTAGGAGGTATCCTACCGCCGCGCGGAGGTCCGCGCGATGCTGAAATGCGCACCATGTAGGCGCTTCACAAAAAAAGCCCTTCAGGCACCCCGAAAATGGAAAATCCGTCGCCGTGGTTCGGATTGGAAATCCGCGACCGGGGCCTTGCTTCCCATCCTAAGGCCCACGCACGTGCCAAATATGGCCTCGTTCAGACAAACTATGTGGTGAAACGGGCCGTTTCCTACTCATTTCCCCTAAAAGCCATAGAACTCCGGACGAGATAGCCCTGTTCGTGAAGGGTTCTCCAAGATAATTGCCGTATCCCAGTTCCGTCTTTTGCGGTGGTCACTAGGACACATAAAATGACGCCACGCGGCTCCGCTCGATTTTTGGCTCCGTTTGCTTTGCCAAGCTGCGCAAAACGGGGCCGCCGGGACATGCGGTATGGCCGTGCCGGCGCGCGCGTGCACCGTCCGCCAACGCGCAAACGGAAAACATTTAGCACATAAAATGACGCGTCCTAGACCTAAAAACATTTTTCCCTCCATTTATTGAGCGAAGGAAAGTGTCGCCCCAGTTCAAATCCGGACAGTTTCCAGCGGATTCGGCGGGGCACCGCAGGAAGCGGGTGGGATCCCCAGATGGCTTCCGCGCGCATATGGCATGTGATAGGTGGTGCGTAGGAGGTATCCTACCGCCGTGCGGAGGTCCCGCGCGATCGAAATGCGCACCATGTAGCTGCTTCACAAAAAAAGCCCTTCGGCACCCGAAAATGGAAAATCCGTCGCCGTGGTTCGGATTGGAAATCCGCGACCAGGGCCTTGCTTCCCATCCTAAGGCCCACGCACGTGCCAAATATGGCCTCGTTCAGACAAACTATGTGGTGAAACGGGCCGTTTCCTACTCATTTCCCCTAAAAGCCATAGAACTCCGGACGAGATAGCCACGTTCGTGAAGGGTTCTCCAAGATAATTGCCGTATCCCGGTTCCGTCTTTTGCGGTGGTCACTAGGACACATAAAATGACGCCACGCGGCTCCGCTCGATTTTTGGCTCCGTTTGCTTTGCCAAGCTCACGCAAAGCAGGGCCGCGGGACATGCGGTATGGCCGTACCGGCGCGCGCGTGCACCCGTCCGCCAACGCGCGAAACGGAAAACATTTAGCACATAAAATGACGCGTCCTAGACCTAAAAACATTTTTCCCTCCATTTATTGAGCGAAGGAAAGTGTCGCCCCGGTTCAAATCCGGACGGTTTCCGGCGGATTCGGCGGAGCACCGCGAGAAGCGGGTGGGATCCCCGAGATGGCTTCCGCGCGCATATGGCATGTGATAGGTGGTGCGTAGGAGGTATCCTACCGCCGCGCGGAGGTCCCGCGCGATGCGAAATGCGCACCATGTAGCTGCTTCACAAAAAAAGCCCTTCGGCACCCGAAAATGGAAAAACCGTCGCCCGTGGTTCGGATTGGAAATCCGCGACCGGGGCCTTGCTTCCCATCCTAAGGCCCACGCACGTGCCAAATATGGCCTCGTTCGACAAACTATGTGGTGAAACGGGCCGTTTCCTACTCATTTCCCCTAAAAGCCATAGAACTCCGGACGAGATAGCCACTGTTCGTGAAGGGTTCTCCAAGATAATTGCCGTATCCCAGTTCCGTCTTTTGCGGTGGTCACTAGGACACATAAAATGACGCCACGCGGCTCCGCTCGATTTTTGGCTCCGTTTGCTTTGCCAAGCTGCGCAAAACAGGGCCGCCGGGACATGCGGTATGGCCGTACCGAGGCGCGCGTGCACCCGTCCGCCAACGCGCGAAGCGGAAAACATTTAGCACATAAAATGACGCGTCCTAGACCTAAAAACATTTTTCCCTCCATTTATTGAGCGAAGGAAAGTGTCGCCCCGGTTCAAATCCGGACGGTTTCCGGCGGATTCGGCGGGAGCACCGCGAGAAGCGGGTGGGATCCCCGAGATGGCTTCCGCGCGCATATGGCATGTGATAGGTGGTGCGTAGGAGGTATCCTACCGCCGCGCGGAGGTCCGCGCGATGCCGAAATGCGCACCATGTAGCTGCTTCACAAAAAAAGCCCTTCGGCACCCCGAAAATGGAAAATCCGTCGCCAGTGGTTCGGATTGAAATCAGCGACCGGGCCTTGCTTCCCATCCTAAGGCCCACGCACGTGCCAAATATGGCCTCGTTCGAGCAAACTATGTGGTGAAACGGGCCGTTTCCTACTCATTTCCCCTAAAAGCCATAGAACTCGGACGAGATAGCCCTGTTCGTGAAGGGTTCTCCAAGATAATTGCCGTATCCCAGTTCCGTCTTTTGCGGTGGTCACTAGGACACATAAAATGACGCCACGCGGCTCCGCTCGATTTTTGGCTCCGTTTGCTTTGCCAAGCTTACGCAAGACAGGCCGCCGGGACATGCGGTATGGCCGTACGGCGCGCGCGCGTGCACCCGTCCGCCAACGCGCGAAACGGAAAACATTTAGCACATAAAATGACGCGTCCTAGACCTAAAAACATTTTTCCCTCCATTTATTGAGCGAAGGAAAGTGTCGCCCGGTTCAAATCCGGACGGTTTCCGGCGGATTCGGCGAGGCACCGCAGGAGCGGGTGGGATCCCCGGATGGCTTCCGCGCGCATATGGCATGTGATAGGTGGTGCGTAGGAGGTATCCTACCGCCGCGCGGAGGTCCCGCGCGATGCTGAAATGCGCACCATGTAGTCGCTTCACAAAAAAAGCCCTTCAGGCACCCCGAAAATGGAAAATCCGTCGCCGTGGTTCGGATTGGAAATCCGCGACCGGGGCCTTGCTTCCCATCCTAAGGCCCACGCACGTGCCAAATATGGCCTCGTTCCGACAAACTATGTGGTGAAACGGGCCGTTTCCTACTCATTTCCCCTAAAAGCCATAGAACTCCAGACGAGATAGCCCTGTTCGTGAAGGGTTCTCCAAGATAATTGCCGTATCCCAGTTCCGTCTTTTGCAGTGGTCACTAGGACACATAAAATGACGCCACGCGGCTCCGCTCGATTTTTTGGCTCCGTTTGCTTTGCCAACTGCGCAAAACGGGGCCGCCGTGACATGCGGTATGGCTGTATCAGGCGCGCGCGTGCACCCGTCCGCCAACGCGCGAAACGGAAAACATTTAGCACATAAAATGACGCGTCCTAGACCTAAAAACATTTTTCCCTCCATTTATTGAGCAAAGGAAAGTGTGGCCCCAGTTCAAATCCGGACGGCTTCCGACGGATTCGGCGGGGCACCGCAGAAGCGGGTGGGATCCCCGGATGGCTTCCGCGCGCATATGGCATGTGATAGGTGGTGCGTAGGAGGTATCCTACCGCCGCGCGGAGGTCCCGCGCGATCTCGAAATGCGCACCATGTAGCCGCTTCACAAAAAAAGCCCTTCCAGGCACCCCGAAAATGGAAAAACCGTCGCCGTGGTTCGGATTGGAAATCCGCGACCGGGGCCTTGCTTCCCATCCTAAGGCCCACGCACGTGCCAAATATGGCCTCGTTCGACAAACTATGTGGTGAAACGGGCCGTTTCCTACTCATTTCCCCTAAAAGCCATAGAACTCCGGACGAGATAGCCCTGTTCGTGAAGGGTTCTCCAAGATAATTGCCGTATCCCGGTTCCGTCTTTTGCGGTGGTCACTAGGACACATAAAATGACGCCACGCGGCTCCGCTCGATTTTTTGGCTCCGTTTGCTTTGCCAAGCTCGCGCAAAACGGGGCCGCCGGGACATGCGGTATGGCCGTGCACGGCGCGCGCGTGCACCCGTCCGCCAACGCGCGAAACGGAAAACATTTAGCACATAAAATGACGCGTCACACTTGTACATATATGTTAGGGGCAGATGCAAGTTTTCCAACAATTTCGACGCTCCGTGATCCGTATCTTGGGAAACCCTAGGGGCGGGGACCCCGTAGATCTACCCCTATAGCTTTCTCCGTGCGAGAGTTTACCAATGTAATTTTTTACTTGTTTTGGTTTATTTAGGACATATGTACATGGAAACCATAGGTTGGGCATACTTTACCATAAAATGGGCTCCATTTGAGCCGTGGCGAGAGTTTCCACATACAGATCCTGGATTTTACCAAGTGTTAGCCCATGTATGCGGAAATCGTCAACGCGGGGTACATGCAAGGTTAGACAAACCTTACATCACACTTGTACACATATGTTAGGGACAAATGCAAGTTTTCAAGCGATTCCGACGCTCCGGTGATCTGTATCTTGGGAAACCCTAGGGCGGGACCTCGGATCTACCCCTATAGCTTTCTCCGTGCGAGGGTTTACCAATGGATTTTTTATTTGCTTTGCTTTGTTTAGGACATATGCACATGGAAACCATAGGTTTGGAATGAAATAGGCCCGGATGAGCCGTGGCGAGAGTTTCCACATACAGATCTCGGATTTTACCAAGTGTCGGCCCATGTATGCGGAAATCGTCAACGCGGGGTACATGCAAGGTTAGACAAACCTCACATCACACTTGTACACATATGTTAGAGACAAATGCAAGTTTTCAAGCGATTCGACGCTCCGGTGATCTCGTATCTTGGGAAACCCTAGGGCGGGGACCCTGCAGCATCTACCCCTATAGCTTTTTTCGTGCGAGGGTTCACCAATGGATTTTTTTAATTTCTTTGCTTTGTTTAGGACATATGCACATGGAAACCATAGGTTTGGAATGAAATAGGCCCCGGATGAGCCGTAGCAGGAGTTTCCCGCGATTCGGACGCTCCGGTGGTTTGTATCTAGGGAAACCCTAGGGGGCGGGGACCCCGCAAATCTACCCCTAGGGTTAGGGTTAGGGTTAGAGTTAGGGTTAGCAATGGACTTTTTTCCTTTGTTTTAGGTCATGTGGTGGCAAGTATGGATCCATGCTATCTAAGGTTTTCCTCCGGTTCACCCCACCGGTGAATTCTGCCCTATACGTCCAGGACATGCCTAAGTGCCGTCAGCGCATGTGCGTGTAGCCGAAAGACCCCGGGTACAACATTAGACAAACAACACCACACCATGCTGGTGGTGGTGTTTTGTTGGAGAAGAACACATGGGTATATATAGGGGGCGAGGGGCTGAAACGGCGAGAAAAGTCGGCGGGAGAAAATGGCGGGAAAAATTGGCGGGAAAGATTGGGGCGGGAGAAATGGGCGGGAAAAAGGAAAAAAAGATGGATGCTAAGCCGACGGTGCCCCTCGGCATAGGCTAGACAGGCTGACGTCATTTTGGCGGGAGGGGCGGGAGGATTCGGCGGGAGAAATTGGCTTCAGCTACACCGACGGGCCCCCTCGGCGTAGGCTTCACGCCGTCAAGGTCCCGTTAGGGCATGGCCGCGGGGCGACGGGACGGGGTCGCACCCTCAACCTATGCCGAGGGCCGCCGATACGCCGAGGGCCACCCTCGGCATAGCGTGTCATACGCCGAGGGGCGCGATACGCCGAGGGGCGCTTCGAGCAGCTGGGCTGACCGGGCAGTACGCCGACGGCCCCGACATTTGGCCGTCGGCGTACGCCACGGCCGTCGGCGCAGCTCGCCATTCCTGTAGTGATTCGGAGCGACAACTAATATGGAATGGAGGGAGTACAAGGTTATAGACTCATACAAGAGAAAAAGTACGCACCTTGTCAAGAAAAAGGATGCAACTTTTCAACCGACTGAATTTTCGTTGTTTTTTGAAATTTATATAATCTGTTATCTTTCCATACTTGAAAATTTACAACATACCACTTAAACGTTGGGAACTGGATGTGTTTATTGGCAGATTCAAAGACAAAAAACACAGGTCTAATTGCAGGGCTAGTTTCCGCTGGTATAATCGTACTACTTGCCATAGCCACATGGATCGGCTACCACCAATATTTGAGAAGGAAGAGTATATCATCTAAAGATGCAGAGATCCCACTCGAAGACATGGACAACGAGTTTCAAAATGGGGCAGGGCCTCGGAGATTCAGGTATAGCGAACTGTCACGGGCAACACGGAGATTCTCGGATGAGGAAAAGCTTGGCGAGGGCGGGTTCGGGGCAGTCTATCGAGGGTTGTTGCATGACCAGGGTCTCCATGTGGCTATCAAGAGAGTCTCCAAGACATCAAGTCAGGGAAGGAGGGAATATATCGCAGAAGTGACCATCATCGGCCGGCTGAGGCATCGCAACCTTGTCCAGCTTGTCGGGTGGTGCCATAAAGCCCACGAGCTACTCCTTGTCTACGAGCTCATGACGAATGACAGCCTTGATGTCCATCTCTACAATTTGGAAAAAGTCCTAACATGGGCAATCAGGTATGATGGATTTGAGTACCTATTTTATCAGTCCAATGGCTATATGTAAATCTCATCTGATGTTAAATTAAGCGGTCACACGTTTATAAGTTGTGAGACACCACTTCGTTTAAACGTGTGGAATTAAGCATAAATGTTGACCTAAGTTGCAAACTTCATCTTTTTTGTCAGTCACTTTAGAAATGCAAGTCTTGAATGAATTTCTAGCAAACTCGTCTCTTTTTGAGCTGTTAGTGAACATATTCTCTTCTACAATGTTCAACGTTCCAGAATTTACTTTGGATATTTGCATCGTGTCATGTGCAGGCACAAGATCATTCTTGACATCGGGGCTGCGTTGATGTACCTGCACCAGGAGTGGGACCAGTGCGTGGTGCACAGGGACATCAAGCCCAGCAACATCATGCTGGACTCGTCGTTCAACGCCAAGCTGGGGGACTTCGGGCTCGCGCGCCTCGTCGACCATAGCCGCGATGCGCACACGACGGCGGTGATTGCCGGCACCAGGGGCTACATGGACCCTATGTACGCGGTGACCAGCAGGGCTAGCACCGAGACCGATGTGTACAGCTTCGGGGTCGTCCTCCTCGAGGTAGCCTGCGGCAGAAGGCCCATCATCCAGCAGGAAGACGAGGCCAGGGCCGTGCTTGTCGATTGGGTTTGGCAGCTATATGGGAGGGGCAAGCTCCTCGACGCTGCGGATGCGCGAATCGACGGTGAGTTCGACGCGCGCGAGGTGGAGCGTGTGATGGTCGTGGGTCTATGGTGTGTGCACCCGGACTACGGTTGCAGGCCGTCTATCCGGCAAGCCATGAGCGTGCTCCAGCTCGAGGCGCCGCTCCCAGACCTCCCGCCGGAGATGCCAGTGGCGATATACGTGCCACCGGGAGGAGGGTACGGATCGAGCTACACGTCCTTGAATGCGAGCAACGACACCGGTGGACTGTCGTCGGCAAGTGACCGAATGGCGAAGAGCCGTTCTTTTGCCGTTGCCAGCACGAGGAGCGAGAATGACGTCACCAATGTAATGAATCAGGCCGCCGGCACGACCGAGCATGTTCAGCTTAGGAACTACACTTCCTAGCATGATAATATGATATGTGCCTTCTTTCTCTAGGAACTACACATCATGTATACACTATACACGACTGAGTAGTGGGCGTGTTCGGTCCAGGGACAACACTTGTACCATGATGTGTCTTGTTCTGATGTTTTTGTTTTGACAGCTCTTGTTCTCATGTTAACCATGGAGTGACTGGTTTAGTTTGTTTTTGTAAATAACACCAGGGGTTTTCTGCATAAACATGTGGTGGTGGGAGGAGGTGTACTGTCTGGCTGTTGATACACAATCTAGTGATTCAGATACAAAATTTTCAGATTTCCAGGAAATAACCAATTTCCACCTCTACCACACTTAACACTTCAGATCCAGCTCCATCCAAATAAGCGAAATCAATGTTTATATGCCGCGGCGTAGATTCCGCCGTGCAGAAATAAGTCCCATACTCGGATACTCTCATGACGTGCACTAGACTTTGAAAAAGAAAAATGATCTAAAAAAGCAGGAGGTTGGAAATTTGCCCGACCTCCGCCTTCATCTGGTGACGCTGTGTCCCTGAACCTGGGTGACAGCGTGGTTAGGGGGCCACCACAAGGTCTATCTTCTATTGTCGCTCGTCCTCCACACATTTTCTCATTCTCCGATCTCACGCACTGCCAGAGATGGCCGCATGCCACCATTTTGCCAACGCTGCTCCGCCACTCGTCCGTGCCGCAGGGCGAGCTCCGCCACGCTCATCTCCCGCCGCCGCATGAGCTCCGCGTCTGCCGATTTCTCGCTCACACGCTACCGCCTTACCAGCCGGGCGCCGCCTTACAGCAAGATTTGGCCGGGCGCCATGGGACTTCGACACTCCCAAGCCCCGCTCCACCTCCACACCCAGCCATGTACCGCCGATTTTCTCCATCCCTGCCATGCTCCGCCGCTGTCACCATCTGCATGCTCTGGCTATTCAGGGTGTGCGCGACGGGTACTAGACGGGAGCGAGATGGGCGGCCTGCATGATTACAGTGCGGAGGCTACCTCACAGGAACAAGTGTGGCGCCCTGCACAAGCATCCCTGCAGTGCTCCCTCCTGATGAAGGCCGACTCGCTCGTTTGCCACCGCAGTCTGGTGTTGTGAGCGGTGGGCGGTGGAGCTGCCAATGACAGCCACCGGTGCTTCCAACGGTGTATGCTGGAGCTACGAGGATCAGGCGGTGCTGCCAACAACATTGTCCCCTGCCGCCATTGCTGCAAAGGGCGGGAGGCAGAGCTTTGATCCCCTAATGCAGCTGCTTCAAATACATGCCGCACGAGTTGTAATTTACTACTGCCGGAGCTGCCATGGGTAGGCGCCAGAGCTGCAATTCAACACCGCCGGTATCGCAAGTGCTTCCTGCCGGAGTTTCCATCGGTGGACGATGGAGGTGCAATCCACCACTGGCGATGCTACCAAACGTTAGTCGTGGTGCTACAAACGCTCACCAACGGTGCTACCAACCGTCAGTGGTGGTGCTGCAAGAAGCAAGTGAGAGTGTTGCCAGTCGATGTTGCGATGTTGCTGGCGGTGCGTCGGCGAGTAGTATATTTTTTTGCTACAAATGTTCTATTATTTTGTTACTTTCGTACAAAATTGTTGCCACATGGCCTCCAGCGAGATCACCGACGAGGTCGGTTTAGCTTCTATACCACAAAAAAAATTCTACCAAGTCGCCGATGAGTTTGCGTCCAACTAGTCTTTTCTGTTTTATTTTTAGACCAACAGTTTTTCTTCAATATAGAAAAAAGAGTTGTTTTTGCTGCGATGGAGTTAATTAGAAGCGTGTCACGCTGTGGACGGCTATGAGGAAAACATTGTCCGGAGGATTTCTACCACGTCCCTTCGGAAAATTAGGACTGCGATATGGTGCGAAGGTGGTGATTCTCGCACGACGTTGCGACGGGTGGCAGCTGCCCGGTCTGGCTCCGACGTTGATGGCTTTTCAAGAAAAATAAGGGAAAAATGAAAATTACCATAACCCACAGCAAAATTACCCTGGCAAGCTACCTTTACCGTCGCGTCAGCTTGCTACCGCGCGCGGGCACGTTCCGGCCATATAATTTCTGGAAAGGAAATCATTTATCTAGAAAAAGACTGGGTTGTTGATGTAGACATGCAGGCGGACTTTGGCGCGTCAAGCGGCTTTCGTGGAACAGATCATGGCTAGAGGACAGGATGAGGACCATTGACTGATTGACTAGTATAGCAGGTTCGTACAACTTTGTGCATATCAGCAGCGTATCTTTTTTCCAATAAAGGAAATATATTAATATTAAAAGATACTAATTACATCCAGTCTCTGAAACAAAGCAACACCCTAAGGCTGGTCATAGAGCATAGTATCATATTGTAGTATCATGCATATGATACTTGTCTATGATACTATCACTATAGTTGGTGGTATTATAGAGTAGTATCATAATCTTCTAAATTTATTGTTTTGTAGAATCCCAATACAAAATGTATGTACAAGATATATTTTAGCATTACCTTTTCTCGTAACGTGCGCTATGATACAATATCCACCTATTTTACTCTAATCTTATCTCTCCTCATTAATTAGATGACACATCAGCATTTTTGTGGGCTTCAGATGCATGATACTACCTAAGATACTAGCACTATGGCCAGCCTAATGGCACTACGGATGCACACGGCCAAAAAAAAAAGAAAACTAAGAAACAAAAGTCCCGCTACAGTATCTCGGACCTAACAACAGCAATACATCCACCGCCAAGACAACACCTGAAATACAGACTCTCCAAAAACGACGCCTTCAAGAAGGGAACAGTCCTCTAACACCGTCGTTGCCCGATCAAGGATCTTAGGTTTTCACCCCGAAGATAATCCCCGCTCTCAAAACAATGCCGCCAACAAGGTCATTGACAGGCACACCCAGTTAAGGCCAGACCTTGGGTTTTCACCCTGAAAGGTAGGACTCTGAATTTCACCTGTGTTGTTGCCCCCACTTTTATACCGCTGCTGTAAAGCCCGGAACATCAAGCAAGTCCCTCAACAGCGCAGAGACTTGAACCTCCCTTAGCTAGTCCTCCCATCCGGCCTTAATGAAATTCTCTTCTTCCGACTTTCATCATGGATACATAGTCACTTGATGTCAACACAGAAAAAGAGCTTCGCGCCGCTCCCTCCAGAACCAAACGGTCGGAATAAAAGCATGGGTGCGCGCGACCGAATACCACCCGATCCAGCAAACTACAGGCAAAAGATGCGCTGATGCATTCGCCGGCGGAGCCTTCCGGAACTCAACACTCCGTCTAGATGAAAAGGATCAGCATCCGGTAGGTCTTCATCTTCGCAGAAGAAGAACCCTAGGACCACCACCTTCAAACCTGAAGCAGACGAACAGGCCCCCACGCCGCCATCCGCTGACCAACGATGACGAAGGAGAATTTGGTGGACGGCAGAAGCCGCAACCACACCATCCTCGCCACGCTCATCACCGCCCCCTTCCTCGCGTCGCCAGCAGAAGCCGACGATGGATCTCAGCGGGCACAAGTCCAACAGCCGCCGCCTCCACCATCCATCGCCGGAGGCCGTGGAGGAGGAGCCACCGCCGCACATCCAGCGACGCCGCCCTAGACGTGGAGCACGCCGAAGCCGGAGGTCGCCGCCACCGCCGGTCGCCGCCTCCAACAACCCCCCAGGCACTTTGGGCGCTGGGGCCCGCCGCCACCGTGGTCAGCGCCGATGGCAGCGGCGGAGGGAGAGAAACAGAGGGAGGGGCGGCGGGAGGAGGGAGATCGGCCCCCGGCGGCGCCCTGGGAGCGCCACGGGAGGGGGTTACAGGAGGGAGCTTAAAAAATGGGATGCACACAACCATTTGACATGAGTACTAAGATTTTTAATCCTGTTTAAGATTAAAGCATAGTCCTCAAGATAAATTGCATGAGTACCAACACCAGGCTGGGCCTCAAGTATAAATAGGAACCTAAATTCACTTCCCTGAGGATATAAACTCAGGTGCTGGGTTTGTACATCCACTCCCCACCAGTTGAGCTAGACTCACTTCTTACTCAGACATTACTCTAAACGCTCGCTGGCCGTGGCGATGAAGAACTTTATCGTCCTTGGCTTTCCCTACCTTCTCCTACTCATCATATCTAGCTGCCTTCCTGATCATGTCACCTCCCTTAGCTTCAACTACAACTTCTCCGATCATGTCATCATGGCTGGCTGGTTGCCTGCTAAATCCTTGGTAGAAAGTTAGGGCATCTCCAACCGCGCGACCCAAACGGACGCGCTGGGCCGTCCGTTTTGGGCCGTTTGGGTGGCCGAACGGACACCCGGATAGCGGACCACGTCCGCGTGTCCGTTTGGGTCGCACGCTGCGCCCAACGCGCGGACGCACCGCATATGTAATTAAAAAAACAAAAATAAAAATAAAAAGGAAAACAGCCAAAAATAACATTAAACTAGTGGTTAATTAAACTTACCCCTATTTTGGGCAATTTTTACACAAAAGAAAGCCCTATATGGGCTTTAAACTAAAAAAAAAGAAACCCTAGACAGGGTTTGCGAGCACGGTGGCCGCCGGCAGTACTACCCCCGTAGTACTCGTCATCGTCGGCGTCGATGACGACGACGCCCCCCGGCGGCGACGCGCCGTTCCGGCTCGAAACGCCGGAGGGCACCGGGGACTCCGGCTAGGGCTCCCATCGCTCCCTTTCCCGGTGCGGAGTGCGGGTTCGGTGGGCTCGCCGGCTCGCGCAGCCGTGCCCTCCGCGCGGACTCCTGCCGGAGCTGCTCCTCCGCTGCGGCCTGCAGCTCCGCCTGTAGCCGGAGCGTGGCCAGGCGCTCCTCCTCCGCCAGGCGCGCGGCCCGGCGCTCCTCCTCCTCCCGTAGCGCCGCCTCACGCGTTGCCTCCTCCTGACGGCGCGCCAGCTCGAGGAAGGCCCACGCCTCCGCCTGGGCGTCCTCCTGGGCCTTCCTGGCCGCCTCCTCCAGCGCGGAGGTGCGCAGCGTCTCGGCGAGGTGCGGCCATTTGGCCAGCTCGTCGAGGTCGCGCTGCTCGCGGGACGCCGCGAGCGCCGCCTGCAGCTCCGGGTCGTCCTCCTCCTCCTGGGGCTGCGGCTGTGGCTGGGGCTGGGGCGCGGGCTCGTTGATGTAGAGGCCGCCGGGGCGGCGGCCAACCCGCCTAGCAGGTGTGCACGGCTGCGCGCGAGGCCGCGCCGTCGCGGATGTGAAGCACGTGCGCCGGCGCGCATCGTGCTCCACCTCGAACCACAAGTCCCATTTGGGACTTGCGTCGCCGTACGCGGGGTCCTGGCCGGAGGTCCGCCGGCGAGCCGAGCGCGGCGCCTCGGATCTCGGCGTAGCGGGCGCGGCCGGAGCCCGGGATGGGCGGCACCGGAACCCGATCCGGCTCGGGTGCCGGCCGTGGGGAGGTGCACGTCCCCCCACGGCATTGGGACGCCGGCGTCCCGGAACATCCGCGCCACCGCTACGGTGACGTAGATCCGGTCACGTCCGGGCGTCGCCGGCGGCCCTATGGCGAACGGCGCCGGCGCGGCCGGCGGCTGCTGCCGCGCCTCGTGGTCGTTGGCGGATGGCGAGAACTCGCGCTTCGGGGCCATGGCGGCGCGGAAGCTTCGAGCTCGCGCGTGCGGCCGGAGTGGAAAGTGGGGACTCGGATAGGGACGGTCCCCTTCCCCGATCCACATTTAATAGGGCCGAGGCACCGACAGTGGGCCAGCCACGCGGACGAGCGGACACGCGAGGACGCCGCGTGCCATCCGCGGCCACGCAAACCCGGCCAAGATTTGGGCCGGGTTTGCGTCGTTCCGGACGGCGCGGCCGTCCGCTTTTGCGGTGCGTCCCTGTAATATCCCAGGTAATGGGGTTACAAAAATAGAGGAAACAGATGTGTGCATTGCATTCATGCATAGAAAATGCGGGGAATTTTCGCGCTTTAAAGTAAAACAGATCACGATGAATCGAAGTTTCACTTGACCTTGGTGGAATTGAAGTAGCACATCAAGTCAAGCGCTATAAACCTCAATGTGACTTTACTAAAACCTTGTTTTGGGTAGAGATGAATTGATCTAAGGGGTTAGATCAAATGGAATTAAAACCAACACCAGAACATATGAATCAAGGAACAATTACTTGATTCTATCAAAGATCATAACATTGAATTCCTTGCCATAATCTAAGAACATCAATCTATTTGGAATCAAGTAACAATAAATGGAGAAACCATTCTTCACTTATCTTTTCCATATCTTAAACAAATCCTTGATCCTACCATGAACCTCATGGTATTCCTTCTATCTCATTCTTGGAAACAAGACCAGGATATAAACTCTAGCAATGTATAATCCTCTCTACTACATATTAATAAACATCAAACCTAGAGAGGTGAGAGTTCTATTTTAATTATTAGAAAAGCAATGACAAACCTTGAGCTAAACCCTGGATATACATCCAATTATTCAAATCATCATCTTTAAGAGCAACCCTAGGATGTTAATCAAAACAATCCCTAGAGAGAGAAACCAACTATGTTAAACATAGATTTTGATGATCACATCAATCTCTATGGAGCCTAACTTCAGGTTAGTATTAAAGTCCTTCCTAAATGAGAGAGAACTATCCATGTGTCCCGATGATTAAATCATCATTGTTTAAGAAGAACCCTAAGTAATTATCTCGGGCATTCTTCCGGGATATAAACTTTAGGGCAACCCTAGTAGTCCCATTCAAGAAGGTAAATTAGAAGTACTATACCCTAGACTAATCAAGATAATACTTGATCATGAAAGTGAGAAACCTATTAAATGAGAGATATCTTAGGAAGCCAAACCTTGATCATTATAAATTGAGTGATGATCATAACCCTAAGAACTTGAGGTAGAGAGATTAAGAACAAGTTGATCATGTCTAATCCATGATCATGCTCTTGAGGTATGTGAGGATAAGTTAAACCCTAATAGGATAAGTATATCCTATTTCCACATGAAATAATAGAGAGATCACTAGTAAGCAACCATATGCTTATATTCCAACCTTAACTTGTGAATCACTTGTTGATCATAAGTAGAATCCTACCATATCTATATTCCATAGATTTAAGAACCTAAGAAAACCTTAGAGTTAAACTCTCCATTTTATATGGTGAGAAATCATACATCCATATGACCAAAGTTAACTATAAAAAGAACCATAACCAATTTAGTTACTTCAATGATGAATTGAGGATTCTAATAGAAGTCCCATGGAATAAGATAGAGCCCATTCTCAAATCCTCACTAATTAAAGAAGCACATAAGATATGAAGTAAGTAACCATATTACCAAGGTTAGGGGAGACTAAACCCTAGCAAATGCAATATGGTGTCCCCTCATCTCTACAACCTATAATTAAATCTCAACCCTAGTTTATGTGTCACTTTGGTGATCATAATATAAAACCATGCTATAATTGAGATTCAAACCAAATGCCATTAGGTAAATATCATTGGAACCCTAAGGGTTCATTAATTAAATACAATGTTTCACTTATAAAACATAAGAGCCACCTAATGCAAAATCCTATAAGTAAACCATAGTGTGAGTAATATCTACTCCAAGTAATTCTAGGTGTTATTAAATAGAATCCTAGTGCTACCTTTGGAATATGGTTATAATCCAACCTACAAGACCTCAACAAATATGAATTCACATAGAATCATATGCAAGTAATCAAGTTATCAAATATGAGGTCAAGTCCTTAGAAATACTTTAGCACATGAAGTCATGCCATTAAATTCCCTCTTAACAGAAATCCATTAGTAAAGATTACTTTGCAATTGTTTCATGCAAAGAAATACCAAATAAAACTCTATATATCATTAAGTAAGATCAACAATCGTTGGGAAAGTAATTTGGATATTTCCAAGGGCAATATTCAAACTAATGCATATATGGTTATTTAATTCACATCCCAATAGTAATTAATAAACCAATGCTCTAGTATTCTTATTGAATTTTATAATACACCACAATAATCTTTAAAGTATCTGTAGTGCCTTGTACTAATATTTGTATGAATCAAATAAGCAAGACCTGCAAAATAGAAAGGAATTCAAATCAGAATTCAAAACAGATTTATAAAATAGAAAAAGAAAACAAATAAAAGAAAAAGAGGAGGAAAACCACCTGGACCCTTACCTGGCCGTGGCAACCCAACAAGCAGCCCATCAACATTGGTCCAACACGGCCCATCACGGCCCAAGTACCCCTTCGCGTGGATAAAGACGAAGGAGACGTCGTCGTCTTCGTCTTCGTCTCGGACGCGCGGGAGCTCGCCACCGCGACGCCGACGCCACGTCCCGCGGTCGCCGCCAACGCTGCTGACCGCCGCGACACGCCCAGAAACCTATAAATGGCGTGGACGCCCTCAATTTCTCCTCTCTTCTTCTCGTTTGCGCCAGAAACCGAAACCCTAGCTCGCCGGCATTCCTCTCGCCCCACCATCTCCGACCACCCCTGGAGCCGCCGATGGGCTCAAGAGGAGCGCCTTGATGTCCTCATCCATCTGGTAAATGGGCGCGTCATGGGGAGCTCGGAGGGGAGCGAATTCGGCCGTTCCCTTCCGCGATTCTGCGAGGGAAAAGTCGACCGTGTCGTCGTCTCCGGCCATCTCCGTCGCCAATTCGAAGCAATACGCAGCAAGGGTGAGCATGCGCTTCTCGGCAACCTATTATTAGCGTCTAGCATCCACCGTAGCTCGCAATCGCCGTAGTCCGCCGTGTACTGCCGCTGTTTGCGCTCGCCGGAGCTAATCCGGCGACCATCAGAGGGCGGCGCCACCACCATTCAGTTCACCTCGTCGTCCTTGTTCGATTGAGCACGCCCACGCACTCGCGGAAGCCCTCCAACGCCGGCGCCGTCCTTGACTGGCCGCCGGTGGTGCACTTGGTTGCCACGATGGCACCACGTGGCAGCCAACGTGGCATTGGCCCACCAATCAGTGACTAGGTGGGTAGGCATAGTCGGGTGCAAATAGTAGTTTAAGCCATTTTCTTTTAATTTCAAATTCATTAAATTACTGCAACTTTACATGAATTTATAAAATTCATTTTAACTCTAAAAAATATAACATGAGATATCAAAATTCCTAGAAAAGTAAACTCTGTCCAATAAAAATATAACATGAAATTTTTATTTTTAATAAAAATTTAATTGTTTTAAACTTAATCATTAAGCCTTTTCTTTTATTCTTAATTGCATTAAAAATTCAATAATTGGAAAACCTTCTAAAAGAATAAAAACCAGTAAGAAAAATAAAGAAAACATTAAAGCTATTTTTCTTTATTTGTTATTTTGTTAAATCTTTATTAGTGGAAATTTAAACCCTAATTAATAATTACCCTAATTATTAATTGTTTAAAAATAATAAAATGCCAAATTCAATGTTATTTTTATTTCAAAGTTATATGGAACTTCAACTATAGAACTGAAGTTATTAATCATAGAACTAGATGGTAAATGGAAAACCCTAATTCCTTATTGAATGGTATTACAAAATTATCATTGCATGTGAAACCCTAAAACCCTAATACCATTAGGAAACCTAGCTCCATTTATTCATCTGAATCCTAATTTGTTTCTAACCTAAACCCTAGGTTAACATATGTGATCATGGTATTTTCCTTTTTATCCATAGAACCATAATTAGCAAATAAATACTTGCCATGTTCACATAAAATGTAGGAGCCCTATTATCCATAATTCAGTATTCCATGTATGCATACCTATCCTACCTAGATTATCAAATAGGATCAAACCTAGTTCTTAGTACCAAGAATCTTGTCCTTACTCATCCTTAATTAGCATCACACCATTTTGATGAGCTCCAATAGCATCTATGCCCAATATTTGTCGTTACATAACCCTAGTCCACTAAACCCTACAAGTACTTCATAATTATTAGCATCCTACTTAGGAGCCAATTATTCCTTATTTAATAGAAACAACAGTAAAACTTAGACCACCTCAACCCTAATTGATATACTTCTTATTATATAAGAAGTATGTTCTTCAAAAGTTATTCTTTTGAAGAAAATAAGGAATCATCTTCAACCCTGCTTATAAGAACCTATAAACTCTAGCTAGCAATCACCAGCCAGATGAATCAACCTTGATAACAACCATGTATAAATACTTGCTTAGGATGCCTAGGCTTAACTCGAGCCTTACCAGCCCTAGGTATTGATGAATCTAACATTGTTGTGATCCATCTACTACTTACTCCAGAAACCAATTAGAATCATAGAAAACCATAGAACCCCACAAACCTAATATCATACTTGTTCTTCATTTTAGAACATGTTCTTCAAAAGTTATTCTTTTGAATTCTATAATAAGTAATCATCAACCATGCATTATAGGACTTAAAATTGACAAGCTGCTCCTTACTTATTGTACAACTACTATACCTGGTTGTGTATGATTGTTACTATCCATTTTGCCACTCGCTTATAATTCTAAAACAACACAAACTCTGAATAAGAACCTTGTTTGTAAATCACTCTAAAAGTGCAACACACCACTGAACTAATCATTACCACTCACTAATCCTAAATCATCGGGGTTAGGTCACGCTTAGAGCGATTGCATCTCATACTTATGCATTATTGCATCCTTGCCAATCTTTTAAACATCGTCCTTACTGGACGATGATGCTATTTCGAGAATTTGAAGTTATTGCGTATCGAAGACCTTGTCCGCATAATCTTGCGAGTCAAGAAAGGCAAGTTCATCACTTGCTCATGTCATTTGAGTATTTCTATCAAATTACTTGCAAAGTACTATGGTTATCACTATTGCATAAAAACCAAAACCACTACTTTCATAACTATGAATATGACTATGTGGTGGGCAATGGAACCATGGATTGTGTTGATATGGTGGAGGTTCCATTGCAAGGGTTAATATCCATCTAGGATTAAACAACAAATGTCGCCGAGTGATTCTTGTGCCGTAATACCCGTGTTAACCATAAGATCCGGAGTGGGACGGAGTAGTCAAAAGTGTTTCCACCTCTCGTTCATCAACGGATGCGCTTACCGTAGCGATTGTGTCTTGCGGAGTAACTTGAGGGTGGGGAGCCCCTTCTAATTCCCCACGGTATAGGCTGTTGCTTACCGTAGCGGTTGCTTGCTTGCGGAACAACTTGAGGGTGGGGATCCCCTTCTAATTCCCCACGGTAATGTGATCTATGATGGGTTGCGGCTACCGGCGAAGGAGTTTGGTTAACGAGTCCCAAAGCTGTTGTCGAGGTCGGGGTCCACCCCGAAATTACGGGAATAATGGGACCGACGAGGACCCGGGGTCGGGGTATGCAACAAAGGGTGGGTGTTCGAGGTAGCGGAGGAACATGATTGGCTAGACCTTATACCGGGCCTCACACCATAGGAAGTGTGGACGGGAAGATCACCCGGTTGGCACCAAGGTTAAGATCTCTTATGGGTAAAGCAACACACCTCTGCGAGTGTAAAGAACCGTGACTCGTCACTCCTCGTTCCGGGATATGGAGCTGCGAACGCGGCCGGAAAGGAGCTCCATGAAGTTCTAGTAAACCGGTGAAGGCCGACGGACATAGCTCTTCCGAATAAAAGCAACCTCTTGAAGAAATGATTATGAAAACCTGCATTGGTATTAGACTTTCTGGTCTAATGCTGTAGCTAGTGCATTAAATACCTCTTTCCTATAATGAACTTGTTGAGTACGCTCGTACTCATTCCACTCTTAAATCCCCTGCTTAGATATGGAGGCCACGAAGGAGGATCTACAGTACAACTTGAAGATCGAGGAGTCAACAAGTCGCTTCACGAGACAGAACCCCGTCGGAGGAGTCGGATACCACATCCAACAGGGAGAAAACTTAGTTTAGCCATAGAAGGGAACTAGCTTCCTAAACCTAGCTCCTATTTAGCTAGAGTCTATTCTTAGCCTCTCGTAGTTAGTGAAATACTCTACAAATAGAGTTCGTGTTAGGTTTAGACTACGAGTCGTTCTTCCGGAGTTTATTTGCGGTTTTACCTCATTGTAAAGTAGGAGGCTGTGTGGATCTTATGTAACGGAGTCGATGTTGTAATTCTATAGACATGCCTTGGACCCGCATATGTTTCTGTTGTACCACTCTGAGCGATATAATACTAGTGGAACTGTGTTTCATTGGTGTTATATCAGACTTGCATACTACACCATGCAGTGGTATGCCGGGTCACCACAGTCCCCGCGTTGGGCCGGGTTTTTGTCCGGCTGGACCCATCCGGACGCGCGGGCGCGGGATGGGTCACCCGGTTGGAGATGCCCTTAGAGTCTCACATCCCTTCTGAAAAGGATGGGGACACTGGCTGACTGACCCCCCACGTCATGATGGGACAAACGCTGCAGAGATGATTATGCCGCTGATTGAGGCGCTACGCTACTACAACAACACTGTGAAGACATGGTGTTGTCAACTTTGTGATATTGGGCTCCACAAGATGGAGCATGGCCTTGTCCTTTTCGTCTCTCTCTGTCTCTCTCCGATGTATCATGGGCAGCGTATATATAAGGTGACCCATGGATCCCATAGAAGGGCGGGATGAATAAACAACCAGAAG
Organism: Lolium rigidum; assembly: GCF_022539505.1. Classification (NCBI taxonomy): domain Eukaryota; kingdom Viridiplantae; phylum Streptophyta; class Magnoliopsida; order Poales; family Poaceae; genus Lolium; species Lolium rigidum. The sequence continues at coordinate 256,620,510 of NC_061508.1, read as the reverse complement.
ACATAGAAACACAACCGATCAAGCACTAGAGATAGAAGACAACTTTGTGAAGTAGTTTCTTCTTCAAGAGATCATAAAGCTCAAGGAGCAACTTTGTATTTCGTTGCATATATATCCTTGCATTAGTAGGGGTGTTATATCCACCGCGAGGGCCCCGAACCTTGATACATCACCACGTGCTTGTGCCCAATAAAGCATCCGGAATCCGTCATTCACATTCTTGGCTCCACACCTCTCTCTTAGAGCATCCCAGCCATCTCCCCGACGAGGCCCCCAGGATGGACGAAAACGGCACAGTCGCGCCCCGGTTCCTCGTTTTCGTCCGGATTAGGCCTTTCATCCGTCTGAAGAGCCCAGGCCATCCCCGGCCCCCCGGGGTGCGATCGGGGACTCCGGACGAGAGAAAAGCGGGGATGGGCCCGCTTTGTCGGCGAGAGAACAGAGGAACCCCACCACTTTGTCGACGGAAATCCTTCCTCCCCTCCCGTTGCTCTGTCGCTGCCGGCACCACCCCTCGCCAATCCGCCGGCCGGTTGCCTCAACTCCGCCATTCCTCCACCCAGCAGCCTATATTCCGCCGCCCGTCGTCCCCTCTGCCTAATTTCCGCCGCTGGGAAGCTCCCTCATGTCGCTCCTCGTCGACACACCCGACAGGTGTTCGTCCAATTGCCTGGCCGGACATGGACTCCGACGAGGAGGAGGAGGAGCAGATGTTCGCCGAGCTTCTTGAAGAAGAAACGGCAGCCGCCGCCCAAGACGAGGAGCACCTGTTGATCCTAGTTTGTTTGTCCGGCTTGTACGCCGAGTCGGTCATTGGTCACCGTGGTGGGTCGGCACCAGGTCGCCGGAAGTGCAAGCCGAGGCAGCTAATGGAGGGCTACTGCATGCTCTACGCCGACTACTTCGCCGACGATTCATTGCACGGTGAGGCTATTTTTAGACGTCGTTTCAGGATGAGCCGGAAGCTCTTCCTGAAAATTGTGTATGCCCTTTGAGAGTACGACTCCTATTTCAGATGCAAGTTGGATTGCACCGACATGGCATAATTTTGCACCCTCTAAAAGTGCACGGTGGCTATGCGGATGCTGGCATATGGAGCTCCTAGTGATTCTACCGATGACTATCTTCGGATGGCGGAGTCCACCGCCCTTGATCGGTTCTACCGGTTCTGCAGGGCGGTGATAGCAGTGTTTGGGGACATCTACTTGAAATCACCCGCTGTCCAAGACACTGCTAAGATCCTCGCTGTCAATGAAGCTCGAGGATTTCCAGGGATGATGGAAGCATTGACTGCATGCATTGGAAATGGAAGAACTGTCCTTTTGCCTAGCAGGGAATGTACAAGGGTCACAAAAAAGACTGCACTGTGATACTTGAGACAGTGGCTACCCATGATCTCTGGATTTAGCACTCCTTCTTTGGTATGATGGGGTCCAACAACGACATCAACGTCTTGCAGTGCTCGCCGGTCTTCTCCAAGCTTGTTGAGGGTCATGCTCCTCCGGTTAACTTTGTGATCAATGGCCGGCAGTACAACAAGGGATACTATCTTGCAGACGGTATCTATCCAAAGTGGGTAACATTTGTGAAGACTATCTCAAGCCTCGGTCTTCCAAAGGGGCAGCAGTTTGCCAAGGAATAAGAAGCATGCCGAAAGGATGTCGAGCGTGCATTTGGTGTCCTCCAGCAGAGATTTGTTGTAGTCCGGTTCCCCGCTTTGACTTGGTCGAAAGATCAGATGTGGGAGGTGATGAACTGTTGTGTGTGCTTACACAACATGATTATCGAGGATGAGCGGAAGCATTCGGTTCCTCCGAGCGAGCTAGCTGCACCATATGACAGAGAGGGTCCTCTTGCACAGCCTAACCACCAGGTGCCGGCATCGTGGGCTGCATTCATCGCTATGCGTCAGGAGATTAGAGACCACATAATGCATCAACAGCTGCAGCTGGTGGAGCACATATGGACGCTTCGAGGCAACACCAACTAGTTTCCATTTGATTTGTTCGAAAACTTGTCTTGTTTTGTTGAACTGTAAACGTTTATTTGTAATAATAAGCCAAATGTTGGCAAAACCGGTCAAATTCGCCGAATTATGCACAAAATTTGGCATCCAGGGATGTTTTTCTCTAAAAATCGCCGAACCCCGGGTGTCTACCGGGGAGACGGCTGGAACTTCGGTGATCCCCGAGCCAAACTTTCGTCCAATCCGGCGCTAAATAGCGCCGGATTTCGGCCTGGGGAGCCCCAACGGCTGGATATGCTCTTAGCCATCCCATGACAACGACCGTGACATATCCACGTCAGGGTTTGTTCATAGACAATGAATCATAAGTTATCTTCAATGTTGGAAGAAGAAGTTTAAGTTTCAAAGGCTGATCAAGGAGTGATTGAAAGTTTTGTCATGAGATAGTTGATCCATGAGCAAGTTCAAGATGAGCCATCTCAAAGCGATCATATGCTTGAAACTTGTTATCTTTATGGTGATCATGAATATGTAAAGATAAATCTAACTAGAGGCTCTTCCATAGTATTAGTATAGGGGAGTAATTCGCAAGCTTCAACAAGCAAGTGCAATGAAGAAAGATGTTTCATCTTAAGGTAGAAAAAATCATCATCATCAAACTCAAGTAGAATTATTAAAAGCAGAGGATTGGCCATGGCTTCGTGTGGCGGTGCACATCACCCAAAGCTGGATGAGCTGTCGCCGGGAGCAAAGACCGCACCATGCCGCGATTTGGAGCGGCGAAAGCCAAACTGGCTCGAAGAACTCCTGGAGCAAGATCTGAGAAGGGCACGTCGTGGGAGCATCACCACAGGAGTGCTCCGAGCTCGCGCGAGGTGACTCTGGCTCCTCTTCTTCGTCGTTGCTATCACCATCCAACACAGAAGAAGCGACCTCTGCCACAGACTCCAGGAGGGGAAGTGGGGGGAAGGTGGCTGAACGGCGGCCGCGCACTGCGTCGTCATCCAAGTAGTCGCGGGAGCATGCAACCCTAGTTGTTAGACACATCTTCCCCCTGTCAATTTTTTGGCTGTCATCTTGTATTGAAAAGTAGAGGACGTACAACACTTGGCACTTGAGATCCAGGTCCGTCCAAAAAGAAGCGGAAACAATGTTTAGACATCGTGGCGTGGATTCCGTTGGGCCGCAAGTGAAGTGGTTCGAAAAAAAATCATTCATGTAGAAAGAAGATCGATTGGCCTGATGTAGACATCGAGGCGGGCTTCGGACGTCATTGCGACAAGCGGCTTTCCTGGAACGGGCCAACGGAGGACTATAGGAAGAAAATCATGACGAGAGGACACGACACTACAGGAGGACCATTGACTAGCTGCTCAGGTCCGTATAACTTTGTGCATATGTAGCTCAGGCATTGCTCTTAACGAATCAGTTTCCGTCGAGGTGATGAAGAGTGGCAAGTGCTTTATCGTCCTTGGCTTTCCCTACCTTCTCCTACTCATCATATCTAGCTGCCTTCCTGATCATGTCACCTCCCTTAGCTTCAACTACAACTTCTCTGATCCCGCCGTCCTCGCCGGCGCCGATCTCATGTACATGAACGACTCTGCCCCCGTCCTCGACCGGATCGACCTGACCAACCACTCGAGTTGGTATAGCACCGGCCGTGTAGCCCACCGTCAGGCGGTGCGTCTCTGGGATGATAGCACCGGCAAGGTCGCCAGTTTCACCAGCAACTTCGTCTTCGCCATTAAGCCCGCCGACAGCAACCCCAAGGCAAGTAGCTATAGCATTTTTCTGATGGACTGAGCGGCGTTTTGTTAATTAAGCAAAACCTTGCTTTAACTACAGAAAGCTGATGGCATGGCGTTCTTCGTGGGGCCTTACCCGCCGAGCATGCCTAAGGACGCGCTCGCCGGCCACCTCGGGCTGTTCACCAATCGCAATATCCCGGGAAACAACTACACCACGCCCACTGTCGGTGTGGAGTTCGACACGATCAGGAATGACGACTGGGATCCAACTGGCACCAACTGCCACATCGGAGTCGACGTCAACAGCATCACGTCGACCCAGTACACAGCGCTGCCGGATGGGATCTTGAACGGGATCATGTCGGCGTCTGTCAGGTACGACGCTAAAGCGGCCACGCTCTCGGCCACCCTGCGGTTCGAGGACCAGCCAGGGCAGAGTACGTACACGGTCAGCGCGAACGTCAACCTGCGGGCCGCCGATCTGCCGCAGGACGCGGCTGTTGGGTTCTCGGCGGCCATCGGAGATTACATCGAGGAGCATCAGATTCTTTCCTGGTCGTTCGAATCCACCATGACCGGTAAGTGGCTTCCTCTGTGTTTATCTATGTTTTTTTTCGATAAAAGATGCTTTATTACTTTAATAAGCAATTACATCCAGCCTCTGCATAACCAGGATGCACACAACCGTTTTGTTGTCTCAAGTCCAAAAGGATAAATAATAAAAACTAGGCGAGATACATATCGGAACGATGAATCATATAACGCCTAAAACGTAGGTGGGGTATCTATCCGTAGACTATGCTGTCACCCATGTAGGAAAAAAGTATCCATCGCCGTAGCCTCCAACCGTGTACAGACCTCCGTAAATAGCTGTCGGTTCTCCACTCGCTGTAGAGGTAACCATGAACGGAGAATACCTATACATCTGTAGATGACCTGCAACAAAGAACAATTTTTGTCATTAAAGATCTTGTCATTTCTACATAGCCAAAGTGACCAGATAACTGCTACCGCCCCCACCCTCTATGTTTAACTTCCTGAGTTTCTAAGTATTATATACAATACAAGATACACAATTTAAAATAGAGACACTACCGTTATCCACATCAGCGGAATTATGATAGCTATTAGATCTGTAATTTTAATCGATGAGATTAAATTTACGTAACAAATACGAGCGTACATTTATATACACAATATGTCACGTGCTACCGATGGAAGAGAAAAATAAAAGGATAGAATAGTCTGAAGACATTACAAAGCACCCATCACGTAAATGGAAAGAAAAAATACAACTCGCTTTTCCTATAGTATTCTGAGCACCATCACGTCACGTTTATTGCACGTAAAAGGAAAATTTGAAATTGGCTTGTAATAATTTATCAGTAAAAAGGTACTGTCATAGTTTATTAGGCGTGCACATACCTCTAGGTCCCAAATTTGATCAAGTTAGTATTAGTTATATGTTATAAAAATTATATCATTAGAAAGTTTAGATGTTCTATTTTCTAATGATATAATTTTTATAATATATAATTTAAATTATATAGGTCAAATTGACGATCTAGGAATACGGGGAAGACTGGTAAACTGAGACTGAGGGAGTATAATTTTAATAAGAATGTAGAGTGCCTAAAATATATGAAACTAATATCTATAAGATAAGAATTTTCAAAATTGATCGGGACAATATCTAATTATGATGTATGTATCATGAGTCTAGAAAAATTGGATTCATGCTCTTTTTAAAACACTCAGAGGTGGCACCGTATAGGGGTTGTCAACATACATGCTAGAGCATCTCTAACAGACCCCTTAAATCACGTAGGACCTGTATTATTCCGGCATGATACAGGCTGTGGGCGAAAACGGCCATTTAGCAGGGCCCGTATATGGCACAGCCCGTAACGAAATTTTACAAGGTCCTCCAGACAACCCACCTCAACCTGTACAAGTACAGGCTGCGGGTGCGAGTGGAGGTCCAAACCTTCACTCGCAACCCTAGCTCCACCGCGCGCCGTCCACTCCTTCGGTGAGCAATTAGACGCCCGCGCCGCAACCCTTGCCCCTAGCCAGCATGAGCAGCTCAAGCTCTTGAAGCAGACGGACGGGGGGAGACCGCCGTAGCCTGGCGGTGGAAGAGTGGTGGGCGAAGTTCGTCAGCTCCGTCGGAGCGAAAAAGTGGTCGAACTGGGAGCACCCAACGCCAGCGTCCCTGCGGGCGTTCGCGCACGACGGCGAGTACTACGAGGCGATGCCTCCGATGCCGGAGATGCCAGCGGACTTCTACATCGAGTTTGCTTGGGAGGAGGAGGAGGAGGAGCGCGGCGCAACCTCTTCTTCGTGGGCGAGGGGAGCTCGGGAGGAGGAGGAGCCCGCCGTGACCTCGTCTTCGTGCGCAACGATGAGGAGGAGGCCGCCGCCCTCGCTCAGGCCGTGGCGGAGTCAGAGGCCAAGCTCCCGTCCATGGCTGAGGCAGAGCAGGAGGAGCAGGCGCGCGCCATCGCCGAGGTGCATGCCTTTATCGCGCGGGAGGCGAAGCAGGCGCGCACCATGACCAACTGGGTCATCCTCGACTAGGCGCGCCCAGCGACTGCTACCGTGGCGGCAGCGGGATCCGGCGAACTGGTGTCGGCGGTAGATCTAGGTAACCCTAGATTAGTTTAGTTTTAGTTTAAAAGTCGCGATCCAACGTATGATCGTGCAATGTTCTGTAAGATGTATGATGATGAAAAAGTATCTAGTGCAAGAATTTCTCCCCGTGTCTTCATATTTAAAAAATACAGGTATATTTACAAGTTCTGATAATGAAAAATCGCAGCAAACATTGGGACTACAGGACCCTGTATTCACTCAATAGGGATCGAGCGAATACATGGCCTGTTAGACATGCTCTAACAAGCTGAGCGTTCCGAAATGGCTGTTGGCAAAACCTAGCCGTCGGCATACAAGTCTCTATGCAGAGGTTTTTTCTGGGATAGATCGTCCGCAAAATATGACCGACGCAACCGTTTGCGTCCGCTCGGGCTGAAAATGCATCTGGCACCATCTCCAGCGGGGCAACGCATAGTGACTGGACCGTCCGCAGAGACGCAAACCCGGCACATATTTGCGCCTGGAATGCGTCGCGACGGACGCTGCGGGGATGCCACAAGTGACCGCTCGCTTCTCCACCGGGCCCGCCTGTGAGACTGTATCAAGGGCATCGCTTCCACGGCCATCGCTTCCGTGTCTGCGCCGCAACCTTCGCCATCAATGTCACGACTGCCTGTTCTGCGTGCGCACTGGCGGGCGGCGGCTAGGCTTCTGCGCCACCTTCAATGGCATCATTACCCGCACGCGCCCGGCCTTTAAAGCCGACCGGCACAGTTCCTGCCCTCACCTACACCTCCACTGCCACCTCCACCGCCGCGCGCCGCCGCAACACCATGGGGAAGAAGAAGAACGACTTCGAGGCGTCCGGCAGCGGCACCAAGAAGGGGGAGCGGACGCAAAGGGCGCCGCGGCCCGTCAGCGTGGGGAGGCTGATAAACGCGAACTGGACGCCGTGCGACGCCTGGTTGGGCATGCAATTGCCTGGCGGCTGGCGGCTCAGCTACCGTCGGGTGCCCGTCCCTCCCGTGCCTGCGCGCGAGCCAGATAGAAGCGCGGAGATCCGGCGAAGGGGGCGGTACCTGCCACCGGAGGCAAAGCGGTTGAGTGCCGCACCCTAGATGGCTAAAGTCCAGTAGCCGAAAGCATCACTAGCTTACGCTCTGACCCGAGTAGCATGGGGCACGTGGAATCCCGTGTGAATCAGCAAGGGCCACCTTGCAAGGCTAAATACTCATGGATGACCGATAGCGAAGTAGTACCGTGAGGGAATGGTGAAAAGAACCCCCAGTGGGTAGTGAAATAGAACGTGAAACCGTGCTAAGCTCCTAAGCAGTGGGAGGGGAAAGTGATCTCTAACCGCGTGCCTGTTGAAGAATGAGCCAGCGACTCATAGGCAGTGGCTTGGTTAAGGGAACGGAACCCACCGGAGCCGTAGCTAAAGCGAGTGTCCTTAGCAATTCATGCGAGAATTAATCACTTGTGGGGATCCATATCGAGCCCGTTTTATGAAATATCTGCTGAGAAAGCAAAAAAAAAATCAAGACAGGAAGTTTATCTATCACCAAATAGAGTCCGACAGCTGGCGCAGCTATCTCGAGTCCGAGAAGGATCCGAGGAGGAGGGCGGGGTTCCTGGGCGACAGGGACTTCCCCTTCGACCGTCCACTGGCGCCTCGTCATGGAAGACGGCAGGTGCCGACGCCTGCGCAGGACAACCACGACGAAGACGACGAGGACTACAGCGAGGCGCTCGCGTACCAAAACGAGGAGGCCAAGGACCTACGCGTTGACCTGCGCGTCGACTGCTTGCGCGCTCCCTCGGAGTGCATCCACTCGCGCGCTCCGCCTCCGAGCGCAAAATTGGCGGACAAGGCGGCGATCCTCCACCGCCGACACGGCCACCACCCTTAGTGCATCTTGCTGTGCGAGCCCTGGGGAACGGAGCGGAGGTCGCGGCGGAGCGGAGATCGCGAGGGAGCGGCCGGAATTCCTCGCCGGAGTGCGAGGGTTTTTCGCGGCGGAGGAGAGTAGGATTTCGGAACCGAACTCACCTCCCCAACTTGGTTAAATATATATGGCCGCACGCAGAGTTTCTCGGGCCTCCGAGAAACTTTTTCGGGCCGGGCCGCCGATTCAGGCTCTAGTCCCCGCAGCTTTCGGCCCGAACTCGTAAATCCGCCAAAAACATCAGTTCTGTTAGAATTGCTCCTAGGATATAAGGTATACCCAGGGTGGCCATCGGCATACCTTTTTACTTTTTCATTTTAGTTATAATTCCTGCTACTTAGTTATGCTTCAAACAAAAGTGCTTCAAAGAAAATAATTTACAATCGTAGAATAGAAATTATAAGATCACATATATCTTTGTATTTAGGTGTCCTATAGAACTACATATAAGGTTAGTGTGAATATCTTTGAAACTATCAGTTGATTTTAGGGAGTACTATTTTGGAACATGGGAGCATATGCTCCCCCTATTTTAAAATGCATTTAGACATATTTCAATTTTTTTTAATATGAAATGAAATATTTGCACGCACATCCTGCCACGTGCTCACAATGTCATTTCATAAAAAAAATGACTTGTCGTGTGATGTGTGTAAAAAAAATTGACTTGCATGCTAAAAATAATGCTTTTCACAAGATAAATTTTCTCTTTTTTTACATAGACCATAAAATATATTGGTTTTTCGTGAAACTTGATAACGCACATATATTATGGAGATGTACATGTAGAATTTTTTATCAAAATTGTCCAATATTTCAAATATGATATTTTTTTAGTAGAGGGAGCATACGCACGTGAGCCTACTTGATTTTTCATTGATTTCATAGTATTTCTAATAGAATAATCACATCTATATAATAGCACAAATTAATTTACAATCTTAGAATGGAAATTATAATAGGATATCTATATTTATTTTTAGGTGGACTATAGAACTGTATACAAAGTAATGTGAATATCATTGAAACTATGAGTTGATTTCGTTGTACTTTTGACACAAAGGGATAATGCCATCGCATTTGCGAGGGCCACACTTCTAAGAAGTTTCATGATATTTTTATCTTGACATCTATCCTCATATTTTATAACACACATAGTGTGCTCTATATTAAAATAAAGAAGATCAAATGAAGTTAAAAAAAATCTATGATAAAGCAAACCGCATATATTATTCAGGTACACATAGCAACCATATACTTAGTTAACTGTGGCTGATTGATATTCATGGTTGTACATAAAGAAATTTTGCAATTGCTCCGGTGGATGTTTTATTTGAGTTCAACATGTTGATATTGACAGTAATTCTAACTTTATCTCTGTATATAGGTCTAATGTCACTTCTAGACTAGCTAACTAGAGGATTTTGATTGATTCGCAAAAAAAAAAAAACTAGAGGATTTGATGTCTTTTTTAAGTTATTACGTAATCTAGACAAATCTGTGACACTCATTTTAAAATAGAGAGAGAGCATATGTTTAGTTTTAGAAATCACAAAACAATCATTAGTACATCAATTTATGTTCCCATGGATATGATACAGTATTATATTCAACGTATTATAGACGCGGGGGGGGGGGGGATATAGAATTAAAGTGTTGATGTTAATCCGGTAGCATGAAGATATATGAAAACTTAAATTTATAGAAAACTTTTTCAATGGAGTAAAGACCACCCTCGCATTTGGGAGGGCCGCTGTGCTAGTTTTGTTTGAATAGGACTATTAACCATTGCCTATTACATATATCATGCATTTCTATTTTTTTCCACGTGTACCTTTTCAGAGACGTGCTATCTTCTTACACGTATTATTCGATAGGAACTACCCAGAAACAATTTTTCATGTCAACACCAAAATTTTGAGGGCATAATACTCCATGCATGCATGGATGAGCATTTCCACTTCTCTTTTCCCCTGATGGAATGTTCACCAGAATGCGATCATAGTCTACTCGCACCTCGGAGGTGATGCATGCAAAGATTGTTAGTTAATACTTAATAGCTAAATAATATAGATAGAGTATATTGCCAGAAATTCAGCACCTCCACATGCCATAGGAAGCAACATATGCATATCAAATGTATTGCCATAATACAAGTGTGATTATGTTGTGGTTATGATCTGTTTATATACAATTCTGAAGATCTATTGGTCATGATATATTAGTTTAACTAGCACGGTGGCCCTCGCAAATGCGAGGGCAACTTCTGAGTATGTTTCAAAACTTTTGATGGCTCAACAAAACTTGAGTTACGAAATTATAATTAGCATTGTTATACAGTCACCACAAATATCACAATGAAATAACATATTATCATTGTGGAAAACATAATTATTATTTTACTTTGTGAGAGAATAATTAATGTTGCCATAAAATTGAACTTATCAACGACTATATGTGCGCTTTTTGCACGTCATGATATTCTATAAGTCCATTCAAATCCTGCGATATGCAAACTAATGTGCTAAATGTTTTTTCTGTATATTTTACACCGCTATTCTTTTGTTCCATCTACCCCCACTCCACTCTCAATGCATGATATTTTATTGCCATGGAGAAGTAATTTAAACTGTAACTTTGATCTTCATTTGTCATATTAGGATTCTAAGAAGTACTTCATTCCTTCCAAATTAATTGATGCAGGTTTGTCTAGACACGCATGTATCTAAATGTGGTTTAGTGTGTAGATACATGTGAATATGCACAAATCCACATAAAACAATTTGTAATAGAGGGATTTAAAAAATATTAAATAATTAATCGTATTAATTATTATCTTCTCAATAACATGTATGAACAAGAGTCTTGGAGTTGTAAGAACAAACCTACGAAAATCATCCCGTGACATGCACGCCTAGCTTAAATATTTAGCTATAAGCATCCGACATTTTATACATAACAATATGGCTAATCTATTCATATTATCCTTGCAAAAAAAGTGGTTAGCATGTGCTGATATTACTTATTGACTCAAATTCAGTATGACATTTTTAAAATAAAATGATAAAAGTTTGAACTAATTAATGACTATCACACCCTCATGCTCTTGGTCATAAACTCATAATAGACGCTCCTCCACGATACTCCTATGCTCATGCTCGATAATTTGGGAAGCAAAATTTTAGTATGTCGCGCCTCAAGATTTGTATATGTTGCCCGAAATATTAATTTTATACAAAGCCCTCTTATTTTTCTGCTAACTTAAATAATCTTTAAATGAGAAAATCAACTAAAATCCTACCTTCAACACTACACAATCCTCGAAATAGGGTTTCGTCCCGCTATATTGATATAGCAACCACCCGATACAACAAAGCAGTTGGGCCACATCACAACCAAGCCCAAACGAAAAGACAAAAAAAAAGAAAAAGAAACTAATGCCAACACCGGTAGATTAACGAAAACGAGGATGACCCCGCAACCGATGCGCCCTCCGGAGAATTACCAGTACCACCACGCTCCTCGCACAGTGAGACGCCGCATACCAAGCAGTACCTTCAACAAGGAAACGACGACGACGTCGTTGCTGCCCGGACTAGTCCTAGGGTTTCCCCCGGTACGCAGAAGGGATTGGGGAGGGGTACATCCGACGCCCTTTAGGAAGGAAAGCTGCACCTGCAGGCGTCACCGTGTCGGTGTCAGACGTGCCAACAAGGATTTCTCCCGACCACCAAACCCACTACCACGAATGCTCCGACGTGATCCACCTAACATGTCACCCAGTAGCACAAGCCACCACGGTCTTGTAGTCACCCTCGCTGTCGCACTGTGGTCACCAGAACATGGCCTAGAGGAAGAGACGGCATGCAGCAGGGACGAGGGTAGCAACACCACAATCGGGCGGGAGCGAACTACCTCCACCGCCTTCGCGGTCGCTGACCGGACATGGCAATGAGGGCAAACCAGGCCCAATCTGGTCCGACCGGGCCCAAACTAGCCCACATAGCCCTACTGCCAAGCTGCAAGAGGCCGGCCGAAGAGCCGCCACCACCAATCCACTGCCGCCTCATCATCTCCGCCTCCAGGGAGAGCACCAGAGCCGCGCCGAACCGCCGCCAGCCGAGCCGCACCATGCCGCCAAGGAGCCCCGCGCCCCCGCCGCGGGAAAAGTCATCCCCGCCACCGCCGGCACTGTGCTGCGAACGGCAGGCGGCTCACACCGGCGGCGACTGCGGGCTGGGGGCGGCGCGCGTAGGGTTCGCCCGTCACCCGCGGGGAGCAGCGGGGGGGGGGGTGCGTGCGAACATGGTTTTTTTTCAGCTCTTCCGTCAACAACAGTACACAATTATCAGCCACAACTATTGGAGCACAATTAGGAGACCGTGGGACTATAATCATTAATTTATTACATAAGTATATGCATATCATTTGATCCTTCCAGCACCAATAACATATTACTTTTGTACATGGAAGAAAGCTTGAGTGAGATGACAATAAAATTATATTGACAATTGTAACACTTAACAGAATTTTGACCCCCGCTCTCTCTTCAGTAATACAAAGCACAAATTACATAGTTCCAAAAGCTCGAACAAATCTACCTCATAAATAATATCTACTTTGATTGCAGGAAGAAAATCTATGATCAGACATCATCCTTTAATGGTATAATATAAATTTCGAACGATCACGTTTCAAACCATAAATAGCATGCCCAACTCACGCCACCACTTTCCATGCAGGGAGTGGAGCGCATGGGTTTGTTTTATCACAAGATGCTAGTGGCTAACTTGCATTTTGAGACTTAGGCATTTGGCGTCTACAATACAAGCGCTTAGCCTCGGTGCTAGGAACCTAATCCTGAAATTGTTGGCTAGCACCTGGTCTATCCCAGGATCATCCTCTATATCATAGTATTACCTCTCCATTATTGGAAGTTCACAATATACCACCTGATAGTTATGATCTCTATGTGTTTATGTACAGATTTAAAAACAAAGAACACAGGTCTAATAGCTGGTCTGGTGTCGGCTGGTCTGTTTGTATTGCTTACCATAGTCGCATGGCTCGGCTACCGCCTATATTTGAAAAGGAAGGAGAAAACATCTAAAGATGCAGAGATCCCTCTTGACCATGAAATGGACAACGAGTTTGAGAAGGGGTCGGGGCCGCGGAGATTCAGTTACAACGAGTTGTCGCGGGCGACACGGGGATTCTCTAATGACGAGAAGCTTGGCGAGGGTGGGTTTGGAGCAGTCTATCGAGGGTTGTTGCGCGACCAAGGGCTCCACGTGGCCATCAAGAGGGTCTCCAAGATGTCGAGCCAGGGAAGAAGGGAATACATCTCAGAAGTGACCATCATTGGCCGGCTTAGGCACCGCAACCTTGTCCAGCTTGTTGGGTGGTGCCATAAAGCCGACGAGCTCCTGCTCGTCTACGAGCTCATGACGAACGGCAGCCTCGATGCCCATCTCTACAATTCCAGAAAACTCCTAACATGGCCAACCAGGTATGTAGTACGATGAATTTTAGTGTATTTTCATAGTCGAATAGTTATTTGTATGTCTCATCTCATGTTAAATCATATGAGTGGTTGCACATTTATAAGTTGTGATGCAACTTTCAGCTTTAGAGATGTGGAATCAAGCAGTTGCACAAATGTTTTGCATCAGTCGCTGTAGAAATAGAAAATCATGAATGAATTTCTAGCAAACTTCTCTCTTCTTTGACCTGTTAGTGAACAGATCTCTTTTACGGTGTTCAGTGTCCCAGAATTTACTTTTGATATTTTTCTTGACCTGTACGTACAGGCATAGGATCATTCTTGACATCGGTTCTGCGCTGATGTACCTGCACCAAGAGTGGGAGCAGTGTGTGGTTCACAGGGACATCAAGCCCAGCAACGTGATGCTGGACTCGTCGTTCAATGCTAAGCTGGGGGACTTCGGACTAGCGCGCCTTGTCGACAATAGCCGCAGTGCGCACACGACGATGATGCTGGCCGGCACCAAAGGCTACATGGATCCGACATACGCCGTGACCAGCAGGGCCAGCGCCGAGACCGACGTCTACAGCTTCGGAGTTGTCATCCTCGAGGTAGCCTGCGGCCGGAGGCCCGCCGTCCCGCAGGAGGAGGAGAGCAAGGTTGTGCTCGTCGACTGGGTGTGGGGGCTGTACGGGAGGGGCACAATCCTCGACGCTGTGGACGCGCGGCTAGAAGGCGAGTTCGACGCGCGCAAGGTGGAGCGTGCGCTGGTGGTGGGTCTCTGGTGCGTGCACCCGGACTACAGCTTCAGGCCTTCTATCCAGCAAGTCATGGGCGTGCTCCAGTTCGAGGCGCCGCTTCCGGACCTCCCGCCGGAGATGCCGGCGGCGACATACGCGCCGCTGCGTGGAGGGAACGCGTCCAGCCGTACGTCGTTGACTGGGAGCTCAGGCACCCGTGGATACTCGTCAAGAAGTGACCGGACGGAGAAGAACCGTTCTTTTGCCACCGCCGACACGAGGAGCGATGACGGCAGGCTAGCGAATCAGACCGCCGGCACGGATGAGAATGTTCAGATCAGGAACTACACTTCCTAGCATGATATGTTCCTTCTTATAGGAACTACACTTGCGGTGAGCATGTTCGGTGCAGGAACCTACACTTGCTACCATGATGTTTCTTGACCTGATGTTAAACCAGGGATAATTATTCTGGTGTATTTTTTAAATAACACCTGAGATTTATTAATTAAGTTTTCAGAAAAGTTCACATTAATTGCTCGGGGCCAAAAAAAAACGAAGGTTTTCAAGTGGTACCTTCGTTGAGGGGTCATTTTAACTAAAGACAACCTTGCGAAATGGAATTACCAGGAAAGTAAAAAATATGTTTTTTGTCATTAGGATAAGATTATAGAACACTTAATCTTTCAATTCCAGTTTGTAATCACGCTGGGCAATCGGGTAACCCGAATTATTTGGGTCGGGCTTCTCGGGTAAATGAAAATTCAAGTTTGAAGAAAAGGCACCTGAAATTCTCGCCAGAAAATCGCTACCCAATAATTTTGGGTCCCTGAAATTTCGGGTCCGGGTCTGGGCATTTCCCGAATTACCCGAGGTTCTTGCGACCTCGCCATCATCGTCGCGTCAGGGAAAAAGAGCGGGCGAGCGGCAGGGTACGACATCGGACATCGGCGGTGGCGTGGCGCATGGTGGCATGGCACAGGTGGCGCGGTCGTGGCGCATGGTAGCGGGTGGGACTTGGGAGAAGAAAGAAGAGACGGAGTAGGGTTTGATGACGAGATGCTAGGACGGTAGTCTGGAGGTGATTATTTGGGCTGGTGTGACCTGAGCCTCATGGCATTTACAGAGATGGCGTAATACTTCGGGATCTTCTGGCGGAACGGGTACCCGCGGAAGAAACCCGAGCCTCATGAGCTAAATTCAGGTTTCCAGAGCTGATGCCCGATAGAAGCCCGATGCTTCTTGGGTCCATGTCAAACAGGTCCGGGGAAAAGTGAAACGTCTATGGGTCCCAGGTCTCGGGTTTTATGCCTGGTGTGAGTTTGCAAGTTCTATATGATCAATCGTTGAAATAGGTTCTACCTTATACCCGCCCTTGCAATCATTTTTGGCAATTGGCTCAATGTGGTAGTTCATAGGTTTAAGATACTTATTAGGGTGTTAACACTTACCATTATTTGGTCCTTATGGCTATGTAAAAATAACTAGGTGTTTAACCGTATAAATCCTTCTCTTATGCATGTTATCTACCGGTTGATACGTCCCAAACGTATCTATAATTTCTTGTGTCCATGCTACTTTTATGATGATACTCACATGTTTTATACACACTTTATGTCATTATTATGCATTTTCCGGCACTAACCTATTGACGAGATACCGAAGAGCCAGTTGCTGTTTTCTGCTGTTTTTGGTTTCAGAAATCCTAGTAAGGAAATATTCTCGGAATTGGACGAAATCAACGCCCAGGGTCCTATTTTTCCACGAAGCTTCCAGAAGTCCGAAGAGGAAACGAAGTGGGGCCACGAGGTGGCGACACACTAGGGCGGCGCTGTTGTGTGGGCCCCTCGTGACGCTCCCTGACCTACCCTTTCGCCTACATATAGTCTTCGTCGCGAAACCCCCAGTACCGAGAGCCACGATAGGAAAACCTTCCAGAAACGCCGCCGCCAATCCCATCTCGGGGGATTCAGGAGATCGCCTCCGGCACCCTGCCGGAGAGGGGAATCATCCCCCGGAGGTCTCTTCATCGCCATGATCGCCTCCGGATCGATGTGTGAGTAGTCCACCCCTGGACTATGGGTCCATAGCAGTAGCTAGATGGTTGTCTTCTCCTCATTGTGCTATCATGTTAGATCTTGTGAGCTGCCTATCATGATCAAGATCATCTATTTGTAATCCTTCATGTTGTGTTTGTTGGGATCCAATGAATATTGAATACTATGTCAAGTTGATTATCAATCTATCATATATGTTATTTATGTTCTTGCATGCTCTCTGTTGCTAGTAGAGGCTCTGGCCAAGTTGATACTTGTGACTCCAAGAGGGAGTATTTATGCTCGATAGTGGGTTCATGCCTCCATTAAATCTGGGACAAGTGACGGAAAGTTCTAAGGTTGTGGATGTGCTGTTGCTACTAGGGATAAAACATCGATGCTTTGTCTAAGGATATTTATGTTGATTACATTACGCACCATACTTAATGCAATTGTCTCGTTGTTTACAACTTAATACCGGAGGGGTTCGGATGATAACCTGAAGGTGGACTTTTTAGGCATAGATGCATGCTGGATAGCGGTCTATGTACTTTGTCGTAATGCCCTGATTAAATCTCATAGTACTCATCATGATATATGTAAGTGCATTGTTATGCCTTATTTATTTGTCAATTGCCCAACTGTAATTTGTTCACCCAACATCTGCTATCTTATGGGAGAGACACCACTAGTGAACTGTGGACCCCGGTCCTATTCTTTACATCTGAAATACAATCTACTGCAATTGTTCTTTACTGTTCTTCGCAAACAACCATCATAATCCACACTATACATCTAATCCTTTGTTTACAGCAAGCCGGTGAGATTGACAACCTCACTGTTACGTTGGGGCAAAGTTCTGTGATTGTGTTGTGCAGGTTCCACGTTAGCGCCGGAATCCCTGGTGTTGCGCCGCACTACATTCCGCCACCATCAACCTTCAATGTGCTTCTTGACTCCTACTGGTTCGATTAAACCTTGGTTTCTTACTGAGGGAAACTTGCTACTATGCGCATCACACCTTCCTCTTGGGGTTCCCAACGGACGTGTCAACTACACGCATCACCGGTGCACCACTTTACGTTGTTCATGATCGTCTCTTCAACATATGGAGAACTGAGACCTTTTACGGATGTGTGATGAGGACATCCAGGCAGCCTGGTACACTAGGACAGCCCTTGATACGATGATTAAGTCTAAGGTTGTACCAGTATTGTATCTAGTATTATTATTAGGGAATAATGTAGCCAGGTCATATGGTGGGTCAATTAGGGTTAAATTAGTGTTGCGTTTGTTTTTGGGCCTGTCCAAACCAAACCAGGTCAGCCCACCTAGTGGGGCGCCTTGATACGTCCAAAACGTCACTAGTAGGAAAATGCTTATAGGTGGAGCTTAGTTCTGTGGCGCACCAAGAAAACTGCGCCACAGAAAGTTTTTTTGTGGCGCATGAGACTGTGTGCGCCACAAAACTAGCTTATTTTTGTGGCGCATTGCTGAAGCCTGCGCCACAGAAACTATGTGGGGCCCACATCCTGGCACTCCCAATTATTAGCGTAGGTATTTCTGTGGCGCACACGGCCTGCTGCGCCGCAGAAATAACTATTTACGTGGCGCACACGGCCCGCTGCGCCACGAAATAACTATTTCCGTGGCGCACTTGCTCCGGTGCGCCACGAAGTTGTTGATTCCGTGGCGCACTTGAGCCGGTGCGCCACGTAAATAGGGGAACTTATATTATCCCCGTACCCCTCCCCGCGCCCTCATCCCCTCTACCGCCGCGCCGCCTCTCTCCCTTCTCCCCCTCCGATCCGTACCAAGGCGCGCCGCCATGGTCGTCGCCGTCGCCATCGCCGTCGCCTTCCTCCGCGAGGGGCGCATGCCCCCACGCTCCACCCATCCCCGCCACCAGCAGCACATGCCGCTGCGGCGTGGAGGAGGAGGGGCCAAGGCGTGCAGGAGGAGGGTCCGGCGCCGCCGCATCAAGGAGGAGGCCGAGCCGCCGCGTCCTCCACCTCCTCCACCCCCGCCATCGTCGTCAAACTCCTCCTCCCCCCCTGTTTTCGGTGCGCTCCACCTCTGCCCTCCCCTCCCTCTTCCTCTCCCGCGCGAGCACAAGGTGCTCGATGAAATGCTCCGGATGCTGTTTCGCGTGCGCTGAGGGAAGGTGCTTGAGCGGCCGGCGTAGTGCTGAGAGAGCTATCTCCATGGATTTATCCGGTACTCCTCCTCTGGGAGTCTGGCTGGTAAAAAAAAATCGACTTTTTCAGCCAACATTGGGAAGAAGAGTCGGAGTGGAATTGGGCATAGCGCATACCTATTCCTCAGATGGCGACTAGAGTTGACAGGGGACAAGGGAGTGCAGCCTGAGCTGCGCCGAAGAAGGGTGTTGCCGTGGAATGCATTGTTGTTGTCTTGGTGCTGCTTGTGATGTTGTTGTTTTGGTGCTTCTTCACATCTGGCCATGCATCCTCTGTTTCTTCAACAGATAACTGAAGCCTACAAAATTGAACAATAATTAGCCATCAAGCTGTCAACTTTATACACCAGTAGCTAGTTCATTCAGTGAAACTGAATCACATATGTTGACAGCATAACCAGGCAATCTTTTCAAACAGGATCATCATAAATTGGTGCTATGTTTGTCACTTCTTATTAAAAATACACATCTATAGTTGATTAATTGGTGCTATGTTTGTTACTGATGCTGCTATATTGCTTGATTAATTGGTGCTATGCTTGTCACTTCTTATTAATGAACCATGTCTTGGTGATGATTCAGTTAAACTAAATGGATTTGATTTGTTTTCCAACCTTTGTTGGAAACAAATCCAAAGTTTGAACCTTGTATAAGGTGATGAGGACTTGTTTACTTGGTGTGGATTGCTTATGTTATCCAAATAGAGATATTCACAGTAGGGAATCATGTAAATGAATGCCACTATGGTATCCTTTGAAGAAAATGGGAAGTTTCGATGGTTTAAAAGACTAGGTGATGCTAGGTTATTCAGTTGGTCTGTCAAGGTTGGTTTTATCACGGTTAACATGGATTGGCTATGTGCTCTTGCTTACTTATGCATATCCATCTCTACTGGATTGACTAGCTCAGGCTTGGCCTCTCTCTTGCCGACATCACTTTGTTACTACCAAGTGATGAGTAATCCCTTATGGACCCTAGCTTTGTTTTGAACTCAACTCGAGTAATGATATATTTCTTTTTCTTGTTGGCTTTGATGAAATCAGAGATATCCACGATGAGGGGATCATGTAAATGAATACCACCGTGGTATCCTTTGAAGAAAATGGGAAGTTTCGATGGTTTAAAAGACTAGGTGATGCTAGGTTATTAAGTTGGTCTGTCAAGGTTGGTTTTATCTCGGTTAACTTGGATAGGCTATGTGTTCTTGCTTACTTATGCATATCCATCTCTACTGGATTGACTAGCTCGGGCTTGGCCTCTCTCTTGCCGACATCACTTGGTTACTACCAAGTGATGAATAATCCCTTATGGTACCCCGGCTTTGTTTTGAACTCAAGCTGAGTAATGATAAATTTCTATTTCTTGTTGGCTTTGATGAAAATAGAGATATCCACAGTAGGGGATCATGTAAATGAATGCCACTGTGGTATCCTTTGAAGAAAAAGGACTGTTTCTGATGGTTTTAAAAGGCTAGGTGGTGCTAGGTGATTAAGTTGGCTACCAAGACTTGTCTCATCTGGTTAGCTGGGATATGCTATGTGTTGTTGCTTGTTTAGGCATATATATCACTTACTGGATTTAATGGTTCTTGATTGGCCTCTCTTTTGCCAGCATCACTTGGTCTATACCAAGTGATGAATAAGCCCTTTGGAGCATCTGCTCCATGCATGCTATGTGTGTTTGAGCATCTTGACTTATGTCACCATGGTTGCTGGTTTGGTGGTGTTTTTGTACTTGTCGATGATTAGATGGTTGGTTGATCACTCGTACACTCCGGGGTGTCGCTAGTGAGCCTGGTGTGATGGCACAAATATCAATCTCTTGTGCATCCTACCTGGCCTCACTGACGCCATCCCGGGATGTTCATATTTGTTTCGACCAACAAAGTATGAGGCATTCCATTTAGTTCATACTAGCTAATTCTTAATTGCATTGGCCTTTCTTCCATTCTAGTGCCGATGATTAAATTGTTTGGTCACTTGTACACTCTGGGGTGGGGCCACTGAGCCTGGTGCGATGGCACAAATATCAATCTCTTGTGCATCCTACCTGGCCTCGCCGACCCCATCCCCGAATGTTAATATTTCTTTCGACCAACAAAGTATGAGGCATATGATATCTAGTTGAGATACCACTTGGCTCTTTCTTCCATTTTAGTGCCGATGATTAGAATGTTTGGTCACCTATACGCCGCAATATACTTTGTATACGAGCCCCCTTTCCCCGGCCGCCGTTCCGTGAACGAGTCCTTGATGAGACAACAACGCCGACATGCCTCTCCGGCGCAGCACCACTTTTCTTCTCTCGCCGTCCCAGTACGTGAACGAGTCCTTAATGCCAAGACGGTGCCAGCCTCCCTAGCATCATGCCGACCCCTGTTGTCGCGCTTCAGGCCGTGTCGATCACGCGCCCTGCACTCTTCGCCTTTTTGCCCGGTGAACAAATAGACTAATCGTTGGAATAAGGAAGCCGATGACGGCCGATCGTGATGGCGTGTATTTCACACGTTCGTTGGGCAACCCCAAGAGGAAGGTATGATGCGCACAGCAGCAAGTTTTCACTCAGAAAGAAATCAAGGTTTATCGAACCAGGAGGAGCCAAGAAGCACGTTGAAGGTTGATGGCGGCGGGATGTAGTGCGGCGCAACACCAGAGATTCCGGCGCCAACGTGGAACCTGCACAACACAACCAAAGTACTTTGCCCCAACGAAACGAGTGAGGTTGTCAATCTCACCGGCTTGCTGTAACAAAGGATTAACCGTATTGTGTGGAAGATGATTGTTTGCGGAGAAAACAGTAAAAACAAGTATTGCAGCAGATTTGTATTTCAGTATTAAAAGAATGGACCGGGGTCCACAGTTCACTAGAGGTGTCTCTCCCATAAGATAAAAGCATGTTGGGTGAACAAATTACGGTCGGGCAATTGACAAATAGAGAGGGCATAACAATGCACATACATGACATGATAAGTATAGTGAGATTTAATTGGGCATTACGACAAAGTACATAGACCGCCATCCAACCGCATCTATGCCTAAAAAGTCCACCTTCGAGGTTATCGTCCGAACCCCCTCCAGTATTAAGTTGCTAACAACGGACAATTGCATTAAGTATGGTGCGTAATGTAATCAACAACTACATCCTCGGACATAGCGCCAATGTTTTATCCCTAGTGGCAACAAGCACAACACAACCTTAGAACTTTCGTCACTCGTCCCGGGTGTCAATGCGGGCATGAACCCACTATCGAGCATAAATACTCCCTCTTGGAGTTAAAAGTAAAAACTTGGCCGGAGCCTCTACTAGTAACGGAGAGCATGCAAGATCATAAACAACACATATGTAATAACTTGATAATTAACATGACATGGTATTCTCTATCCATCGGATCCCGACAAACACAACATATAGAATTACGAGATAGATGATCTTGATCATGTTAGGCAGCTCACAAGATCCAACGATGAAGCACAATGAGGAGAAGACAACCATCTAGCTACCGCTATGGACCCATAGTCCAGGGGTGAACTACTCACTCATCACTCCGGAGGCGACCATGGCGGTGTAGAGTCCTCCGGGAGATGAATCCCCTCTCCGGCGGGGTGCCGGAGGAGATCTCCAGAATCCCCCGAGATGGGATCGGCGGCGGCGGCGTCTCGGTAAGGTTTTCCGTATCGTGGTTTTTCGCCTCGGGGGTTTCGCGACGGAGGCTTTTAGTAGGCGGAAGGGCGAGTCGGGGGCCGGACGAGGGGGCCGCACCATAGGCGGCGCGGGCCCCCCCGGGCCGCGCCGCCTTGTGGTGTCGCCACCTCGTGGCCCCACTTCGTATGTTCTTCGGTCTTCCGGAAGCTCCGTGGAAAAATAGGCCCCCGGGTCTTCGTTTCGTCCAATTCCGAGAATATTTCGTTACTAGGATTTCTGAAACCAAAAACAGCAGAAAACGAGAACCGGCACTTCGGCATCTTGTTAATAGGTTAGTTCCAGAAAATGCACGAATATGACATAAAGTGTGCATAAAACATGTAGGTATCATCAATAATATGGCATAGAACATAAGAAATTATCGATACGTCGGAGACGTATCAACATCCCCAAGCTTAGTTCTGCTCGTCCCGAGCAGGTAAAACGATAACAAAGATAATTTCTGAAGTGATATGCCATCATAACCTTGATCATACTATTTGTAAACATATGTAGTGAATGCAGCGATCAAAACAATGGTAATGACATGAGTAAACAAGTGAATCATATAGCAAAGACTTTTCATGAATAGTACTTCAAGACAAGTATCAATAAGTCTTGCATAAGAGTTAACTCATAAAGCAATAAATCAAAGTAAAGGTATTGAAGCAACACAAAGGAAGATTAAGTTTCAGCGGTTGCTTTCAACTTGTAACATGTATATCTCATGGATAATTGTCAACATAGTACAATATGCAAGTATGTAGGAATCAATGCACAGTTCACACAAGTGTTTGCTTCTTGAGGTGGAGAGAGATAGGTGAACTGACTCAACATAAAAGTAAAAAGAATGGTCCTTCAAAGAGGAAAGCATCGATTGCTATATTTGTGCTAGAGCTTTTATTTTAAAAACATGAAACAATTTTGTCAACGGTAGTAATAAAGCATATGAGTTATGTACATTATATCTTACAAGCTGCAAGTCTCATGCATAGTATACTAATAGTGCCCGCACCTTGTCTTAATTAACTTGGACTACCGGATCTTTGCAATGCACATGTTTTGACCAAGTGTCACAATGGGGTACCTCCATGCCGCCTGTACAAAGGTCTAAGGAGAAAGCTCGCATTTTGGATTTCTCGCTTTTGATTATTCTCAACTTAGACATCCATACCGGGACAACATGGACAACAGATAATGGACTCCTCTTTAATGCATAAGCATGTGGCAACAATTATTATTCTCATATGAGATTGAGGATATATGTCCAAACTGAAACTTCCACCATGAGTCATGGCTTTAGTTAGCGGCCCAATGTTCTTCTCTAACAACATGCATGCTCCAACCATAAAGGTGGTAGATCTCTCTTACTTCAGACAAGACGGACATGCATAGCAACTCACATGATATTCAACAAAGAATAGTTGATGGCGTCCCCGAAACATGGTTATCGCACAACAAGCAACTTAATAAGAGATAAAGTGCATAAGTACATATTCAATACCACAATAGTTTTTAAGCTATTTGTCCCATGAGCTATATATTGCAAAGGTGAATGATGGAATTTTAAAGGTAGCACTCAAGCAATTTACTTTGGAATGGCGGATAAATACCATGTAGTAGGTAGGTATGGTGGACACAAATGGCATAGTGGTTGGCTCAAGTATTTGGGATGCATGAGAAGTATTCCCTCTCAATACAAGGTTTAGGCTAGCAAGGTTATTTGAAACAAACACAAGGATGAACGGTACAGCAAAACTCACATAAAAGACATATGGTAAACATTATAAGACTCCATACCGTCTTCCTTGTTGTTCAAAACTCAATACTAGATGTTATCTAGACTCTAGAGAAACCAAATATGCAAACCAAATTAGCAAGCTCTAAGTATTTCTTCATTAATGGGTGCAAAGTATATGATGCAAGAGCTTAAACATGAGCACAACAATTGCCAAGTATCAAATTATCCAAGACATTTTAGCAATTTACTACATGTAGCATTTTCCAATTCCAACCATATAACAATTTAACGAAGATGAAACTTCGCCATGAATACTATGAGTAGAGCCTAAGGACATATTTGTCCATATGCTACAGCGGAGCGTGTCTCTCTCCCATAAAGTGAATGCTAGGATCCATTTTATTCAAACAAAACAAAAAAACAAAAACAAACCGACGCTCCAAGCAAAGTGCATAAGATGTGACGGAATAAAAATATAGTTTCGGGGGAGGAACCCGATAATGTTGTCGATGAAGAAGGGGATGCCTTGGGCATCCCCAAGCTTAGACGCTTGAGTCTTCTTATAATATGCAGGGGTGAACCACCGGGGCATCCCCAAGCTTAGAGCTTTCACTCTCCTTGATCATATTGCATCATACTCCTCTCTTGATCCTTGAAAACTTCCTCCACACCAAACTCGAAACAACTCATTAGAGGGTTAGTGCATAATAAAAATTCACATGTTCAGAGGTGACACAATCATTCTTAACACTTCTGGACATTGCATAAAGCTACTGGACATTAATGGATCAAAGAAATTCATCCAACATAGCAAAAGAGGCAATGCGAAATAAAAGACAGAATCTGTCAAAACAGAACAGTCCGTAAAGATGGATTTTATTAGGCCACCAGACTTGCTCAAACGAAAATGCTCAAATTGAATGAAAGTTGCGTACATATCTGAGGATCATGCTCGTAAATTGGCTAAATTTTCTGAGCTACCTACAGGGAGATAGACCCAGATTCGTGACAGCAAAGAAATCTGAAACTGCGCAGTAATCCAAATCTAGTACTTACTTTTCTATCAAAGACTTTACTTGGCACAACAAAACATAAAACTAAGATAAGGAGAGGTTGCTACAGTAGTAAACAACTTCCAAGACACAAATATAAAACAAAAATACTGGAGTAAAAACATGGGTTGTCTCCCATAAGCGCTTTTCTTTAACGCCTTTCAGCTAGGCGCAGAAAGTGTAACTCAAGTATTATCGCGAGACGAAGCATTGATGTCATAAGCTCCCCCATTTGTGGTGGTACTAGGGGCTTTGTCAATTTTAGGCCTATAATAATATTTCTTTGGTTTAGGCATTTTAGAGACATACATAAACTTTTGCTCCTTTCCCACATAAGCTTTCTCTCTAAACCGTAAAGATGAAAAGGTTGAACCCAAGGTTCCCATAGCTTTTTCAAGTTCGCCAATCCTATTAATTTGATTATCATGGTCAACACAAGTTCCTAGGACACTAATTCTTTCATCAATTCCTCCTAAGGATTTATCAAGTTCATCAGTTTTATCAAGTAATATCTCCAACTTAGTTTCAACACTCGGAAAATTTTTCTCTATGGTTTCCAATTTTTTTATAACATCCTCAAGGGAGGTTTCAATTTTAGTTTCATTAACAGGTGGTGTTCCAAATAAACTCTCAATAATGCAGCTAGCTTCTAAAGCGGGAGCACCTAGGAAGTTACCTCCCGCGAGACAATCAAGAACATATCTATTCCAGCTAGAGATACCAACATAAAAATTCCTGAGTAGGATAGTAGTGGAGTGTTTCTTAGTGCACCTATTATGGGCATCACTAATTCTATACCAAGCATCTTTTAAACATTCTCCCCCTTGTTGCTTAAATGAACGAACTTCAACTTCGGGATTACTCATTTTAGTGGTAGTAAATAAAGCAAACTAGATAAAGTAAATGAAAGTAAACTAATTTTTTTGTGTTTTTGATATAGCAAACAAGACAGTAAATAAAGTAAAGCTAGCAACTAATTTTTTTGTGTTTTGATATAATGCAGCAAACAAAGTAGTAAATAAAATAAAGCAAGACAAAAACAAAGTAAAGAGATTGAGAAGTGGAGACTCCCCTTGCGGCGTGTCTTGATCTCCCCGGCAACGGCGCCGGAAAATATGCTTGATGGCGTGTATTTCACACGTTCGTTGGGCAACCCCAAGAGGAAGGTATGATGCGCACAGCAGCAAGTTTTCCCTCAGAAAGAAACCAAGGTTTATCGAACCAGGAGGAGCCAAGAAGCACGTTGAAGGTTGATGGCGGCGGGATGTAGTGCGGCGCAACACCTGAGATTCCGGCGCCAACGTGGAACCTGCACAACACAACCAAAGTACTTTGCCCCAACGAAACAGTGAGGTTGTCAATCTCACCGGCTTGCTGTAACAAAGGATTAACCGTATTGTGTGGAAGATGATTGTTTGCAGAGAAAACGGTAAAAACAAGTATTGCAGCAGATTTGTATTTCGGTATTAAAAGAATGGACCGGGGTCCACGAGTTCACTAGAGGTGTCTCTCCCATAAGATAAAAGCATGTTGGGTGAACAAATTACAGTCGGGCAATTGACAAATAGAGAGGGCATAACAATGCACATACATGACATGATAAGTATAGTGAGATTTAATTGGGCATTACGACAAAGTACATAGACCGCCATCCAACTGCATCTATGCCTAAAAGGTCCACCTTCAGGTTATCGTCCGAACCCCCTCCAGTATTAAGTTGCTAACAACAGACAATTGCATTAAGTATGGTGCGTAATGTAATCAACAACTACATCCTCGGACATAGCGCCAATGTTTTATCCCTAGTGGCAACAGCACAACACAACCTTAGAACTTTACGTCACTCGTCCCGGTGTCAATGCGGGCATGAACCCACTATCGAGCATAAATACTCCCTCTTGGAGTTAAAAGTAAAAACTTGGCCGAGCCTCTACTAGTAACGGAGAGCATGCAAGATCATAAACAACACATATGTAATAACTTGATAATTAACATGACATGGTATTCTCTATCCATCGGATCCCGACAAACACAACATATAGAATTACAGATAGATGATCTTGATCATGTTAGGCAGCTCACAAGATCCAATGATGAAGCACAATGAGGAGAAGACAACCATCTAGCTACTGCTATGGACCCATAGTCCAGGGGTGAACTACTCACTCATCACTCCGGAGGCGACCATGGCGGTGTAGAGTCCTCCGGGAGATGAATCCCCTCTCCGGCAGGGTGCCGGAGGAGATCTCCAGAATCCCCCGAGATGGGATCGGCGGCGGCGGCGTCTCAGTAAGGTTTTCCGTATCGTGGTTTTTCGCCTCAGGGGTTTCGCGATGGAGGCTTTAAGTAGGCGGAAGGGCAGAGTCGGGGGCCACACCATAGGGCGGCGCGGGCCCCCCCTGGGCCGCGCCGCCTTGTGGTGTCGCCACCTCGTGGCCCCATTTCGTATGTTCTTCGGTCTTCTGGAAGCTCCGTGGAAAAATAGGCCCCTGGGTCTTCGTTTCGTCCAATTCCAAGAATATTTCGTTACTAGGATTTCTGAAACCAAAAACAGCAGAAAACGAGAGCCGGCACTTCGGCATCTTGTTAATAGGTAAGTTCCAGAAAATGCACGAATATGACATAAAGTGTGCATAAAACATGTAGGTATCATCAATAATATGGCATAGAACATAAGAAATTATCGATACGTCGGAGACGTATCAGATCGCAATTTAATCTTGCGACCGGCTGTCATCGGTTTCCTTATTCCAACGATCAGCCTATTGGTTCACCGGGCAAGAAGGCGAACAGTGCAGGGCGCGGGACACACGGCTTGAAGCGCGGCAACACGGCCCGGCATAATGCTGGGCAGGCCGGCACGGTCTTTGCATCAAGGACTCGTTCACTGGACATCGAGGGACTGGCGTGGTTCTGCGCCGGAGATG
Source organism: Lolium rigidum (assembly GCF_022539505.1). Lineage (NCBI taxonomy): Eukaryota > Viridiplantae > Streptophyta > Magnoliopsida > Poales > Poaceae > Lolium > Lolium rigidum. Next base: position 256,592,393 of record NC_061508.1, on the reverse strand, counting down.
CAGATCGGCGTTGTTGTGTCGTCAAGCACCCGTTGACGGAACGCCGACCGGGGAAAGGGGGCCCTTCACGCAAAGTATACGGCGGTGTATACTGCAACTATGGTTTCTGACCATAGTATTTGTGTTGACCAACAATGTATGAGGCACATATTCTATTTTGTCATTCCATTTGCTTTGAGATTTCCAAAATGCCGATGATTAAAATGTTTGGTTACCGTACACTCGGGGGTGGCGTAAGTGAGCCTGGTAAGATAGCATAAATATCAATCTCTTGTGCATCCTACCTGGCCTCGCTTACGCCATCCCTAAATGTTAATATTTGTGTTGACCAACAATGTATGAGGCACTTATTCCATTTTGTCATTCCATTTGCTTTGAGATTTTCAAAATGCCGATGATTAAAATGTTTGGTCACCGTACACTCGGGGGCGGCGTAAGTGAGCCTGGTAAGATAGCACAAATATCAATCTCTTGTGCATCGGACTTGGTCTCACTTACACCGTCCCTGAATGTTAATATTTGTGTTGACCAACAATGTATGAGGCATTTATTCCATTTCTCTTGTGCATCGGACTTGTTGGTCTCACTTTCTTCCATTTTCATCATAGTAGGAACTCGGATGAAGGACCCCGATGCAAGCGAGCCTGGTGGGTAGAAATGACGGAGCAAAGGAGGAACCGGATGAAGACTACTTTGTATCTCGAAATTGTGAATTTTGTATGAATTAAGAGTTGTATGCAAAACATTTGACACTTGCCACTATATATGTATCTTGATCGGGCTCTAAGTAATGTGATGATGATGTCTATGTTATATCCGTGCAATGTACATGATATTTATATTATATCTGAATGTTGCTGTATATAACTCTGTGTATCCGTATTGCTGTCTATAAAATGCATGTGTATAGCGAGGCGAGTACAAAATCGTGTATAATACAAGCAAATTCCGTGGCGCACTAAAAACCAATTCGTGGCGCACGCTTTTACGTGGCGCACCTAAGAACAAGTGCGCCACGAAACCTCAATTCTGTGGCGCATGGGCAGGTGCGCCACAGAAAGCTTATTTTTGTGGCGACGTTTCTGTGGCGCACCACCCATGCGCCACAGAATCAAATTTTCGTGCGCCACTGATGAGGCTTTTCCTACTAGTGCGTATCTACTTTCCCGAACACTTTTGATATTGTTTTGCCTCTAATTTGTGTATTTTGGATGCAACTAACACGGACTAACGCTGTTTTCAGCAGAACTGTTCTGGTGTCTCGTTTTTGTGCAGAAATCCAACTTTCAGGAAAATCCTCGGAATTTATGCGGAAGGTCCTATTTTCCCAGAATATTGGCGGAGCCAGAAGGGCGAGCCAGGTGGGGGCCCGAGGGCCCCACACACTAGGCCGGCGCGGCCCTAGTGTGTGGCGGCCTCGGCCGGCCCCCGACGCCCTCCTTCGGACTACTTATTGCCTTCGACTTAAAAACGCACGGGGGGTTAGTCGAAATCGCCAGAAACCATCCAGTACGCCGCCACCGTCGCGAAACTCCGTCTCGGGACCGAAACTCCGTTACGGCACTCCGCCGGGACGGGGAATTGGAGGAGATCATCGCCATCATCATCACCGACGCCTCTCCATCGACCAGCCATGTTTCCCCCATCCATGTGTGATTAATTCCCCCGCTGTAGGCTGAAGGGGATGGTAGGGATTGGATGAGATTGGTCATGTAATAGCATAAGATTGTTAGGGCATAGTGCCTAGTGTCCGTAATTGGTACTTTTATGATATTGTTGCAACTTGTTATGCTTAATGCTTGTCACTAGGGCCCGAGTGCCATGATCTCAGATCTGAACATGTTATCAATTCATTATGATATTCATTGCTTTATGATCTTACCTGCAAGTTGTATACACGTATTGCTTGTCCGGAACCCGAGGCCCCAAAGTGACGAAATTGGGACAACCGGAGGGGATGGCGGTGATATGAGGATCACATGTGTTCACGGAGTGTTAATGCTTTGCTCCGGTGCTCTATTAAAAGGAGTGCCTTAATTTCCGATAGATTCCCTAGAGGCCCGGCTGCCACCGGCTGGTAGGACAAAAGATGTTGTGCAAGTTTCTCATTGCGAGCACGTACGACTATATATGGAACACATGCCTATTGATTGATTAGTACTTGGACACCGTTTTATTATTATCTGCAATTGCCCTGCTTTGATTGTTACATGAGTTTCTCTCATCCATGCAACGCCCGTTCATCCATCCCTGTGCCTACAGTATTTTAATCCTGCTGTTTACTATAATCGCTACTGCTGTTCTTGTTACTCTGCTGCTGTTATTTTACTACTGCTACTGCTATAAAACTGTTACTACTGATAAACTCTTGCGAGCAAGTCTGTTTCCAGGTGCAGCTGAATTGACAACTCTGCTGTTAAGGCTTTCAAGTATTCTTTGTCTCCCCTTGTGTCAAATCAATAAATTGGGTTTTACTTCCCTCGAAGACTGGGAGCGATCCCCTATACTTGTGGGTTATCAAGACTATTTTCTGGCGCCGTTGCCGGGGAGCATTGCTTTATTTGGAAGTTCACTTGGATTGATATTGTTCGCTGCAAATTCTCCATCATGGGTAAACCTCGTGATCCTAAAGTCGCCATATTACCATCCACTACAAGAAAAGGTACAACTCTGAGTACCTCTGCTGCTCTTGATTCACCATCTGTGATTGATAAACTTGTTTCACCACCACATACTTCACATGTCTGGTACTTCTGCTAGATCTGAAAATTCTTATAATATTGATGATGCTTCTGCTGTGCTTGATGATAGTGGTTCATTGGGATCTTTTCTAGATGCTACAATTGCTAGGTCTAGACAAATTGAAAATGCTGAAACTCCTAATGAAAATGCTGCTACACTTGTTAATTCACCTGAGTCTCGTTGAATACTCTAGTGATGATCTTGATGAGGATTATGTAGAACTTGATGATGATTTTATTGATAAGTGCAATGCTACTACTGATGCAAGAAAAATTAAAAAGTTGCTTGCAGAACATACTGTTAGATATAAACTGTCTCCTGATCCTAAATTTGCCACATCTCCGATAAACATTAAGGATAAGGATTATGATTTTTCTCTTGATCTGTCTCATATATCTATTGTGGAGAAAACAAATTTTTGTGGTACTTAAAAAGAAAGTGTTGTAGAACACATGATTGAGCTATCTACTCTTAGTAGCTTGTTTTCTGATGATGTTAAGAAGCGTACTTATTTCGTTGCTAAAATTTTCCCTTTCTCATTAAAGGATGATGCTAAAACTTGGTATAATAGTTTGCCACCTGATTCTATTAATAGTCCAAAAGAATTGCTTGATGTTTTCTTCCGGAAATACTTTCCTGCTAGTGCTCAACATATTGCTTTGCGAGAGAATTTATAATTTTGATCGGGAAGATGGAGAGAAATTGCTCGAGGCTTGGGATAGATTTTGCTCTCTTATTAGAGCTCGGCCCGACCATGATTTGGAAAAGCATGATTTACTTGATATATTTTATAGTGGACTAACCATTGAGTCTAGGGCATACCCGGATAGTTGTGCTTGGTTGTGTTTTCAGGAAAAGAACTCCGGACGACGCTCGAAGAATTATTGGCGAGAATAGGCCGGAATCATGATGATTGGTCTACACCTGAACCAACCCCGACACCGATATTGAAGAAGAGGGTATGATTAAATTAAATGATGAAGATATGAGGGAAGCCAAGAAATCTCTTAAAGAGAAGGGTATTAAATCCGAAGATGTGAAGAATTTACCTCCCATAGAAGATTCATGTAAGATCACTCCCCCTTCATCCATGATTGAGGTACACTCTCTTGAACGCTTTACTAGAGAAGATATTCCGTATTCAAAACCTCCTGCTCAATGCTTAGATGAGTTTGATAATTATATTGTTAAGCAAAATAATTTCAATATGAGAGTAGAGAATCATTTAATGGAAAATTCTCGAGCTATTGGTGAATTGCATGGTATTGTGGAGAGAACCTCCAATGATGTTAAGATTCTTGTTAAACATTTTCAAATGGTTCAAACTCAAATTGATCAACTCACTAAAGTGCAAAATGACTTGTTAAAAGATAATTCTAAAGAAAAACATGCTTATGAAGTAACAACTAGAGGCGGTGTTTCTACCCAGGATCCTCTATATCCCGAAGGGCATCCCAAAAGAGTTGAACAAGATTCTCAACGAACTGAAACTAGTGCTCCATCTAAGAAAAAGAAAAAGAAACATAAAACTGTTGTACAATCCTCTGAGCCTGTTAATGATCCTAATAGTATTTTTATTTCTGATGCTGAAACTGAAATTGGTAATGAACATGATAAAGATAATGATAAGAATGATGCTTCTGATAAAGAAGAGGTTGAAGAAGAACCTGAAAAGCATGCTAAAAATAAAAAGTATAGTAAAGAAGATTTTATTGCTAAGAAACATGGTAGTGAAAGAGAACCTTGGGTTCAAAAGCAAATGCCTTTTCCTGCTAAGAAACTAAAATCAAAGGAAGAAGAGCACTATAATAAATTTTGTGATTGGATGAAACCTTTATTCCTGCAAATACCTTTGACTGATGCTATTAAATTGCCTCCTTATTGAAAGTATATGAAAGATATTGTGTCTAACAAAAGGAAAATTCCTAATGAGGATATTTCCACTATGCTTGCTAATTACTCTTTTAATGGTAAGGTTCCAAAGAAGCTTGGCGACCCAGGTATTCCTACTATTCCTTGTTCTATTAAGAATAATTATGTTAGAACTGCTCTATGTGATTTGGGAGCGGGTGTTAGTGTTATGCCTTTATCTCTTTATAAGAGACTTTATCTAGATAAGTTGATACCGACTGATATATCTTTGCAAATGGCTGATAAATCTACTGCTATTCCTGTTGGTATATGTGAGGATGTTCCTGTTCAAGTTACTAATAACTGCTTGATATTAACTGATTTTATTGTGTTGGAAATGCCTGAAGATGATAATATGTCTATTATTCTTGGGAGACCTTTTCTTAACACCGCAGGGGCTGTTATTGATTGCAATAAAGGAAAAGTTACTTTCTATGTCGATGACAAGGAGCATACCGTTTATTTTCCCAAGAGGATTGAGAAAGCATGTGGAGTTAATACAATTTCTAATGTGAGAACTATCAAAGTGGGAACTATTGATTGTCCAATATATGAGCCTAAAGAAGAATATCAAACTCTTGTGATTGGATCCATATCAATACAATTCAAGGTAACATGATTGATTTGAGGTTTACTTCTTCATATGCTATGTAAAATTTATTTGGTGGCAAGACTTGATCAACCTTGTTAACAAATTCATTTTATATGCATAGAGGAACTAAACAACATCTCTTTCTCCCTCCACTTGATCTACTTGCTGTAGCATTTTTATTTTGTAAAGTTCTTTAGTTAATTAGAGATTTCAAAAAATTTCCTGCCCAGTAATAATAATTTTGACACCCAGAAATGTGCATTTTTCAAAGTTTTCAAAAATTCACAAAAATTATACCGTTGGTCCTATTTTTCGACGAGGCACCTGGGAACACCTGGGGATGACCAGTGGGGCACCCGAGGGTGGCACCCCACAGGCCGGCGTGGCCAGCAAGGGGGGCGCGCCACCCTGGTGTGTGGGCCCCTCCTTGCCCCACTCCATCATCTCTTCCTCCCACTCTCTTCTCTCTCCCGAAAAAACTCGCACCAGGTTCCTCTCACTCGTGTTTTTGATCAAGAGCTCCAGATTTCTCGATCTCTTTGCTCAGCCCAGATTTCTGTCTGAAATTTGGAACATTTGCTCTCCGGTATGTGACTCCTCCAATCATCCAAGTAGAATTTTGTTTGGTTGAGTATATCTTGAATATTTTGCTGCTGTAGGTAACATGTTTAGTGAGCTTGCATGCTTGTTCTAAGTGGTAGAAACTAGTTTTGATGCATGATTAGTACTCTAGCAAGTTTCCTATGGTAGTTTCCCTCAATTATATGTCACCAAATCAAATTTTATATTGTTTGTTGAAAAATTTCAGAAAATGGAAGGGAGTAGGCACCAACTCAACCAACAAGAATTGGAAGTGCAACAGGTTATGAGAGTTCACCGCGAAGAAGGAGTATATCCCGCTTACTACCCGTGCGTGGATTTTATGAGAAGTGCAGGAATCTTGCAAGATGTTCAAAGTATAATCTCTCGTGCAGGGTTGGATGATTTTGTTGTTGGTGAACCATGCCAATATGCAAAATTGACTATGTCCGTAGTGCAGGATTTTGAATTCAATTGGTCGCGATCTAACCCCATGGTTCGGTACAAAATTTATAATAAAGCTTGTCAACTTGCCATTCAATGATTTTTGTGCAGAAATTAGAGTGCCGCAATGGGGATCATGCGAGAAGATAAGGGGATTGCCGCAAGAGTTCTTGGACCTCTTCAAGATAATTTGTCATGGAAGAAGCTTCTCAGAGGATGGTGGTAAAATCAGTAGCATTCAACTCCCAGCTATTCGCTACTTTGCTTATTTCATCACCAAGTGCGTTCTAGCAAGAAAGAATGGAAGTAAAATATCTATCCAGGATTTAGCCTTTCTAGCTGCTGCATTACAAGGTGATAGGACTTACAACTTGGGTGCTTTGATAGCCAATAGACTTGCTACTAATCGTGAGAAGGGAGAAATTTGTGGAGGTCTCATCGCCTCTCGTTTATTAGCTATGCATGGTGTAGAACCTCACCATCTAGATATCCAACTTCCCATAGAAAAACTTGACATAGTATCCATGATTAAACATGAATTTGTTTCTGATTCGTCTAATTTGAGCAACTTGTCTTACAGAATAACATTTTACAAGAAAGCTTGGAGGATAACTAAGAAAACTGAAAAACCTGTTCTATTTAACTTTGATTTCAGGAAGGATTGGTCAGTCACGGAAGGTGAACTGAAGGCATACATAGAGGGAGATGGCTATCGTGCAAGAGACAACACGGAGGAGGCCGAGGAACACCTCGATTCGTCATCCGATGCAGCGAGTTCTTCGCATCCACAAGCTGGGCATGAGGAGCCTCCACGCTTTTCTTCTGCATCGGGACCTTACTATGATTACGCCATGTATGATCCACCGGCGTGGAACCCAGACCCTCGGCCAGGGTTGATCTCCACTTAGGCCAAAGCCTAAGCTTGGGGGGGTATACCGGCATCACTCATTATTTGCATATTATGGTTGCTTGGATACTTGTATATACTTGTTTAGTTTCTTTGAGTGGTTTTCTAATGAGAGGAAGATGATATTTGGGGAAGTGCTGCTCGAAAACAGATTCTGGACTGTTACTAAAAACATTCGTGCGCACAGCTAGAACGTTATTTTGAGCTGCCAATTTTTGTGCATGTTCCCCAGGTTGTTATCTAACTTTCATTAGTTGAACACTTTTTGAGCTGAGCAGCGTAAGATTTTCTTAAAAATCGATTCATCGTATTCATTGTCAAGTTTTGCAGATTTCTGCCATCTTGCTTTTCTGTGTTTCTTTTAGTTTTCATTTTCTTGTTTTTGCTTTGTTTCTTTCCTAAAACACAAAAAGACCAAAAATATTTCTGTTATTTCTCTTCACCATTGGTTTACTTTAGTTTCTTGATTTTATCTTACGCTATTTGCTATCGTTGGTTTGCTATAAGAAAACCCAAAAAGATTTTGCTTTGTTTGCTTGTTTTCTTTTGTTCTTGTTTCTAAATTCGAAAACACCAAAAATATTTGCTGTTCTTCTTTAGTTTTGTAAAGTTCATCATGAGTTCAATGGTCTTCGGTGGCTGGAGCGTGGTTTTCATTCCATATTATTCAAGCTACACAAGTGAAAAAGCAATAATGACGATCTACGACAATCTGATTGTGGTGAGAGGCTGCTATGAACTCTATTTGTTTTCATTTTTGTACATATACTCATCCATGTGAGCATGCTTAGTTGGTTCATGTGAGGTATATGTCATTTAAGAAAGTCTAGTAGTTCATGTTCTCTCATGATTAGCTCCAATTTATTAATATGAGTAGCATGTCATAAATATTTGCTTGCATTGCTTTATTCATAGATAGTGTTGCTGTCAGAAACCCACCGGCGAGCAGCGACGGGCAACACCGTAGAGCCGGGAGGCTCCCAGGACTGCTGGTGGATCCTGGTCCCTCGGGCGACGGCCCGCAATGCCTCTGGCGCACGTCCTGGCGGTTGCGAGGGCGTGCCACCTGACCTATACCTGGTCAGGAAGGTGATGGATTGTTTCGTCTGGTTTCCTGCATGGCAAACACGTAAACATTAAATACGAGCCCCGATCGGCTCTTAAGTTGTTCTGTGGATCGGCTCAAAGAGCCGATTTCCCCATGGTTCACGTTAGATTTATAATGACATGGGGATCATGCTTTATCAATATCAAGCTAAGCTAATCTACGATAGTCTAGGGTTTTCACCGCATAACCGGAACATCCTACGCGTAATTGAGCCTAGCAGATACGTAAGATGATGGAAAACCAGGCCTAACGAGGCCTAAAAACCAACATGAAGTTGATCCCCGGAACAATCCCTTTAGGGCTTAATAGACCACACCTTACGCACTACCGGATCGTTCAACCCGTTTGTAAGGCATAACCATGCGGATATCAAACTAATCCTTGTGGAACAAGGAACGACTATAACAGATCGGATCTACTAAACAAAGATTAAGCAAGATGCTGCCCTTACACCCAAGATAGGTGTAAGGGCAGCTAGATATTGAGGGGCAGCGTAGCTAAGCAAGCATAACATAAACACATCGACGTAAGCCCCAAAACATCTACGATAAGGGTGTTGCTCGCCATCAAAAAGGCTTCGGCACGAGCAACACCGATGAACGAATAAGCGATATCGCCTAGATCGCAAGATGCGATCTAGGCAGCATGTTTCTTACCCGGGAGAAACCCTCGAAACAAGGGGTGGCGATGCGCCTATATTTGTTTGTTGTGAACGTGATCGTCCTCCTTCTCAATAACCTTAGATACATATTTATAGTCCGTAGACTCTCTAATTTGGGAATAAACCCAACTATATATGAGCTAAACTCTATCTCTTAATCTTCCATAATATACAGATACAAAGGGCAACTAGCCCAAACTCACGCACAAGGCCGGTTCAGAGACACTTCATATGCATGTCTTCTAAGCCCATCTTCGGTCACGGCCCACCTCCTGCTCTGGCTAAATTCTAGTGGTAACACATGCCCCCTTGGTTTTGGCAATGATAATTTCAAAACCACTCTGTTTTCTCTTCATCGGGTCACGCGTTGCAGAGCAGAACCGCTTCAGTGTCTTTCCATCATGATGCCCTGTCTTCTCAACTTCTGCACGATTGACAATTCGGGCACCGCGTCCTCGAAAACTTCTCAAACATTAAATCTCCACTATATTCCCTTTATTTAACCACATCGAGCAGTTCACTTCTTCATCGCCTCCTCATCCTCTGCTCCTCTGTAGCACTCGAAAATTCTCCTTCCACCATGGACTCCTCCTCCTCTTCCGTCTCCTCAGGCCTCTCCTTCCAGTCCTCCTCCTCCAGCGAGCCGGAGCCGGGGTTTGCCCTGATGGCGGCGTACGAGGCTCTCGCTCCCGAATATTGGGACGAGAGGGACTGAGATTTCTCCGTCGAGTCCGAGGACGATGACACCTTGACCGACGGGGAGGAGGACCTCCACTTCCTCGCGGACGGGGCTTTGGAGGAGGCAAGCGACGACGATGCCTTCTCTTGGGATGCGGGCCTCTCCTCCGATGAGGAAGACGGGGAAATGGAGGAGGACACCTCCTCCGACGAGTACCCACCGGCGAAACGCTTCCGCGCCGGGTCAGAAGACGACGACGACGATGATGAAGATGAAGACGATGCTCCCGCCAAGGACTTCAGCAGCGACGAGGAGGACGCCGCCGGAAGCAGCACCGACAGCGGCGCATATGGCAACGACGAGGGCAGCGACGGCCCGTAGATTAGGGACTAGAAGTAGTGCATTAGGCAGTAGATCATCCTTTTGAGAGCAATCGGCTCCTACTTGTAAAAAATCCTCCTATCAATGAAGAATGTTTCCCAATTTGATTTCTCCAATTTGGCTCTTCCGATTGCCCAAGTAAATCCACACACAAAAACCGATAGCAACGCATCGGACTTTCACCAAAAGCAACTCCTCAATTTGACAAGTCCAAGCAGACTTTCCCCAAACTCAAACGGTAACCATTAGAGTTGATGGCTGCGCATCGGCTTTTTTTTTATTCTAAAGTCGATCTCTGTGCATCGGCTGTACTTTGCGAATTTTTTTTTACCGGCCGATTTCATACATCGGCCCCCATATTTTACTGCCCATCATCCCACATACTCGGAAAATACTTCTTGAGATGTTGGCCATTGACAGCCACTGGGAACTTCTCGCCGCTTAACTCCTCGAGCATGTATGCGTTACCCTTCAAAACTTGGTCGACTCTGTACGGCCCGTGCCAATTTGGAGACCATTTACCATATACTTTATCTTTAGTCCCCAACGGCAACACAACTTCCCATACTAGATCGCCAACGTGGAACTCTTTTGGCTTCACCTTCTTATTACATGCACGAGCTACCTTGGCTTTGTTCTCTTTAATCTTCTCCAGCGACCAAAGTCTAAGTTCCGTGACGTCCTCAATGCTATCACTCATCAGGGCAGCATATTCTTCAGTTGTTAAATCATTCTGAAACGTAATCCGCCTTGAACCAGCCGTGATTTCCCAGGGTAACACGGCTTCTTGTCCATAGACCAGATGGTATGGCGAAGTTTTTACCGCTCCATGACATGACATGCGATAAGCCCACAAAGCCTCCGACAATACCACGTGCCAACGTCTAGGGTGCTCGTCGATTTTCCTCTTAATCAGCTTGATAAGGCTCTTGTTGGACGCTTCAGCCTGCCCATTTGCTTGAGCATAGTATGGAGACGATCGGATCAGCTTAATTCCCATGTCCTCGCAGAACTCTCTAAACTCGCGAGAAATGAAGACCGAACCTCCATCGGTCGTGATAGTCTGGGGAATCCCGAATCTATGAATGACATGCTCTTTCACGAAACTAATAACATCCTTCGATGCCACAGACTTCATAGGGACGGACTTCACCCATTTAGTGAAATAATCCGTGATGGCCAAAATCCACTCATGGCATTTACTCGATGGAGGATTAATTTTGCCGATCATATCCATGCCCCATCCTCGAAATGGTCAAGGCTTGATGATGGGGTTCATTGCTGATGCAGGTACCATCTGAATGCTCCCAAATCTCTGACATGCTTGACACCCTTTATAGTAATTAAAACAATCCTCAAGCATGGTGGGCCAATAAACCCCGATCGCCTGATCAACCATTTCATCTTATGAGCCGACTGATGAGTTCCACAGGCGCCTTCGTGTACCTCGTGTAAGAGCCGATTCGACTCGGCCGGTCCCATACATCTGAGAAGTAACCCTTCTAAGGTCCTGTAGAACATGTCATCTCCAATAAGGACATACTTCATGGCCTTGTACCTTATCCTTTTAGGTGCCCCCCCGAGCCGAATCTTTCAAGTAATTGAAGATATCGGCTCTCCAATCATCTGGCTCCATGAAATATATCTGGACATCGGCTCCGTCTGCTACGTCCTTGTAACCTGACGCCATCTGTGCGAGATCGTTCGCCTCGATATTCTGCGACCTTGGGACCCAATTGAAGTTTATGTACCTAAATTGTGCCATCAACTCACGGCATTGCATCCACAATGGGAAGAGCGACTCGCTCTCACATTTATAATCTTCCGTGAGCTGTGAAATCACCAACTTTGAGTCACCAAAAAGTTCCACCGCTTCTGCCCCGGCGTCGATAAGCAACTCCATCCCCTTGCGTATTGCTTCATACTCAGCGACATTGTTGGTGCAAGGGGTAGATAGCCTGATGGAGAAGGAGTAGGTTGCCCCCGGGGCGACACGAGTAGAATGCCGATGCCGCAACCATCATCACAAACCGATCCATCAAAAAACATGGCCCATGCACGTACAGACAGTCTTTGCTATATCAGTGTTGATTCGCTCCGCAATAAGATCGGCCAACGCCTGTCCTTTGACTGCTTTCGCCGGTTGATATCGGAGATCAAATTCCGATAATGCAAACATCCACTTACCGAGTCGGCCTTTCAACACATGAGCCGACAGCATGTGTTTGACGGCGTCTGATTTGCAGATGATGATGATTTCTGCCGTCAGAAAGATGTGACGAAGCTTGGTGCAGGTAAAAAATAGGCAGAGGCACAATTTCTCGATCTCAGGGTACCTAGTCTCTGCATCCAACATCCTTCTGCTGAGGTAGAAAACGACTCTTTCCAGACCATCATAGACTTGCACCACTACTGCAGCGATGGAAGTGTCAGCTACTGACAGGTAAACGAAGAATGGTCTGTCTTGCTGGGGCGGAACCAACACGGGTGGCTTCGTTAGATATTCTTTAATCTCATCAAACGCTCGCTGTTGCTCTGCCCCCCAGCGAAACTCCTCATCAGCTTTAATCTTTACCAATCCCATGAATGGCTCGATGCGCCCTGATAGGTTGGAGATGAACCTTCTGACGAAGTTGATTTTGCCGATGAGACACTGGAGCTCCTTCTTCGTGGTAGGTGGCTTCATTGTTCGCACTGCCTCCTGACTTTTCAGGCCGATCTCAATTCCACGTTCATGAACCAAGAAACCCAGGAATTGACCGGCCGTCACACCAAAAGCACACTTCTTTGGATTCATTCTCAGGCCGAACTTTCTAGTTCGGTACAGGATGCGTCGCAAATCTCCCAAGTGTCCTTCGACTGAGACAGACTTGACCACCACGTCATCAATATAAATTTCCACCAACTTGCCGATCAGATCATGAAAGATGTAATTCATGGCTCTTTGGTATGTTGCACCGGCATTTTTCAGCCCAAATGTCATGACTACATATTCAAACAAGCCCACCGCACCTGGTACTCTGAATGCAGTCTTGTGTATATCTTCTGGAGCCATGAAAATTTGGTTGTAACTGGCGTTGCCATCCATGAAGCTTAAAACCTTATGGCCAGCAGCTGCATTGATCAATGCCTCGGCTAGCGGCATCGGGTACTCATCCTTTGGAGTGGCTCTATTGTGATCCCGAAAGTCTATGGCGACGCGCCATCGGCCGTCCTTTTTCTCTACCGGTACGATATTAGATATCCACTCGGCATACCTGCATGGCCTGATGAACCCGGCGCTCAACATCTTCTTGATCTCTTTCTTGTCTTCTTCTAAAATTTCGGCCTTCATCTGTCGTGCTCGCTGCTGGAACGGCCGAAATCCTTTCTTAAGAGGGAGCCGATGCTCAATGATGCTCCTGTCTAACCCGGGCATTTCTGTGTAGTCCCAAGCAAAACAATCCGGGTATTCTTTCAACGAGCTATCATCGAGCCCCTTAGATGCGGATCCAATTTTTTGCTGATAAATGTTGGTCGTGGCTTATCCCCAGGACCAATGTCGATCTCTTCTAGCTCATCAGCTGATGTAAACCCATAACCTAGCTTTCCGTCGCCTGCTAGATCGATGCTGAACACAGGCAAAACGTATGGCGTGGATAATTTTGGCCGATTGCTGGAATCGGCCTCCATGTTGATTGTATTGCTCAATGAAGGTTTACAACTTATCTGTGCTCCACTACGGGAGGGAGTCTCTCTACTACGACTACGTGACATGCTTGAGGTGAGATCCTCGCTTTTTATTTTTTGGGGCCGATCGCAGGGATCGGCCTTGCCACGTACGTCGGATGATGTTGCTCGTGCTACTCGGTCAGGCCGGTGGATAAGACCAGCCTCACCCCGTTTTTGTCACCTCGATGCGCTCACAGCCATCCAAACTGATTCCAGAGAGCGGCCCTTGGCCTTCCGAGTCCCAAATGTTCATGCCGGCTATTGAGACCTCGATCGAGTCGTCCGCATGCACGACTTCCACGTCATCTCCATCCCATTGTATCGAACCTTGGTGCATTGTGGATGGGATGCAGCAGTTGGCGTGAATCCAATCCCTCCCTAGCAGGACAGCGTAGGTGCTTTTGTTGTCGACGATGAAGAACGATGTAGGGATGGTCTTTCGGCCTACGGTTAAATCCACGTTCAAAACGCCTTGCGTCTCTGATGCTTGGCCGTTGAAGTCGCTTAGTGTGACGTTGGTTTTGATCAGATCTGCATTAGAGTGTCCCAAACGCCGTAACATGGAGTATGACATTATGTTGACTGCCGCTCCCGTGTCAACCAGCATCCTGCCGACGGGCTTCCCATTGATATAACCTTTCAGGTACATGGCCTTCAAATGTTTGTAGCCCTTCTCTAGTGGCTTTTCAAAGATAACTGGCCGTGGACCGCAGTCAAACTGTGCTATCGGCACTTCATCCGTTTCTGGAGCTCGAAACTCCAAGGGAAGCATGAACACCATGTTTGTGCCAGCCGATGTACCTACGTTGGCTTTTGCTTGCCTGGGGCGCCATTCTTTCTTCTGTGGACGATTCTCCTCGTCCAAAGTTTGCTGAATTTTCACGGCCAGATCGGGCCGCGCTTTCCTCAACGTGTGCAGGTATTGCGCCTCGGCTTGCTCCAAGCTACGTAGCCGCTGAACCCTACGCTTCTGGGAGTGGCTGAGTCCATCAGGACACCACCTTGGCCGGTGGTATTTATCCTCTTCTTCATCTTCTGACTCCTCAAAGTCTTCATCTTGAGATGACTCAGCTCGTTTGTCCTGTGGTGGGAGAGGCCCTAGACGCTTGAAAACTGAAACTTCTCTTGCACCCTTCTTCTGCCGTCTACACTCTGGGCAATTGTCGATTGTAGGCAATCGGCTCATTCCTGCATCCCAGCAATGCTTAAAGAAAGGACAGTCCCAGTGTCTATCCATGTCTTCCTGCTCCCTTGAGCTCCCCTTAGCGCGGCGCCCAGATCCTTCGTCGTCTCTATTATACCGACGATACCTTCCATTGTCCACGTCAGACCGACGATATCTTTCATCTTCTCTGTCGTACCGCCGACGATGGTCATACTGACGCTCATACTTGTTAAGGAGATGTGCAGAAAATGGCCGTTGATATCGCACACTTCTCACTTGTTCTTCGGTGAGGTACCGTCTGTCATCATATCGGGGCCGATCACGTGGGTCGGCCTCCTCCTTCTCTTTGCCACGGGCATGGCTGCTTTCCTCTTTATCCTTGCCATGGTGTCGCACAGGCCCTACCATGTTAATATCAAATGAGAAACACGACGGATGCCCCGTGGGGTGATTGAGTTCCACCATGTTGACACCAGGGAACGGATGTGTGTCCACTTTCATGGTAAACTGCCCAAAGATCAATCGGCCTTGTTGTGGGGACCTCAGACTAACGGTCCGAAATTCCCTGTTATGTATACAGTTCACGATCCCATGATCAGTGCGCCGTGAACACATAACCGAACTGATATCAAATTACACCATCCAATTACAAAGCGGAATAAGAAAATTACAACATGGTCACATGACCGATAATTACATAATAGCCTCGAAGGGCCTAACTAAACATCGAGTAGCATCATCACTTCGACGAGCGCAGTACCCAAGTCATCTGCCATAACCCTACGAGCAAGCGGTCGGGAAGACGTTCCTAGCTCGCATAGACGTCGCCAACTCCTTCTTCATCTGTCAAATTCCTTCAAGTCTGGCCAAGTAAATAGCCG
>NC_061508.1:256509241-256576532 GCF_022539505.1 Lolium rigidum | reverse complement strand
GGACAACTAATCAAGGTTGAAAAAGTTGGGGTGTTACACTTGTTCTATTGCCATTTGGATCTGCCGACGAAACTCTTTGCAGTCATTGGTGGTATGGGTGGACGAGTGATGCCACTTGCAGTATGGTCTCCCGTTTATTTCTTGCGCCGTAGGGATTTTATGGCCTTCAGGTAACTTCAGCTGTTTTCCTTCAGCAATAAATCAAATATCTGCTCAGCCTTAGTCACATCAAAGTCAAACCCTTTTGCAGGCCCTTGTGGTTTTACCCATTTGCAGGACACGGGAGTTGCCCCCCGAGCCCATTCAGCTACGGCTACTTCCAGGTCTTCTGCAGAATCTTCGGCTTCTTCTGTCTTGACCAGGCCTACTGGACGCTTGAACTTGTCCTGGTACAATTCAGGGTGACGCCGTTCATACGATGTTAGTTTCTGGACCATGTGCGCCAACGAACTATACTCTACTTGGAAAGTCAGATCCTTGATCGGCGTTGCGAGGCCCAATGCTACCAGATCGACTGCTTCTTTCTCAGTTAAACGAACCGAATAACATCGGTTTCTGACAGCCTTGAAACGCTGAATGTATTCCAACACCGTTTCTCCCCGCTTCTGCCGCACCTGCGTGAGATCGGCAATGCCAGCCTCGGTATCTTCCGAGTGGTATTGGACATGAAACTGTTCTTCCAGCTGCTTCCATGTCCGGACTGAGTTTGGTGGCAATGAGGTGTACCACCCAAAGGCTGGTCCCGTGAGAGATTGTGCAAAAAACCTTACACGTAACGGGTCTGATGCTGAAATCATACCCAACTGTGCCAAATATCGGCTCACGTGTCCTATTGAGCTAGACCCTTCTGATCCATTGAACTTTGAGAATTCAGGGAGCCGATACTTCGGTGGCAGCGGGATCAAATCATACTCGTCGGGGTACGACTTGGAATAGCCGATTGCCTTCCTCTTCGGCAGGATGTCGAACTGGTCTCTCAAGATGGTGCTGATCTGTTCCATGGTATGAGCTGCAGGGACCGAGCTCTCATGACTCGTTCCTGTGGCATATTTAGCTAGCCATGCCTGTTTATCGGCGTCTGCTCCAAGAATCCCTGATGGTGCACCCTGGTTCGTGCGCGCCAAGGTATTGCAGTCCGGCACGTATGTGCACACGTATCCATGTGGGATCTCTTTAGGCGGCTCATACAGGAATTGGCAATCGCCAGGATCGCCTCCCACCTTGTAGACGACGTACGCGGGTGAACCCTGTGGCTCTGGAGCTGCAAACGCGAATGGTAGCGGCGGTTTGATTTGGAACGGTATCTCTCCCTGGTGAGTCCCTAGGGTAGGTCCTGATGGAGAGTACTGATGCTTCATGATTTCCTGCACCACCCGCACCGCAACGCGCTCGAAGGCGTTCAACAGGCTCTCTGAATGACGGTGCAGACAATGAGCCACCATGTAATTAAGTTCCTGGCGCAGAGCTCTGGTGCGTTCCTCTGAAGGGGTAGACAGGTCCACTTCATCGAGAACACCTTCGGGGGAGAACCCTTTCCACCTGATGCCATGTGAACGGGTCTTCATGAAGGAGCCGATGAGATTGGCTTCCAAGATGGCTTTCATCTCATCATACTTCTTCTTGTGCTCTTCGGGCAGATCTGCGTACGTGACTGGTTCGCAGTGCCGGTCCTAAGATTTTTGGGGCCCTGAGCGAGACTAAAATTTCGGGCCTTAATATAGACACCACGACAGTAAATAATGAATATATATGTAAAAAAAACATGTCCTCAATACGATTTAAATGCATCCAAACACAATAGCATATGTAATAATTTATACATAGTACCTTAAAAATTTAGAATTAGAGAAAAATTACTTTGAAAGAAAAGAGTGTGTTACATGAGTAGTCGCGAATTGTTACTGGCGGACAGCAGATGGCGATTGAATTTGGATCTCGCGGACAGCTAAACTGTGCTGTGCGCGGAAGATCGCTGATCGGTCACACCATCACAGGAAGATGACGTTGTAGAAAGAAAGAGAACAAGCAGCAGGACTGCAGTCTGCAGGAGATCGATCCCTCCCGACTGCCTATGAAGCGACGAGGTAGAGTCGTGAAGAAAAGGACGTGAACTATACTCAGGGATACGTCCCAGCCGCCGATCAATCAAGGCTGCATCCTGCATGGAATACGAAGGAAGTACGGAAGTATAGCTAATTAATCGTCTCCCAGATGACCAGATCGATGCACGATGGATCAATTCCTGACGTCTTCTAGGCTGGCACGTTCACGTCAAGATCTTCTGGCCTGCTCATAGGCCTTTTCTTTCAGCTGAGCATAGTTGGAAAGGCAAGTATGTATATGTACATGTATTTAGGATTGGGCCCCCAGATTTTTAGGGCCTTGGGCGGCCGCACACCCTGCCCACCCACTAGGGCCGGCCCTACTGGTTCGCCCACCACCCCATCCGCAGATTTGGACATGGTTGCTGCAGATGTCGACGTAGTTGCTGTAGAGCGTCCCACCGGGCGTGCCAGAATGTGTTGCTATCAGAAACCCACCGGCGAGCAGCGACGGGCAACACCGTAGAGCCGGGAGGCTCCCAGGACTGCTGGTGGATCCTGGTCCCTCGGGCGACGGCCCGCAATGCCTCTGGCGCACGTCCTGGCGGTTGCGAGGGCGTGCCACCTGACCTATACCTGGTCAGGAAGGTGATGGATTGCTTCGTCTGCTTTCCTGCATGGCAAACACGTAAACGTTAAATACGAGCCCCGATCGGCTCTTAAGTTGTTATGTGGATCGGCTCAAAGAGCCGATTGCCCCATGGTTCACGTTAGATTTATAATGACATGGGGATCATGCTTTATCAATATCAAGCTAAGGTAATCTACGATAGTCTAGGGTTCTCACCGCATAACCGGAACATCCTACGCGTAATTGAGCCTAGCAGATACGTAAGATGATGTAAAACCAGCCCAAACGAGGCCTAAAAACCAACATGAAGTTGATCCCCGGAACAATCCCTTTAGGGCTTAATAGACCACACCTTACGCACTACCGGATCGTTCAACCCATTTGTAAGGCCTAACCATGCGGATATCAAACTAATCCTTGTGGAACAAGGAACGACTATAACAGATCGGATCTACTAAACAAAGATTAAGCAAGATGCTGCCCTTACACCCAAGATAGGTGTAAGGGCAGCTAGATATTGAGGGGCAGCGTAGCTAAGCAAGCATAACATAAACACATCGACGTAAGCCCCAAAACATCTACGATAAGGGTGTTGCTCGCCATCAAAAAGGCTTCAGCACGAGCAACACCGATAACGAATAAACTGACATCTTGCCTAGATCGCAAGATGCGATCTAGGCAGCATGTTGCTTACCCGGGAGAAACCCTCGAAACAAGGGGTGGCGATGCGCCTAGATTTGTTTGTTGTGAACGTGATCGTCCTCCTTCTCAATAACCCTAGATACATATTTATAGTCCGTAGACTCTCTAATTTGGGAATAAACCCAACCGTATACGAGCTAAACTCTATCTCTTAATCTACCATAATATACAGATACAAAGGGCAACTAGCCCAAACTCACGCACAAGGCCGGTTCAGAGACACTTCATATGCATGTCTTCTAAGCCCATCTTCGGTCACGGCCCACCTCCTGCTCTGGCTAAATTCTAGTGGTAACAGATAGGTATGACATTGTGGTATCCTCCTCTGAAAAATTCACTTGAATCAACTTGGCACATGCTCACGCATGCATATGACTGAACGAAATGTCAATTAAGCCTCGATGATTTACTTTACCTCAGAGTTCTTGTATCACTTTTATGCCTCCATTAATTTATTTTTGTCGCAAGCATGATTATGAGAGTTACTGCTCTCTTGATTGTCGCTTCCCAGTCTATTGCTAGCCTTCACTTGTACTGAGCGGGAACGCTGCTCGTGCTTCCAAACCCATGAAAACCAAGTTATTCCAGAGTGTCCACCATAAATACCTATGCATGGCATTTCAAACCATTCCAAGTAAATTCTCATGTGCTACCTTTAAACCTTCAAAATGCTTCTCAATTTGTGTCAATGTTTTATAGCTCATGAGCAAATATGTGGTGTTTATCTTTCAATCTTGTCATTTACTTCTGACAGACTTTCATAATGGACTAGTGGCACATCCGCTTATCCAATAATTTTGCAAAAAGAGCTGGAAACGGGGTTCCCAGCCCCAATTAATCAACTTTCATTAATAATTCTCTTCACATGTTTTGCCCTTATTTATCAGTAAGCAACTTAAATTGCAAATAGACACTCCTCCATGGTATGTGATTGATGGAAGGCACCCGAGGATTCGGTTAGCCATGGCTTGTGTAAGCATAGGTTGGGGGAAGTGTCATCCATAATAAAACTAAAGTACGTGTGTAAACAAAAGAGAAGAAGGATGATTTACCTTGCTGGTAGAAATAACGTCCTTCATGGGAGCCGCTCTTGAAAGTCTGGTTGACGAGGTAGTTAGAGTACCCACTATCATTCGTTGACAACAACAAACACCTCTCAAAATAATTTTACTCCCGCTTTACAAATGAAAAGCTCTAGCACATGTTAATCCTCGCTTCCCTCTCGCGAAGGGTCAATCTTTTACTTTTACATTGAGTCTCCATCCTTTCTTTGAGCACTTTCTTGAGAGCACAGCTGTCATTCTTAGTATAATATGCTTGTCCCAAAATGTGATTAATTATGGTATAACTTTGATGCTTTAATCTTTGATAATCTATATTGCCAGTCTTCTCATGAACCTCAAAGGTGCCCAAGCATTTATGTTTTGCTGTACAATTATGGGCAAGCGAGATACCACTTTATCATATCATTCTATGAACATTGCAATCCTGCTGATAGACATGATTCATGATGCTCATTATTAATTTGTTGGTACCTTTTCCATGATTGACATAGCTATTAGATGATTTTGTTTGCATGTATCTTATTATGAACTGCTTAAGTACTTGCCATATCATGGGAATATTTACATCATATGAACAAATGTGTTCGTGAAAGTTCTTTTATCGCACTCAGTTGTTAACTGAATTGCTTGAGGACAAGCAATAAGCTAAGCTTGGGGGGAGTTGATACGTCCAAAACGTATCTACTTTCCCGAACACTTTTGCTATTGTTTTGCCTCTAATTTGTGTATTTTGGATGCAACTAACACGGACTAACGCTGTTTTCAGCAGAACTGTTCTGGTGTCTCGTTTTTGTGCAGAAATCCAACTTTCGGGAAAATCCTCGGAATTTATGCAGAAGGTCCTATTTTCCCAGAATATTGGCGGAGCCAGAAGGGCGAGCCAGGTGGGGGCCCGAGGGCCCCACACACTAGGCCGGCGCGGCCCAGGAGGGGCCCGCGCGGCCCTAGTGTGTGGCGGCCTCGGCCGGCCCCCGACGCCCTCCTTCGGACTACTTATTGCCTTCGACCTAAAAACGCACGGGGGGTTAGTCGAAATCGCCAGAAACCATCCAGTACGCCGCCACCGTCGCGAAACTCCGTCTCGGGACCAGAAACTCCGTTCTGGCACTCCGCCGGGACGGGGAATTGGAGGAGATCATCGCCATCATCATCACCGACACCTCTCCATCGACCAGCCATGTTTCCCCCATCCATGTGTGAGTAATTCCCCCGCTGTAGGCTGAAGGGGATGGTAGGGATTGGATGAGATTGGTCATGTAATAGCATAAGATTGTTAGGGCATAGTGCCTAGTGTCCGTAATTGGTACTTTTATGATATTGTTGCAACTTGTTATGCTTAATGCTTGTCACTAGGGCCCGAGTGCCATGATCTCAGATCTGAACATGTTATCAATTCATTATGATATTCATTGCTTTATGATCTTACCTGCAAGTTGTATACACGTATTGCTGTCCGGAACCCGAGGCCCCAAAGTGACATAAATTGGGACAACCGGAGGGGATGGCGGTGATATGAGGATCACATGTGTTCACGGAGTGTTAATTCTTTGCTCCGGTGCTCTATTAAAAGGAGTGCCTTAATTTCCAGTAGATTCCCTAGAGGCCCGGCTGCCACCGGCTGGTAGGACAAAAGATGTTGTGCAAGTTTCTCATTGCGAGCACGTACGACTATATATGGAACACATGCCTATTGATTGATTAGTACTTGGACACCGTTTTATTATTATCCGCAAATGCCCTGCTTTGAATGTTACATGAGTTTCTCTCATCCATGCAACGCCCGTTCATCCATCCCTGTGCCTACAGTATTTTAATCCTGCTGTTTACTATAATCGCTACTGCTGTTCTTGTTACTCTGCTGCTGTTATTTTATTACTGCTACTGCTATAAAACTATTACTACTGATAAACTCTTGCGAGCAAGTCTGTTTCCAGGTGCAGCTGAATTGACAACTCTGCTGTTAAGGCTTTCAAGTATTCTTTGTCTCCCCTTGTGTCGAATCAATAAATTGGGTTTTACTTCCCTCGAAGACTGTTGCGATCCCCTATACTTGTGGGTTATCACGCCCCAGTTACCCCCTCATATAAGGGAGCTGGCCGGCTAGGGTTAGGGTTAGCTTAGACTGAATCCAAATAATGTAGAACATCAAGCTCATGTTATCACCGTCCCTATGGGATCGGCGTGTGTGACGGCGTCTTGGACGTTCGTCCGCTTATCCATCAATAAAGGCGTGATAGTTCTTAAGTCTGTCAAGGGTGATCGTGCGTGCGAGAAGGTCCTCGAACTGTCGAGCGTTATCGAGCTTGGCTTGTCTATTCTGCTTGAGATTCGGCGTTCTTCGTCGAGTTGCTCGCCAGATTAGCATTCCCCATCTTCAGGTTACGTGTATCGCACACGTGATTGGGAGACTTATCGGTTCCATTGGATCGAGGTGGTGCACCGTGAAAGATCAGGCCAACGACCCGTATCATCTGTGCGTTGAGGGAGGTTGAGGTGTGGAAGACTGGCAAGGCTTGAGGATGAAGACCGACGATGTTGCTTATCTGACGCCACCCTTTTTCTTGCAGACCCACACGCGTTGGGGACAACGCTTCTTGAAGAAGGGGAGGATGGTATCAGAGCACAGATGATGCGGGTCGTTGGACCGATCTTTCACTGTGCACCACCTCGATCCAATGGAACCGATAAGTCTCCCAATCACGTGTGCGATACACGTAACCTGAAGATGGGGAACGCCAATCCAGCGAGCAACTCGACGAAGAACGCTGAACCTCAAGCAGAATAGACACGCCAAGCTCGATAACCCTCGACAGTTCGAGGACCTTCTCGCACGCACGATCACCCTTGACAGACTCAAGAACTATCACGCCTTTATTGATGGATAACTGGACGAACGTCCAAAACGCCGTCACACACGCCGATCCCATCGGGACAGTGATAACATAAACTTGATGTTCTACATTATTTGGATTCAATCTAAGCTAACCCTAACCCTAGCCGGCCAGCTCCCTTATATGAGGGGGTAGCTGGGGCGCCCCACTAGGTGGGCTGACCTAGTTTGGTTTGGACAGACCCAAAACCAAACGCAACACTAATTTAACCCTAATTGGCCCACCAATTGACCTGGCTACATTATTCCCTAATAATAATACTACGATACAATACTGGTACAATCTTAGACTTAATCATCGTATCAAGGGCTGTCCTAGTGTACCAGGCTGCCTGGATGTCCTCATCAATGTGTCTACACGGTTGAAGGGCACGACGATTGAATTTATTATCCAACATGGGTGGCAGCAAAATCTGAGGTTGGTCCTCCACTGCCATAGGATTCAATACAGTTTCATTTTGATTCAGTGTATCGTACCTTGGATGTTGAGCAGCTATATGCATCCTAGTTATGCAGATGCCGGGTTTAATACTTAAAACATTTTAAGTAATAAAGTGTTCTTTATAAAAAAACTAATGATGGTGTCCTCCTTAAAGTTCCAAAGATCCTGAAAGAAACAACAAAACACACATGACCTATGACTATCTCGGTTACAAAATTATAAGGAAATGAAAAAAAATTGGAAACCAATATATTTTAATGGTAAGGGATGAAACACGATAACCACAAAGCAAACAAATGTCAATCTTGAAATGATACGAGTGATGCTAAAAAAAACTTATACGCAATAAAATAACGAGACTTGTGCAACTAAAGAAATGTACTATAGTACACAAAAGGCTTTTAGGAAAGACTATATATAATACCTTGTTGCACAAGAAATAGATTTGCGTAATAGTATGCCTGATTGTAACTTGACATGATCGGGCTTCCAAGAAATATATGGGACTTCCTCTCTTTCTTTTTTTCTTTTACTTTTTCCCTCAACTATACCAAAAAGATAATATGTGGACTCTAAAGCATTCTCCCAACTCTACTGGTAATCAGCGTATTCATACTTTTGGGTAGGTTCAATGGCACCGAAGAAATACTTTTTCATATGGATGTTTCCTCATCAAGGATGGTTCAAAAAAAATCTTTTGGTAGGACTTGCGGCTTGGAAATGTCCCTCTTCAGAAGCAATATCCAGCTTTGTATAATATTATGTGTAACAAAAAATTTACAACAATAGAGGTATCGGGAACTTCGGTGCCCACCAAACGTGTATTCCATGCTAGATCTCCTCAGGGCACACTCTACGAGAGTGAGAGTGGTTGGCTTCTGCACAACGTACTATTGTAAGGGGTCACGATGAATTCCCGATGGAGTCTACATTAGAATGGTAGTATTTCATTGAAATTGATGTGCAAAACATTAGCCCATTCTGTTGTGTCCTGGTCATCAATATTTTTTTTAACAGAAAAAGGGGCCTAGAAGGACCCCGATGCATTAATCACAGAGGTGGCAGGTACAAATTATAGAAAAGCCAAGGCATCACTCGCCCTAGAGAACCAAGTATTTGAAGATAGGGCCTTTCAAATCGCAAAAAACACCCTACAAACAAAACTAAAAAGCAATCAAGGCCGCCGAGGATCCGGAGCAGTATGCTCGCCATCTCCATATCCGACAAAAAAATCGAGGCCGTTGGTCGCCTTCTGTTCACTAGGGACGAACCACTTGGTGAAGAGGAGGCGCCGAGTTCCAGCAGCTGATTCTAAGAAGGCCTTCGCCGTGGAGGTTGAAGTTTTTCCTCCCTGCCGGCATAAGATCGTAGAAGCCAAGATGGCTCTTGCGTGGTTGAGCTCGAAGAAGTAGCACCACTCAGGCAACAGCCTGCTCCGGCTAGAGGTCGCCGCAGCATCTTTATACGTCTCAAACGTATCTATAATTTTTGATGCTCCATGCTTATTTTACACCAATTTATATATTTATTGCTCATGCTTCGTTGCACTTTATACATTTTTCGGCACTAACCTATTAACAAGATGTCACAGTGCCAGTTCCATGTTTTCTGATGTTTTGTATTTCAGAAAAGTTGTATAGGAAATATTATCGGAATTGGACGAAACAAAAGCCGAAGTTCAATATTTTTCCATAACGAAGACAGAATCCAGAGGGAGTCGGAGAAGTGGCGCAGGGTGGCCAGACCACACCTAGCCGCGGCCTAGCCTTGGCCCGCGCCTAGGGGTGGTCTGGGCCACCCTGGCCTCCACCGACCTCGCCCTTTCGCCTATAAATTGCCTCCGACGCGAAAATCCTAAATCAATAAGCCTCCGTCCATGAAAAGTTCCGTAGCTCTGATGTCGCTGAAGACAAGACCCGGGAGACAAAAGTCTCTGTTCCGGCACCCTGCCGGACGGGGAATTGCACCCGGAGCCATCTTCATCGCCATTGCTGACTCCCGTGATGAGGAGTGAGTAGTTCTCACCTGTGACTCAGGGCTTTACCGGTAGCTATTGATACGTCTCAAATGTATCTATAATTTTTGATGCTCCATGATTGTTTTACGCCAATTCATATATGTTTTGCGTACACTTCGTTGCACTTTTACATGGTTTCCGGCAATAATCTATTAACAAGATGCCACAGTGCCAGTTCCCTGTTTTCTGCTGTTTTTGTATTTCAGAAAAGTTGTACAAGAAATATACTCGGAATTGGACGAAACAAAAGCCAGAGTCAATATTTTACTGAAACGAAGACGAAGTCCAGAGGGGGGTCGAAGAGGCGCCACAGGGCGGCCAGACCACCCCATGGTGCGGCTTGGGTGTGGCCCGCACCTAGGGGTGGTGTGAGGCCCCCAGGCACCCCACCGACCTAAATCCTCCGCCTATTTATACATCTTCTCGGGAAAACCATGGATACCCGAGCCTCCATCCACGAAAAGTTCCGTCGCGGCCGCCATTGCCGAACCCATCTCGGGGGGTTCTGGAGCTCTTCCCACCACCCTGCCGGAGGGGAAATCATCGCCGAAGGCCTCTACATCGCCACGCCCTCCTTCGATGTGATGCGTGAGTAGTTCATCCCTGAATTATGGGTCCATAGCAGTAGCTAGATGGTTGTCTTCTCCACTTTGTGCTTCATGTATAGATCTTGTGAACTGCCCTACATGATCAAGATCATCTTTATGTAATCCTATATGTTGTGTTTGCTGGGATCCGATGAATATTGTATACTATATTGCGATTGATTATATATTCATGTCATATGTTATTTGTGATCTTGCATGCTCTCCGTTACTAGTAGAAACTCTGGCCAAGGGACACTTGTGACTCCAAGATGGGGTATTTATGCTCGATAGTAGGTTCATGCCTCTAGTTTTCTGGGAGAGTGGCAATAACTTATAAGATTGTAGATGTGTTGTTGCTACTTTTATACGAGGGTAATTCTATTTCTACCTGTACATAAATTGCTTAATGCGATAATCTGTTGCTTGCAACTTAATACTGAAAGGGGTTCGGACATTAACCGGAAGGTGGATTATTTGTCATAGATGTAGTTGGATTACAGTCTATGTATTATGTTGCAATGCCCAATCAAATATCATAGTAATCATCTTGTCATGTATGGTCGATGTTCTATCAATTGCCCAGCTGTAATTTTTTCACCCAACATGCTATTTATCTTTATGGAGAGACACCTCAGTGAACTGTGGACCCCGGTCTTGTTTCCTGTACTGATAAACTCTACTGCAATCATGTTCTTTTACTTTCTGCAAACATCTCTTTTCACTCGATATGTCTAATCCTTTGTGTTCAGCAAACTAGTGAGATTGACAACCTCACTGCAAGTTGGGGCAAAGTACTTTGGTTGTGTTGTGTGCAAGTTCCACGTTGTTGATGGCGCTGGTAGTGTGTCCTGCTACTAGTCAGCTAGTAACACCTTCAGAAGTCACTCCTTTCTCCTATTGGTCGATTAAATCTTGGTTTCGTACTGAGGGAAAACTTGTTGTTGTGCTCATCACACCTTCCTCTTGAGGTTTCCCAAACGCTTCCACAACAACTGCCAACAAGATTGTCTGGCGCCATCAACGAAGCACCATCAGCTATGTAGCCTATCTATCTCTCCATGTATGATCTTTATGTGATCAAGAGCTTTGTAATCTAATTTAATAAGTAGATGTTATTCTTCAACTATTGTGATACTCAAGTGGTTTTATTATCATCTTCGGGGTCACCTTGTCCAACGCTGTGAAGGTGACAATGTGCACACCGTGTTTTCTTCTTAAGCTTAATTTATAGAAATACTTATGAACTGTGGTGACTAATTAATATCATCTTTGTATGCTCAAAGTGATAGAGTGGAGTGTCCATATATAGAATGGGAATTCAAACTTTAAGGAATGCTTAAGCAGCCCTACGCAATGAATTTGTGTTTATTATCAAACCGGAGAGTGCTTCAGAGTAGCATAGTGAAGTGATAATATTTATGTATTCAATTATGGCACCATTGTTGAGAGTGTCCACTAGTGAAAGTATGATACCTAGGCCTTGTTTCTAAGCATCGAAACACCATTTACAACCAGTTCTGCTACATGTTTGCTTGCTGCCATTTTTATTTCAGATTGCAATTACTACTTACAATCATCCATATTACTTGTATTTCACTATCTCTTCGCCGAACTAGTGCACCTATACACCTGACAAGTGTATTGGGTGTGTTGGGGACACAAGACACTTTTTGTATCGTAATTGCAGGGTTGCTATAGAGGGATATCTTTGACCTCTACCTCCTTGAGTTCGATAAACCTTGGATGATCCACTTAAGGGAAACTTGCTACTGTGCTACTGATACGTCTCAAACGTATCTAAATTTCTTATGTTCCATGCTACTTTTATGATGATACACATATGTTTTATACACACTTTACATCATTTATATGCATTTTCCGGAACTAACCTATTAACGAGATGCCGAAGTGCCAGTTCCTGTTTTCTGCTATTTTTGGTTTCAGAAATCCTAATAAGGAAATATTCTCGGAATTGGACGAAATCAACGGCCAGCATCTTATAATTGCACGAAGCTTCCAGAACACCGGAGAGGCACCAGAGGGGAGCCCTGGTGGCCCCACACGTGTGGGCGGCGCGGCCAAGGAGCCAGGAGCGCCGCCCCTATTGTGTGGTGGCTCCGTACCCCCTCCGACTCCGCCTCTTCGCCTATATAAAGGTCCCTGACCTAAATCTTCGAGACGGAAAAGCCACGGTACGAGAAACCTTCCAGAGCCGCCGCCATCGCGAAGCCAAGATCTGGGGGACAGGAGTCTCTGTTCCGGTACACCGCCGGGACGGGGAAGTGCCCCGGAAGGCATCTCCATCGACACCACCGCCATCTTCATCAACGCTGCTTGTCTCCCATGAGGAGGGAGTAGTTCTCCATCGGGGCTAAGGGCTGTACCGGTAGCTATGTGGTTAATCTCTCTCCTATGTACTTCAATACAATGATCTCATGAGCTGCCTTACATGATTGAGATTCATATGAGCTTTGTATCACTATTAGTCTATGTGCTACTCTTGTGATGTTATTAAAGTAGTCTATTCCTCCTTCACGGTGTAATGGTGACGAGTGTGTGCATCGTGTAGTTCTTGGCGTAGGTTATGATCATAATCTCTTGTAGGTTATGGAGTTAATTATTACTATGATAGTATTGATGTGATTCATTCTCCCTTCATAGTGTAAAGGTGACAGTGTGTATGCTATGTTAGTACTCGGTTTAAATTGCAAAGATCTATTATGCTCTAAAGGTTACTTAAATATGAATGCCGAATGTTGTGGAGCTTGTTAACTCCGGCATTGAGGTGCTCTTGTAGCCCTACACAACGAATGGTGTTCATTATCAAACAAGAGTATATGTAGCACAAAGGAAGAGAAATTATTTATTTATGTGATCAATGTTGAGAGTGTCCACTAGTGAAAGTATGATCCCTAGGCCTTGTTTCCAAGCACTGAAACTCCGTTTATGTACTGTTCTGTTGCATGTTTACTCGCTGCCATCTTTATTTCAGATCGTTACTACCACTCATATTCATCTATACCACCTGCGTTTTAATATCTCTTCGCCGAACTAGTGCACCTATACATCTG
Organism: Lolium rigidum; assembly: GCF_022539505.1. NCBI lineage: Eukaryota > Viridiplantae > Streptophyta > Magnoliopsida > Poales > Poaceae > Lolium > Lolium rigidum. The sequence goes on along the minus strand of NC_061508.1, from coordinate 256,563,086 downwards.
ACAAGTGTATTAGGTGTGTTGGGGACACAAGAGACTTCTTGTATCGCGATTGCAGGGTTGCTTGAGAGGGATATCTTTGACCTCTTCCTCCCTGAGTTCGCTAAACCTTGGGTGATCCACTTAAGGGAAACTTGTCTGCTGTTCTACAAACCTCTTGCTCTTGGAGGCCCAACACTTGTCTACAATAATAGAAGCACCCGTAGACATCAAGCACTTTTACGGCGCCGTTGCCGGGGAGGAAAGGTAAAAGGCACTCATACTCCGGTCCCAGGTAACTAAGTACTTTTCTATTGCCGTTGTGTGTGTGCTCGAAGCTATTTCCTTTAGATCCTGCAATTGCATCTTTTTGTTTCTTGTTAAACACTAGTAAGGCATAATGGAAAACATCTGTGAGCTTTTTAAACTATTTCCCGAGTCAAGACATGAATGGTTTAATGCGAAAATTAAAAAACCTATGGAACCTTATTTGCATGCTAGTAGTAATATTAGTATGAACGCTTTGAACACCATTGTTGATAATGATATAGAAAATTCTAAGCTTGGGGAGGTCGGTTTTGATGAAAATGATCTCTTTAGCCCTCCGGGTATTGAGGAGAAAGTTTATGTTGATTATGATATGCCTCCCATATATGATGATTATAATGATAGTGGTCTTTTGGTGCCGCCTACTATGGAGAGTAAATTTTATTATGATTATGATATGCCTCCTACACTTGATGAGAATAATAATGATAGCTACTTTGTTGAATTTGCTCCCACTACAACTAATAAAATTGATTATGCTTATGTGGAGAGTAATAATTTTATGCATATAGCTCATGATAAGAATGCTTCATTTGATAGTTATATTGTTGAATTTGTTCATGATGCTACTGAAAGTTATTATGAGAGAGGGAAACATGTTTATATGCATCTTAATAATATTAAGTTTCCCGTCTTTATGTTGAGAATCTTGAAATTGTGCTTGTGTTGCCTTTCTATGCTTGTTGCTTTATGCTTCATGAACTTGTTTATTTACAAGATTCCTATGCATAGGAAGCATGTTAGACTTAAATGTGTTTTTAATTTGCTTTTTGATGCTCTCTTTTGCTTCAACTCTTATTTCTTGGGAGTGCATCATTGAAATTACTGAGCCCATCTTAATGGCTAAGAAAGCACTTCTTCGGAGCTAACCCATGTGTTTATTTTACTACAGCAATTTTTGTTTTATATTTGAGTCTTGAAAGTTGTTACTACTGTATCAACCTCTCCTTATCTTTATTTTACTGCATTGTTGTGCCAAGTAAAGTCTTTGATAGTAGGGTTCATACTAGATTTGGATTTCTGCGCAGAAACAGATTTCTGTCTTTCACGAATTTGGGCAGGGTTCTCTGTAGGTAACTCAGAAAAATCTGCCAATTTACGTGCGTGATCCTCAGATATGTACGCAACTTTCATTCAATTTGAGCATTTTCATCTGAGAAAGTCCAGTGCCTCTAAAAAAGTCGTATTTACGGACTGTTCTGTTTTGACAGATTCTGCCTTTTATTTCGCATTGCCTCTTTTGCTGTGTTGGATGGATTTCTTTGTTCCATTGACTTCCAGTAGCTTTGGGCAATGTCCAGAAGTGTTAAGAATGATTGTCTCACCTCTGAACATGTGAATTTTTTTATTATGCACTAACCCTCTAATGAGTTTGTTTTGAGTTTGGTGTGGAGGAAGTTTTCAAGGGTCAAGAGAGGAGAATGATATACTATGATCAAGAAGAGTGAAAAGTCTAAGCTTGGGGATGCCCCCGTGGTTCATCCCTGCATATTTCAAGAAGACTCAATCATCTAAGCTTGGGGATGCCCAAGGCATCCCCTTCTTCATCGACAACTTATCAGGTCACCTCTAGTGAAACTATATTTTTATTCCGTCACATCTTATGTACTTTACTTGGAGCGTATGTGTGCTTTTATTTTCGTTTTGTTATTTTCATTCTTTGAATAAATTCATGCTTGTGTGGGAGAGAGACACGCTCCGCTGTTGCGTATGAACACATGTGTTCTTCGCGTTACTTTTAATGTTCACGGCGGAGTTGAAAACCGCTTCGTTGATTGCTATTTGGTTGGAAACAGAAAATGCTTCATGTGGTAATTGGTATAATGTCTTGAATAATTTGATACATGGAAATTGTTGTGCTCATATAGATCATGTTTAAGCTCTTGCATCATGTACTTTGTACCTATTAATGAAGAACTACATAGAGCTTGTTAAAATTTGGTTTTGCATGATTGGTCTCTAGAGTCTAGATATTTTCTGGTGAAGTGTTTGAACAATAAGGAGACGATGTAAAGTCTTATAATGCTTACAATATGTTCATATGTGAGTCTTGCTGCACCGTTTTATACTTGAGTTTGCTTCAAACAACCTTGCTAGCCTAGCCTTGTATTGAGAGGAATTCTTCTCGTGCATCCAAATCCTTGAGCCAAAAACTATGCCATTTGTGTCCACCATACCTACCTACTACATTGTATTTCTCTGCCATTCCAAGCAAATACTTCATGTGCTACCTTTAAACAATTCAAAAGCTATTATCTCTTATTTGTGCCAATGTTTTATAGCTCATGAGGAAGTATGTGGTGTTTATCTTTCGATCTTGTCATTTACTTCGGACAGACTTTCACCAATGGACTAGTGGCATATCCGCTTATCCAATAATTTTGCAAAAAGAGCTGGCAATGGGGTTCCCAGCCCCAATTAAATAATTTGCATTAATAATTCTCTTCACATGCTTTGCCCTGATCTATCAGTAAGCAACTTAATTTTGCAAATAGACACTACTCCATGGTATGTGAATGATGGAAGACACCCGAGGATTCGGTTAGCCATGGCTTGTGTAAGCAAAAGGTTGGGAGGAGTGTCATCAATAATGAAACTAAAATACATGTGTAAACAAAAGAGAAGAGGGATGATCTACCTTGCTGGTAGAGATAACGTCCTTCATGGGAGCCGCTCTTGAAAGTCCGGTTGATAAGGTAGTTAGAGTACCCATTACCATTCGTTGACAACAACAAACACCTCTCAAAACTTTACTTTTATGCTCTCTATATGATTTCAAAACTTAAAAAGCTCTAGCACATGATTTAATCCCTGCTTCCCTCTGCGAAGGGCCTTTCTTTTACTTTATGTTGAGTCAGTTTACCTACTTCTTTCTATCTTAGAAGCAAACACTTGTGTCAACTGTGCATTGATTTTTACATGTTTACTTATTGCACTTGTTATATTGCTTTATGTTGACAACTATCCATGAGATATACATGTTACAAGTTGAAAGCAATTGCTGAAACTTAATCATCCTTGGTGTTGCTTCAATACCTTCTACTTTGAATCTATTGCTTTAAGAGTAACTCTTATGCAAGTCTTATTGATGCTTGTCTTGAAAGTACTATTCATGAAAAGTCTTTGCTATATGATTCATTTGTTTACTCATTGTCTTCATCATTGCTTCGAATCGCTGCATTCATCTCATATGCTTTATAATAGTATGATCAAGATTATGATAGCATGTCACTTAAGAAATTATCTTTGTTATCGTTTACCTACTCGAGGGCGAGTAGGAACTAAGCTTGGCGATGCTTGATACGTCTCAAACGTATCTATAATTTCTTATGTTCCATGCTACTTTTATGATGATACACATATGTTTTATACACACTTTACATCATTTATATGCATTTTCCGGAACTAACCTATTAACGAGATGCCGAAGTGCCAGTTCCTGTTTTCTGCTATTTTTGGTTTCAGAAATCCTAATAAGGAAATATTCTCGGAATTGGACGAAATCAACGGCCAACATCTTATAATTGCACGAAGCTTCCAGAACACCGGAGAGGCACCAGAGGGGAGCCCTGGTGGCCCCACACGTGTGGGCGGCGCGGCCAAGGAGCCAGGCGCGCCGCCCTATTGTGTGGTGGCTCCGTACCCCCTCCGACTCCGCCTCTTCGACTATATAAAGGTCCCTGACCTAAATCTTCGAGACGGAAAAGCCACGGTATGAGAAACCTTCCAGAGCTGCCGCCATCGCGAAGCCAAGATCTGGGGGACAGGAGTCTCTGTTCCGGTACGCCGCCAGGACGGGGAAGTGCCCCCGGAAGGCATCTCCATCGACACCACCACCATCTTCATCAACGCTGCTGTCTCCCATGAGGAGGGAGTAGTTCTCCATCGGGGCTAAGGGCTGTACCGGTAGCTATGTGGTTAATCTCTCTCCTATGTACTTCAATACAATGATCTCATGAGCTTCCTTACATGATTGAGATTCATATGAGCTTTGCAAATCACTATTAGTCTATGTGCTACTCTTGTGATGTTATTAAAGTAGTCTATTCCTCCTTCACGGTGTAATGGTGACAGTGTGTGCATCGGGTAGTTCTTGGCGTAGGTTATGATCATAATCTCTTGTAGGTTATGGAGTTAATTATTACTATGATAGTATTGATGTGATTCATTCTCCCTTCATAGTGTAAAGGTGACAGTGTGTATGCTATGTTAGTACTCGGTTTAAATTGCAAAGATCTATTATGCTCTAAAGGTTACTTAAATATGAATGCCGAATGTTGTGGAGCTTGTTAACTCCGGCATTGAGGTGCTCTTGTAGCCCTACACAACGAATGGTGTTCATTATCAAACAAGAGTATATGTAGCACAAAGGAAGAGAACTTATTTATTTATGTGATCAATGTTGAGGGTGTCCACTAGTGAAAGTATGATCCCTAGGCCTTGTTTCCAAGCACTGAAACTCCTATTATTTACTGTTCTGTTGCATGTTTACTCGCTGCCATCTTTATTTCAGATTGTTACTACCACTCATATTCATCTATACCACCTGTGTTTTAATATCTCTTCGCCGAACTAGTGCACCTATACATCTGACAAGTGTATTAGGTGTGTTGGGGACACAAGAGACTTCTTGTATCGTGATTGCAGGATTGCTTGAGAGGGATATCTTTGACCTCTTCCTCCCTGAGTTCGATAAACCTTGGGTGATCCACTTAAGGGAAACTTGCTGCTGTTCTACAAACCTCTGCTCTTGGAGGCCCAACACTGTCTACAAGAATAGAAGCACCCGTAGACATCAGCTACAAACCTTTGCACTTGGAGACCCAATACTGTCTACAAGAATAGAAGCGTGCGTACACATCACATCTCCTCCTCTCCCAACACCTCCATGGCGAGACAGAGAAGGGGGAAAGATGCATATTGACCACATCCGACAACAAAGCTGGACGAACCTGGATCTCGTCGGAGCAAAGAGAAATCTTCTGCTTCCCAGCTCCCCCTCGCCACCAAGTCCGGCCGAGAGAAGGGCCGCATCTAGACACACCAAGAATCCTCCTTTCTCCTCCTCGCCGCCACGGCCGGCCGGGAGAAAATCCTCTTCTTGGCCTCCAAAGCACCAGCAAAGATCCACCACCGATTTATTGGGGAAGGTGGCTATGCTCCTCCTCCCGATGTGCTCCATCCATAGGAGTTCGAGTAGCAGCAGAAACGGCCCTATAAGGCCCTGGGCCTGGCGTCGTTCCGGGCCACCACCTCCACTATAGGGCATACGCCCAGAACACGGCATAAAGCCGAAAAACAACTAAAACACGAGAAGAAAACATAACCTATCTACTCTGGCGCGTCACCGCAACCAACTCCGGACGGCTATTTCGGCGGAGAGGCCTTGAATCTCCCCGGTTTGAGGAGGGAGACGACCAGGTACTGTAGCTGGACGAGAGACAGAAAGGGGGAGAATGAAGTGGTACTCCTGGTCATCAATAAGAAACTAATTTGGAATATGAATGTGCCAATTAAAAAATGGAGGGTACGGTGGAGCTACACGTTGTTAGATGAGACCGCCAACACCTGTGCATAGTAACGACAAGTAGCCGGTAGGCGAGGAGCACCTTGGGTGGAACCCTAGCCTCCTCTGCCCGCAAAACCATCTCCCTCGTCTTCTCCGCTGCCGTTGGGGAACGCCGACGGGGTTGTCTTCTCGTGCTGCGCTCACACATGGAGCCCTTCAGTTACGGAGTGTTGTCCCAAACGTCCCGGTGATGGCAACGGATTTAGGGAGCTGGGTGGCGGTCCAAATCACTACTGGTGATGCCTGCTGTGTTGGATACTCGGGTGGTGTTGGGCAGGTTTCGGTGAACTGCAGCAGCGGCGGGGATCCATGTGCTTCGTGCATGAATCATGTCGTTCACGTGGATCAAATAAAGGAGATAGATGGTGATCCTAGTGGTCTTTATCCGTCCAATTCTTTCGAATATCCTGCTGTCGATCATCCAAGAGCTGGCCACCGACGAGTTCCAGATTACCCCACCTGAAGTTTTCATGGATTTCGTGCTCCTCAACCGCTGGGATGGGACCCGGTTGTGGACACCCGCAACTTTTAGCCTGTGGGGTTTCATGGGGATGTGTCGCGTTAAGCTCTGCTTGTCATTAAACACCATGGGACATGTCGATGTCTGCGATTTCCACGGTGTTGGCAGGGGCGGGAATGCCAAGACGACTATGATTGAAAGATCAGAAGGTATTGGCGGAGACAGAGAGTCTCCAGTGGATGAAGACATTTCTTTACACTTTGTTTTGTGGGTGTGGTTGCAGGGTGTTGTTCCTGTCCGAATCACACACGTGCATATGAGCCTACAGGTTGATGCTTTGCAATGAGGACCATGGTCAGTGAAAGCGACATCACTTGGGGACTTCAGTTTAGGTGGTGCTCTTCGAGTGCCGAGTCTCGATGTTCGTGGTGAACACCTAAGGTCTAATCTTTTATTGGTTTTACCTTGCAATGCCATCTCCCTGTTGAAGGCAGTGTTAAAAAGTTTGGATTTGCTCCGAGCTGAAAATCTACAATTCTTGATTGGGCGACAAAGGCTCTGGTACACTGTTCTGTTCTTGGAGAGGTTTCTTTTGGACACTAGATCCTCCTAGTGGTCGATCATTGTGGTAGGGGTTTTGTATCTTCCTTTTCTCTCTCTCTTTGGTTGTGTGTATTCTTAATATCTCAACTAGCTGTTGACATTATGTTGGTGCATATGTTAATTAAGTATAGCAGATATATATAGGAATATAAAATGGATTTGACTATTTTTGAGTCAACTGAGAACTAACTTCCTTCTCTGCCAAATGATGTTATCAAATCCCAATTGCAACTTAACTAGCACGAAATCAGAAAGTAAATTTTACGGTTAGGGGCATTTTTTCGGAAAATGATTAGAAATCTCAGAGGGATCCGTCGCTGGCAACTTCCGCCTCCTGTAACGACACGTGTCGACGGGACCCACACATGACACTGGTGCCTTATCCCTTCCCAGCCCCACTTCTCTTCATCCACTCAATTTTACTAGCCATGGAGACGGAATCCTGCCCACCCACAGCACGAGCCGCTTCTCCTCCCAGCCACGTGTCGCGGCTGCGGCCACCTAGTCATGCGCCGCGTCTCTGCCGCCGACAAGCCCGCCGCTGCGTCCGCCTAGTCATGCGCCGCACCTCCGCCGCTGCCGCCGCTCAGTCACTCGTCGCGTCGCCGCCGCCGACGTGCCCCATGCCCAAGGCACGACTCTCACGACGAAGAGCGGCCACGCTGCTCCTCCTCCGCCGCCCATGGCCGTGCTTCTCCCCCATCGTCCCAACAAGACGCGCTCTGATTTTTCCCATGGTGGCTCGGAGTCGCCCAGCGTTGCGGCCGTTTGGAGCCGTCGTCAAGGACGGCCTCAAGGATCATGGCCGGTACTACGGCCACTTGTTGGCCGCCAGTGTAGGTCCAAGGTGTTCTGGTGCTTCGTGTGGTTTACAGCATGGCCGAGTGGTGCTGCCAAAGGCTCTGGCAGATGCTAGCATGGGCGGGCGGGGATGATACCATGGATGTGCGGGGATGCTACCATGGGGCGGAGCTAGGTTGATTTTTGCTGTCTCCGAATTGCTACAATCTTTCTACCATTTTGCACCATACGCATCAGTTGGTTCTATTGAATTGCACTGAAATTGTTTTTGCTACAACTGATCTGTAATGTTGCTACAAAATCATAATGTTTTTTGCTACAAGCACTCCGGTGAGGTTGGTGAAGTCTGTGTTGAATTGACTGACCCTAAAGAATGAGTGACGGGACGGCGAAAGAGCCGTTCGTTTGCCACTGCCGAGTGCCGATAGGAGGAAGCAACGCCACCAAGCTAGGGAATCCGACCGCCGGCACGATTGAACATGTTCAGTTTAGCAACTACACAGCCTAAGCAGTTGCGTTACGTTGCGCTGCAATGCGTCATTCTCCATTCCTTCACGCCTCGCCCAACCCAACCCAGCCTAAACCGACACTGCCAGCCTAAGCAAACACGAAGCCACGCAAGAACAAGCGGCCCAGCAATAGAAAACCACCACACACAACACGCGGATTCCTCCGTCATTCACCTCCGATCAAGAATCTTCTTCGCACGTTCCTTCCGTTGATCTCGCACATGCATCACTAGCTATCTCGTCTCGTCTACTATTTGATTACAAGTATCCGATCCGATCCAATCCACCCACAAACCATCGATCATGGAGCTAGCAGCTGCTTCTTCTTCCTCTGCCGTCAGGCAGCGGTCCACCGCAGCAGCCTCGCCACTGCTCCAAGATGATCAGCTGCAGCAAGAGAAGCAGCAAGGTGCAGATGGTGGCTCGATACTTCCGCCGCCAGCGCCACGGTCGGCGCTGTACCAGGCGCTGACGTCGACGGCGAGCCTGGCGAACCTGCTCCCCACGGGCACGGTGCTGGCGTTCCAGCTCCTGGCGCCGACCTTCACCAACCACGGCGCCTGCGACGCCACCACGGAGCTGCTCACACGGGCCCTCCTCGCCGTCCTCGCGCTCTCCTGCCTCCTCGCCTCCTTCACCGACTCCCTCAAGGGCACCGACGGCCGCGTCTACTACGGCGTCGCCACTCCCAGGGGCCTCTGGCTGCTCGACTACCCGCCCGGCGCGCCGGCGCCCGACACGGCCAAGTACAGACTCGCGTTCATCGACGCCGTGCACGCGGCGCTGTCGGTGGCCGTGTTCGGGGTGGTGGCGGCCAGGGACAAGAACGTCGTGGGGTGCTTCTACGGCCCCTCGCCGGCCAAGGAGACGGCGGAGGCGCTGGACATCGTGCCGCTCGGCGTCGGCGTCCTCTGCAGCCTGCTCTTCGTAGCCTTCCCCACCAGGCGCCACGGCATCGGCTACCCGGTCACCAATGGCGCCGGTGGCGGCAGCATTAGCACCTGAATGGATTGAACTTAGTTAATTGCAAGCTACTCAACGCTCATCATTGTATCGATTCAATTCTTGCTCAGTTGCTTCTTGGGTTCTGGGATGTCAGTGGTCCGATTAAATGTAAGTGGTATATATGAATAGATTGAACTTAGTTACAAGCGCGTACACGAAACTCGTCAAGTACTGCCTGTTCAAAGTAGCAGTACAATATGGGCATTGTATCAATTCAATTCTTTCTCTGTTACTTGTTCGATTATGAAATGTCAATGATCCTCCCTTAAAATTGTTTTAGTTTGACTCTCAACTTGTCTGGAAAAGTACGACCAAAGGAACAGCCATTGCGGACACAGAATCAAGGCCGGCGGCTCACCCAGGGAGCGTTGACGGGACACCCTTTGCTTCATGCGTCAACTAATGGCTCCCGGCAAATCCTATGTGCCGTCTAGATCGGCACTTGCACCACGCGTAGTGTGGGCCGGCCTAGCTAGACGCTAGGCTTAGTGTTTTTTGTTTCCTTTGTTTCTTCTTCATTATTGTTTCTTCTTCTTTTTCCTTTTTGTTTCTGTTTCTTTTTGAAGATTTGAAAAATACTTAAATTTTAAAAAATGTTTACACTAGAAAATATTCAAATTTTAAAAACGAGCATTTTTTAAAAAAAAAAAACTAAAAATTGTCCAAATTTGAAAAACAATTTAAATATGAAAATTGTTCAATTTTTAAAAAATAAATATTAAAAATGTTCACATTTAAAATATGTTCAGATTTTGGAAAAAAATTATATATGAAAATTCTTCAAATTGAAGGGATGTTCAATTTTAAAAAAAATCACAAAATTAAAATGTTTGAATTTTAAAACTTTTTCAAAATTTAAAATGTTCATATTTAAAAAACATTTTTGTTTCTAAAAAATATTTTCTGGAAAAGTAGTTTCAAAAAAAAAGAATAATAATAAAAGAAAATTCGTATTGCATGTTGGGTTGTGGCCCAGCTAGGCCTTCTATGTGGAGGGTGTGAGGCGTCTGCGGAAGCGCCAACTAGGTTGGTGTAAAGCACTTCCTAAATTTACCCGCATCAAAAGTACATGACGGGCATTTCAATTATACACTTGCCTCCTAGATCGCTCCCGCAAACAAACCTCGGCCCTGCCGCCACTAAGGGGTGGTCTTTTTTTGGCAATTTTCGTTTAGAGGTGGTCCTTTTTGATAATTCGTTGGAGCATGTCACTAGTAGAAAAAGAGGCTTTTGTTCAGAGCTGCCTGTAACTTTAGCACCGATAAGGCTACGAACCCAGACTAAATGGTGCATTAGCACGGGTTCGAGAAGCCAGGATTTTAGAACCGGTTCGTGCGGGCTTTAGCACCGGCTCGTGTCACGAACCGTTGCTAAATGGTTGGCGTCAGCCGCAAACCATTTAGCACCGGTTCGTGGCACGAACCGGTGTAAAAAGTTTTCCTACTTTCCACGCACCTCCACCCCCTTGTGGATCGCCTTTTTTAGAGCATCTCTAGCAGAGCCCGTAAATACGCGAATTGAAAGCGCGGAGTTCAGTTCACTGAACTCGTGTTGAAAGCGCGGAGTTCAGTTCACTGAACTCGTGTTTACGGGACGAAAAATTGATGACGCAGAACAGTCCCCGTAAACGAAAATTGTAAAACACCATATTTCTTAAATATGCCATTAAAGACCCACTTGTCAGATTTTTTCCTTTCTTCTCCTAATTTTCTTTTTTTTCCTGTATTCTTCTTTCTCCCGAACTCTCCCCGGCTAGAAGCACGTCGCGCCCCCACACTGCGCCTTGCCCCGCGCAGACCGCCACGCCCCGCGTCGCGACTGGCCCCGCACCCGACCGCCGGGCCCGCCGCTCCGCCCCGCCCCACGCCATGCTGCCACGAGCTCGCCCCGCTCGCGAGTGTTGTGGGTATACTTTATGGGTATATCAACGGCATGGCCTAGATCCGGCAAGCCCGGGTGGCCCATAGATGGTGGTGAGGCATGTGGCCCATCGGGCGGCCCGATTGTTGTAGATCCCGAAGGATGAAGTCCAGCCCGAGAACGAGGAAGCCGGATCTCTACCGACCTACGAAGGAGGCCGGATCCGTGACGGCCCATGAAGTATCCGGATCCAGCACGTACTTGGAGGAAGGCGGATCCTTGACGTACACGGCAAGACATTGTACCGTAGTTAGGCAACTTGTATTCCGGCTAGGACTCTCCATGTAAACCCTAGATCTGTGCGCCTTTATAAGCCGGATCCCGGGAGCCCTAGAGGCACAACCACAACTCATTGTAACAACGCGAAAGCGCCCAGATAATTCCCGGACAAGCGAGCGGTAGGCCCTCGTCATCGTGCGGGTGTTCCGAAGCCGGGTAACTCGCGTACCACCGTCCCGTGTGCACTCCGCCCTATGGCCCCTACTTCTTCTCCCCCTCGTGAGGATCCCTCCTCGGAGGTACCGTCGATTAGGCAACGACGGTTGGCGCCCACCATGGGGCTCGCGGCGTCCGGAGGCCGGAACCGGGAGGGTTCCGCCATGGGAAGCTACGACGACACCATCGCCGTAGGGCGTGTCCTTTACGCCGGAAATCTGCGGATCGTCCCTCCGGATGAGTGTTGGATTCCGGCTAAAACCGACCCCGTCAAGCTCTCCATCGTCCCGCTTGGCGGCATACACATCTTCATCGGGGAAACCGTCGATTCCGACGGAAACCCACCGGTAAGTAGCGCCGACGCGACCGCCGCCGAGCAGGACGCAGTCGCGAAGATCCGATCCGAGACGCGGGAACTTCCTAGCGAAGATTCCGCCTTAGATCCGAAAAAATCAAAACCCACCCAATCCGCCCCTGAGCGAGAAGTAACGGTGGAAGACCAATGCAGATCCGCTCGGGTCTCCCGGGTGTTAGAGAAGCAAAGGTGTCACTTCGTACACTTCTTGGCCCATACCGCCGTAACCGCCCCTCATGAAGCCGGAGCTGGTCCCGAGCAGAGTCGAGGCTCCGGAAAACAACGCTGCTCCGGATCGGCGAAGAGGCTCGTCGGAGAAAGCGAAACTCCGGCCGAAGAGTCGATTTTGGGAAATCTAAGCCCAATCTCCGGAGACACCCAGTCCATGGACACCGAAGAGTTCGATCGCAAGGTGAAGGAGTATGGATACGGTGAACAGCACCGAAGTCGATTCCGTCCGGCCAAAGCGGTGTACTTGCAACCGTAGCGGCGCCGGGAGAGAACGGATCGAAGAGGCGGGCACCCAATCCGACCCCCAGCCATCCCATCACGGATCTCCAATGTCGCGGGAGCGGCCCCGTAAGGATTCTTCCTCGGAGAGCCTCCTGTCGCCTGAAGAGATGGTCGCGCAAGCAGGCATGGATGCAGTTTATCGCTCGGATATCCTTAACAAACCCATCACTCCCGAAGACGTAGAAGCTTTAGAAGCTAAAAGAGTGGAGCTCCTGGCCACAGCCAAGAAATTCAAGGACACTGCAGCCGCCATGCTGGAGGAAAGGAAGCACGCCGCAGTTTTTGTGGAAGACTTCATCCAGCGTGAGCAGGAGGTGGACGAAGGATTGGCGAAAGTTAAGGAACTTCGAAAGCACTGGGAGGACAAGATCGTCGAAGCTGATCGAGAGGTAGAAAAGGCCCGGCGTGAGTTGATAGCTCCCCGCAGGATCACCTTCGCAACTCCAACGGAGCAGCAGCCATTCGCAACCCCAAAGGACAATATGACGAAAGCTGCAGAGATCCTGAAGAAAAGTGACGAGGAGATTGACATCAACTACTTGCGCACGCTCGTCGCTTCAGCGGTTAAACAGCAGAGCAAGGCAGACACTTTGCGCAAGTTGGAATCTAACCCGGAGCATTGCGTCTCCACTGCGCAGAAGGACGCCCACGACAATCGCCATCGAGATGACGAATCGCGAACCGGATCCTCGGAACGCAGAAGGAAAGCCGGGGAACACCCAAATCCGATCCCCGTACCATCAAAGACGCCACCGTCGGATCCAAGAAAGGGAAAGGATGCAATGTACTCGGGACGAGACAAGTACCGCAACGCCTCTCCTCCGCCTAATGGTTACCCGCGTCCCCCTCGCCGCCGTAGTCCAGCCGGAAACACCAGGCCTCAGGGGCATGGTGGAATTGTTATCCGCGGCAACGTGTTGCCCTCCGGAAACCGGAACAGGGAGCGCACGCCGGAACCTCGCCGGAATCAGAACAACGATCGTGACCCCGAGCCTAGGAGGAGCCGGAATGAGGAGCGCGACCCGGAGCCCCGCCGGAGCCGGAACGACCAGGGCAGCCAGCGTCACGGCGAAGGCAGCCACGGGAGCCGGAGCCAGCACCGGGAGGGCCGGGGAGAATCTGGAGGCGGAAGCAAGAGGTCGGATCGGCCCCCTCGCAGGTCTCCCTCACCACCACCTAGCGGTGGCGGCGGAGGTGGAGGCGGAGGCGGTGGCGGAGATCTCGCTCTCGCTCACGAGTCCCCGATCACGGCTCGCGCGACGCGCGGGAACGCCTCAACGAATACGAGAACCGACTACATCGGACCAAAGTGCTTTGGCAGGATGATTCGAGAGGAACCAAAGCCAAGGAGCTCCCTCAAGCTACCCGGAAATCTGAAGCATTATGATGGCACCGAAAGGCCGGATACCTGGATTGAGGATTACTATAATGCAGTAACCTTTGCCGGAGGAACCCCTAATATCGCCTGCCGCATGCTCCAGTTGTACCTTGTAGGACCAGCCCGGATCTAGCTCAGCGACCTCGAGAAAAACTCCATCTTTTGCTGGTTCGACCTCAAGACCGCTTTTGAGAAACACTTCAGAGGCACCTACAAAAGACCTGCCACGGCAAGCGACCTACAAGCTTGTATCCAGAAGAAGGGAGAATCCTCAAGAAACTTCCTCACACGATGGTTGGCATGCGAGAACGAGTGCGAAAACGTCGACCACACCACCGCCATGTACGCCTTCATTGGTGGACTGCAGAGAGGAGGATTGCCGAGGCATAAGCTTACATGTTTGGCTAACGCCAACAAACCGACTTTGGACGAGATGATCTCCATTGCCGGTGATCACACTCGCCGCCGATGACGACGCAGGCGGTGATATCGCAGCTACAGCAATCCCCCGCACCAACAAAAGAAGAACCGTGATAACGGTAACAACGAGCGGCCATAAACGCAAAAACCCCGATGACCGGAAGAGTGGCGGATCCGACATGGTCGCCATGGCGTTCCAACGCAGAGGTTCGGAGAGGCGGAAGAGGACGCGGCCGCGGAGGCGGAGCCGGCGAGGGTCGGCGAGCATGGCACCGAGGTCACCGCCGGCGGATCCCGCGCCCCGCAAACCTACGAGGAGTACGGAGACATGCCCCGCCTGGCCCATTTGGATCCGGCTACGGGGAAGTCCACTCACACCAACCGCAACCGCAAGTGGGTCAACGACCTAAAGAACGACCCGGAGGCGAGGATACAAGCGAGCCCGGAAGCACCGCCCACGCGGCAAAGGAGGCAAGGGCAAGAACAAGGACAAGGAGGAGGACAGCTCCGAGGCGATGGACGAGGATGATAACTCGCCGGATCCCAAAGCCGGATCCGCGAGTAAATCCAACCCCTTCGAGAAAAAGAGCGTGGGGGCTTACCACACCTTCCTCGGAACCCCCACGATCCGCGCTACAAAATCAGCTACCCGGATCCCGAACGCCACGGTTCCGGCCGTGCCGCGATACGTCGGGTGGTCGGAAGTTCGAGTGCACATTTGACAGGGAGGATCATCCCGCCATTGTGCCAAAAGAATACTACGCCTTGGTTGTAAGTCCCCGCATAGACGGGTATGACTTCTCCAAGTGCCTCATGGATGGCGGAGCCAGCTTGAACATCATGTACTTGGAGACTCTGGAACGGATGAACCTCACCAAGGAACAGCTCAAACACAGCAACACTGAGTTTCACGGCGTGGTTCCGGGTAAGAAGGCGAATTCCCTCGGCAGCATCACACTTCCCGTGGCCTTCGGCGATGTTCATAATTTCCGCGAAGAAAAGATCACGTTTGAAGTTGTGCCCTTCAAGAGCTCCTACCACGTCATCTTCGGCAGGCCCACCTACCACAAGTTCCATGCAAGAGCGTGCTATATCTACAACAAGCTCAAGATTCCGGGTCCTAACGGTATGATTACCATATCCGGAGACTACAAAAAAGCTCACGAGTGCGAGTTGGGCGAAGCCGCCTTCGCAGAGTCTGTCATATCCGGAGAAGAGCTGAAAGGCTACAGGGCCGCGGTGGATCCGACTGAGATGCAAACCACCAAGAAGCAGATCTCCGAACAGAAAAACTCCTTCGGGGCCGCGATAGAGACCAAGAAGGTCAACTTCAAGGAAGATGACCCTAGCAAGCAAGTCTCAATCGGAGCCAACATGGACCCCAAATAGGAAAGCGCGCTCGTCGAGTTCCTCCGCGCTAACATGGATATCTTTGCATGGCAACCTTCTGACATGTCCGGAGTACCTAGGGAACTCGCCGAGCACTACCTCAACATAAATCCGGGGGCTAAACCGGTGAAGCAAGCTATGCGACGCTTTGGAGATAAGAAGCGCCGCGCCATAGGAATGGAACTAGCAAAGTTACTAGAAGCAGGTTTTGTAATAGAAGTTATCCACACCGATTGGGTCGCGAATCCCGTCCTTGTACCCAAAAAGAACACCGAAATACTAAGAATGTGCATCGATTACTCTGGCTTGAACAAGCATTGCCCGAAGGATCCGTTCCCCTTGCCGCGCATTGACCAAGTCATTGATTCGACGGCGGGGGCGGAACTTCTGTGTTTTCTTGACGCCTGCAAGTTGCAGAAGGTCATCCCGCGGGAACAAATTCCGGCGCTGTTCCGGATACCCAAGCGGCTCTGCATAAAACAGTCAGGATATAAGCATACAATTTGAGCATAAAGTAAAAAGTCGGAGCAAATATCTGGGCAAGGTTCCAGTATAAGTACCCAAGATGTTCTCATTGAGCAAATCCCAGTGCTGTTCCGCGGTCTCCATATACTTCCGGAGTCCATTGAGCTCTTTTTGCTGCCTTTTGATGGTCTCGCTGTCAACATTTTTCTTCAATATCAGCTCGCCCTTTTCCCTGATGTGCTCGGAGTTTTTCTCCGCCGCACTCGCTTCTCGGCTTGTTCCCTCTTTAGTTCCGCCTCCTTTAGTTTCGTTTCCAGATCTTGGTACGAGGAGCGCAGGTTCTCAAGTTCGGATGAGGCTGTAGCAAGGGAAGAGGATGCGCCTATAATAAAGTAAGTTAAAAACAAGTTCAAAGTCGGAATATGACTAATGACGAATGAGACGGAAACCAACCTTGGGCATCCGCCAGTTGTTTCGACAGTTCCGCATTATCATCTTTCGTAGTCCGGATATTTTCCGCCCGACTCGAGTAACGCGGCGCCGCAGGGCAATGTTCTTGTGAAGCTCGTAATGCAGCGCACTGCTGTTCCGTAAAACATAAACAAAGTGCAGGAGTAAAAATTCCGCTCGTAGCAGGTGGTTTCTTTCAAAGCATCATTGCCGGAATCTTTTCCGCCATAATGCTTGGGGGCTACTGGTCCGATTTAAAAACTTTCCCGGAAGTAATTTTTCTCTAAGCATCTAAGCGCTAACTATTATTTGAGTTTCCGCATACATGCTTGGGGGCTACTGGGGAGTACCTTTTGCTTGCAGATGAGCTTGTCGAAGAATTGGCCGACATCCTTCTTAAAATCTTGGATCTCCGATGTCGCGGCGTCAGGTTTCCCCCAAGCGTTGTTCAGCATGGCATTGAGCAGGTCTTGTTCAAGCTCCCATTTCTCCGCCTCGGACAGCTTGTTGAAAAACTTGGTAGCATAGGCCTTGGGGGTGGAAGTGATGTCAGCCGGATCTCCAAAGTTCTTCGGAAAAACGACGATGTCGCCAGCGCCGTCTCCGGCCTTCTCAGAAGAAGTGACTTCAGCCTCTCCTTGGCCTTGTTTTTCCGCATCTTCTTGGGCAGGGCCTTTGGCCTTAGGATCTTCTCCACCCACCTTCTCGCTGCTAACCGGAATTATTTCCGGTGGAGTGTTTGCGGCAGGAGGGGGAGACGGATCAGCTTGAGGGGGAGATGGCTGAGGAGTAGGGTGAGAGGCACTTGGCGGAGCTGGAGTAGCAGGACCGACTCACGGGAGATTTCTTCATGTACTTAGTAATGGGCTCTTGGTCGGCGGTTCGCGTAGCGGTGGTACTCGGATTTCTGTAAACAAGTGAAAGGGGTGGAATGAGAAATAATTTCGCCAACATAAAGGTGCACCATATTCGGAAACTTACAAGGTGCCGGGGATGACGGGGCGCGTGCGTTTGCCAGCTGTTTCCAGCATTTTCAGGCGTGCACGTTCCGCTTTCCTCGAGTCTAGCGGAGGTGGCTTTACGGTTCTTGACTTCTTGGCGGAGGCCTCGCCGCTAGCTCCGGCTTCTGAGCCGGAAGCGTTGGCGCGGGGACGCTTCGTAGGTCGAGGGGCCGCCTTGCGGGGTGCCTGTTCCTCTTCCTCCTCATCGTCGTCCGGAACCTCCTCCGCCGCGTCGCCACTGACGGGGACACGAATGATGGTGCGGAAGTTTTCCTCCGCCAAAGTATTGAGCTGGAGGAACATGCATAGAAGTTAAAGTTAATATCCAAAAAACTTGTGAAGTTTGAAGCAACGAAAAGAACAGAGCTTACCGGAGGACACTGGTCGTTTGTATAAATGTCCTTGATCAGTTCCGGGACCTGTTGGCCCCGGCCTGGAAATCTTCACCAAAGTCTTGAACCTTCTCTTCGTGGAGTCGGCCGGAAGATCATGGCGGGTAACCCGGAGGAGATCGTCCGCCCGGTGTAAGTGCACATCAAGCGTGCGTTGTGGCGCGAGGGCTGGATCCTCCGAGAAAACCAGACTAAGTGTGAGCGTGGGACCCGGTCGGTCCATCGTGGACTAGCCAGGAGATTCTCCCCGCTGCCTTCTCCAGAATTGGGGTGTGGGCGAGCGAAGGAACGAAGCTCCAGCTCGCGAGTTCTTCCGGAGGCTTGTTGACAAACTGGGGGAGACCTTCATGGACGTCCGGAACTGAAGCGTTCTTCTCATAGAACCATCCGGCGTTCCAGACTCGGACGGATTCGTGCGAGTCGTGGGGAGGATACATACGGCTATGCCGGAGCATAAACGTCATGCTCCCGCAGTTCACCATTGCTTTGTCCTTGGTTTCTTTCTTCACCCGGAAGAAGAATTGCCACAGTCTGATATCAGGTCGGATCCCAAGGTGCCCTTCGCAAAGAGTTACGAAGTTGGATAGGAGGAGATATGAATTTGGGAAGATGTTGTGGGGTTGGAGCCCGTATGTGTTGAGGACGGAGAGGAAAAATTCCGAACAGGGAAGTGAAAGTCCGCGTTCCACCCAAGCCTTGGTCATAACGATTTCTCCGGCTTCAGGCTTGGGGACGTCGGAGTCACGAGTGAAGCTCCAGTGAGTGGAGATCATGCCCTCGTTCTGGAGTTCTCTAAGCTCCACATCGGTAGTTGCGCAGGGCCACCACTGACCCCGCTCTCCTTCACGGATCCGGGCCTTGGATGCCTTCTTGTTTTCCGTCTCCGTACTTTGGCTGCCATCCTAGCTTGTCCCTCGAGTTCTTCTTGAAGCTCTTTGAGGGAAGGGATCCGGCTTGGCGCGGTGCTGGAAGATGCGGAAAATGGTTGAGCTAGCCTGATGTCGGAAACATATGGTGGTAGGAATGCTATGGGATCCGGGCATATTGGTTCTCATCGGATTGGGATCCGGGCTACTCGGAGAGCTACCAGTACAGTGCGATGAATCAAGTGGCATGCTTCCGGCTGCGCCCATACGAATAGTTTGAGTACCCGGATCGCTTAATCTATCTTCTACACTAAGTCTATCTTCTAAAAGGCCGGCGCACTTACCGCTAATGGCGCGGTGGCTCGACGGAGCTCCGGTGAAGACGAGGTCGCTAAACTTGATGAAAACTGCCCCGCGAAGACCACGAATCGGCGGCGGGGAGAAATTCCCGTTCAACCGCAGGAATCTTGGCGCGAAGGGGAGCTTGGACTGGCGGCGCGCGGAGCTCACCGTGGCAAAGTTCGCCGGAGTCGAGATCCGTTGGGCGGCGCGGCGCGAGGAGGAAGACGAAGTGGTGAGGAGAGGTGAAAGAATGAAAATTTACCGAGCCGCGGAGGTATTTATAGGCCACGCGCGGAGATTCGGGATTCGGATCCAACGGCGGAAACGGAACGGTCGCACCGTTGGATGAACGACACGTGTCTTAGGTCAAATGCGGTAAAATGACGTGGAGGTAATTTAACCATGCGCTCCCGAAATTTCCGGCTAAAGATTGGCATCTGCGAAAATTTAGCGCGGGAAAAAAGGAGGTTGTGCGCGGGAAAACGGAATCTCCGTTGTGATACCTAATCTGAAGACGAAGGAATTCCGAGTGAATGAACCCGGAATCAAGTAGAAGTTTTTGAAGCTCTTCAAGATTCTCTTCGGATCCGAGCTGAATGAAGCCGGAGGAATGATGAATCTCGGAGAACTTCGGGGGCTATCGTTGTGGGTATACTTTATGGGTATATCAACGGCATGGCCTAGATCCGGCAAGCCCGGGTGGCCCATAGATGGTGGTGAGGCATGTGGCCCATCGGGCGGCCCCGTTGTCGTAGATCCCGAAGGATGAAGTCTAGCCCAGAACGAGAAGCCGGATCTCTACCGACCTACGAAGGAGGCCGGATCCGTGACGGCCCATGAAGTATCCGGATCCGGCACGTACTTGGAGGAAGGCGGATCCTTGACGTACACGGCAAGACATTGTACCGTAGTTAGGCAACTTGTATTCCGGCTAGGACTCTCCATGTAAACCCTAGATCCGTGCGCCTTTATAAGCCGGATCCCGGGAGCCCTAGAGGCACAACCACAACTCATTGTAACAACGCGAAAGCGCCCGGATAATTCCGGACAAGCAGCAGTAGGCCCCGTCATCGTGCAGGTGTTCCGAAGCTGGGTAACTCGCGTACCACCGTCCCGTGTGCACTCCGCCCTATGGCCCCTACTTCTTCTCCCCCTCGTGAGGATCCCTCCTCAGAGGTACCGTCGATTAGGCAACGACACGCAGCGACCTCACCCAACGCTACCCCACGCCGCCAACGAGCTCACCCCGTCCCCCGCTGCCCACGACGTCCTGACCTCGCCGGAAATTGGTTGGATTTCGGTGACTGTACCGGTGGAAGCAGTTGGGCTGATCTGAAATTTCAGCGCCACGAATAGAGGTTCGTGTTCAGTTCGCTCTTTCAGCCCCTAAAAATACCGGCCGAGTTGGATCTTCGGTCTCGACCTGAAAACTTTTTTGTGGTTTTTGCTCGTTCACGATGACTGATCTCCGCCATTTTCTAAACTGAACACGTAAATTGGCAGTTATTTTTCGGTTTTGCCCACTTTACAGGCTCTGCTAAAGATGCTCTTAGCTCTGTAAAATACAAAAAAAAAATTGAAAATTGAAAAAAATAAAATCTATTGAGATTCATGTATGTTCCGCAACCTACTATTAGGCAAAATTAACAAATTTGAATTTCGACGTTTTTGCATCAAAAGTTTAGAAAAAGGTAAAATAGCATTAACTTTTGCATACGACGTAGGAAAAAAGCGTATAATATATCAAAATGATTGTGGGAAAAGTTACATCCAAATTCACTAGGATTTACCCGGTTAGCCAATTTTTAGATTCTCAAAATTACAAATGGAAAGATGAAAGTAGGAACATTTTAGTTTTCCCCCAAAATTCGGGATTTTATATTTGTTTATTTTTTAATTTAAATTAATAATTCCTTCCTGCATAAAGATTACTATTACTTAACCATAAAGGTTAGCAAATTTTTAGACTTACAAATTTTCAGGTTTTAGATTTTGCAAAAAAAATTAAATTTTAAATATATTTTAAATTATAAAATAATTAAAAATTTATTGTTTATTTATTTATTCAAGACTATTTTTACATCTTTACTTTTGTTTATTAAAAGAATCATGTGGAATTCAAACAATAAAGACGTGTGATATCGTGACCAACATGTTAATAGGATTGATATGATACTAGTATCAATAACATGCGCGCGAAGCACTTGGAAGCGAGATGGGAATGAACTCGATAGTTAAGCGTGATAGTCCTGGAGTATTGGGAGGATGGGTGACCGAGCGGGAAGTTTAACCACATGTAAGTAATTTGACTAGAGATAAGTGTAGTTAGAGACTAAACTTGTCAAATAACTAAAATATTAGAAATTCTGAAAAAGTAGAAAAAAGAGGGAGTGGAAAATAATTCAAAAAAAATTGGATATAAAAAATGCACCGGTAGCGGGGTTCTGCAGCGATGGCGTTTTGGGGCGTTTTTCCTGCCGCGGCAGACCCTTTAGCACCGGTTCGTGTTACGACCCGGTGCTAAAGGCCTCTCCCCCAGGCGTTCGACAGCCGCCACGTGGTGCCCCTTTAGCACCGGTTCGTCACCGGTTGGGCAACCGGTAAAAATTCCCTTTATCAACCGGTGCTAATGCCCCGTTTTCCACTAGTGGTTGGTCCTTTATGTCAAAATTTTCACATGCACACTCTCAATATCTTTTCACTCAAACTTGCTCGAATGGATGGGGATTTACAATGGCCATTGCACGTGTTTGGCATCGTCCCCGCCCGGGACTTTTCGGATCACAATCGTAATACTCCCTCCATCCCACCAAAAGTGTCTCAATTTTGTCAAAATTTAAATATATCTAGACGCTATCTAGTAGGAAGATACATCCAAATTTTTACAAAGTTGAGACATTTTTGGTGGAAAGGAGGGAGTATTATCTTCCATGTAATAGGAATAACTGTCAAATCATCCACCAGGAGGTTTGTTTTTGCTGCTGCTCACAATTTTTATTTCTGCCTCTGTATATAGTTCTGCAATACTGCTATTTTTTGTCTGGTCTTCAGCTGACTTTGACTTGATACCACCGACACCGAGTGGTTGAGCTGGGGCTATCCCTCCTTTTCGGAAAAAAAAATGGAATGGGCTGACATAGAGTTTGAAGATACAGCGAAGAAAAAACATTTCTTTACCTCATTGGCACCGTATCTATTATATACTAAAAGCACAATACAAAGGTTTAAAATAGAGACACCACGTTTACACCACATCATGTGAATTATTTAGATAGTTAGATCTAAAATTTACGGTTAAGATTAAAAGATTAAAAGATGTTACGTAATATATGCGCCTTAAAATAAGATTACGTCTGACACGTACAAGGCAGCCAATACATTGAGTCCAACAAACCAGATGGCCCCAAAACCTTACATATCTAGACACGGCCGGATTGCTTAAAAAATAGGGAAGTATGTATGCACCAATGAATCAAGTACTAGGGATGGACTCCTCGGTGCATGTTATGGTGTCTTTTTTGGCCTCCCATAAATGTACGTACATTTGGATTACTCTCATCTGTATGGTTAATACATGTGTAGCTGCCCCGTGAAAAGATTACATGCGTAGCCTATATATGTACATGAGCCCGTTCGTCGATATATGTATGAGTAGCCTATTATATTATTTAGTTCCTCCGTTTTGAAAGATTGTTAAAGATTTGTCTAAATTCGAAGTATCTACACACTTAATAGTACCTAGATATATCTTAATTTAGACAAGTTTGTGACAATCTTTTATGGAGAGAGGTAGTTCTAAAGGCAATACACTAGGGTTTGCTAATTCATTAAAAATATGGAAACAAATACATAAGCTCTAAAAAAACAAACTATAACTTTTCATTCAAATATTTCTAATTACTTTGCAAAATATGATAATATATACACAAATTTTCAAAAAAGGGTTTACAGGATATTTATTGCAAGAGAACGTTGTAATACACCGTTGAGTGAATCATAATAAAGCCCGTGTTAAACTCTACTTAAAAATGGGGCATGTAAAAGCGTTCTATTAAAATTTAACTAGCTATGAAGGGTATGTAGCAAAAATATAAGAACTTAAACCATTGATTAACCTTTCAATAAATAGAAAAGTCACTACCTTCTCGAAGTAGTACATGGTAGGGATTAAAAATAGCACAATGTACGCGAGTACGTCAAGCTGTAACTGTTGTATAAGCGTGCATGACCGACTCCATAAAAAATTACCCAAATAAAAAGAATTGCAAATTTAACTGGAAATTATGAAATAAATAACAATTTCACAAAAAACAAACTATAAATTTACATTCAAATATTTATAATTACACTATAAAATATAAAAAGATATACACAATTTAGAGAAAAATAAATTATAAATTTCCACTGAAGTCGGCACATCTAAATATCAAAAACTTTGAAACTAATAGCAGTAATGTATAATTCATTTCTTTACCAATTTTGATGTTAAAAAAATTCAAGAATTGTCAGCATTAATTTGCTTACTAGTAATAACTTTACAAATAATTAAAAATATGGATGGAAATATAAATATAAATATATATTAGAAAATCTCGCAAAACTAGAAAGCATCCTTCGACCGATCTAATGGGACATCTTTATAGCTGACTTATACCTAGGGCCTCCTAAATAAGTATCACATCCATATAAGCATCATGTTAAATTTTAGCCTATATTAAATCATAATGCATGCATAGGAAAGTAATATACATCCACTAAACTTCTCACAGAAATGAAACGAAACATTGGAACACTAATTACGTAGACTATCTTATAAGTACATGGCAACCGTTAAATCATCATGCCATATCTAAACGATACTGCACCAAATAGATCATCTTGACCGTATAAAAATAATCATAATGATTTCTTGGCATGCAAGATATGATGAAACACGCATGATTTGTCCCTACAATATTCTAAGGTTTGTTATTAGAAGGTAGCCTAGATGGGATTTGCAATTGAGTTGATGTCCATAACTATTGTAAGAATCATTTTCAAATGAAAGAGAGAGGTTAAATGGTGCAAGGAGGAGAAGACTTGGCGCTTCATAGTTACTATATGCACTTACACATGTGCGTGCACACAAAATAACACGCATAACATGTTTGTTAACAAAAGACGTCACTGAAAAGACTTGACTGAATTATTAATAGGATTTGAATCAAATAAAGAATATAGAATACACCCATTTGAAAATTAAAAGCTACTTTATTGGCTTTATTGAATAAACAATACTACTTTAGTTTTATCTCTAGATATAGTATCACATATAAATGAGACATATGACCATTAGTGTGATATTATTGAAATGGCACTGCAATGATTGAATACAGAGTAAAGACGATTAACGATTATAGATGTTGCATCCATATGTGATATTTTATTTAATAGTATCGTAGCTACGAAACCATACAATATCATACCATACTGTTAATAATATTAATATACATGACTATAGATAATTAAAGCATATACTTGCTAATTTACGAGTAAGGATGGTGCCCTCTCAATTAAGAGGGCCACTGTGCTAGTTACTATAACTATATATCCAAGTATTAATCCATATTTTCATAGTAGTACCTGTTGCCCAAAGGTCATGGAAAACATAACAAATAATAGATGAATTAAGTCCTATATGAATAAGTACACATGTTCACTGTACCTGAAGAAAATTTCTTTTCGTGGGATATTTCCATGATGTAAGAGGTTACTGCGTATAAGCAACCAACCTGGAGGCCGAATTGTCATGGGATGCATGGCCATCAACCTTAGTTTTCCAATTTACTTCAGTTTTTCAAAAAGTTATGTAATTGAGTCACTTTGGTGTCTCAACTGTTTTGTGTTCATGTCTCGTATACATCAGTGTGCTGGTTTTCATTTGAGTATGTAGAACCTTTAGTGCACATTTTCAGCTCTTGGGGACTTGTATAAAAGTGGATGCATTTTTTTCTCTAGCTTTGTTTCTGTTTGTTTGAGAATTATATGCTCTTTACATGTGGGTAGGCAGACCCTTGATTTCATTGTGTTCTCTCTGTGGATTTTGTTCTTAGAATGGCCCAACAAATCTGAGCCTGTACCTCAGAGCCAGCCACCCAAAAAATTACACTTCAACGGTGCATAAGATCTTCAGATCGGCTTGCACATACTCCAATTAATACTTCCCTGGCACAGCAAGTCGTAAGTTCCCTTGGCAGAATAGATTCCCGACTCTGTTCCCTTCCAAGTAATGCTATCTGGCATTTGTACATCACTGGACAGTTTCAATTTCCTCCGAAAACTTGACACACTGAATGCAACTGTCCACATTCATATCTCCGGTAATGTCTGCAATCCATGTGACTATCACTAAAGCATCAGTCTCCTTATAAACTGAATCAGCAGTACCACAGCAGTTTATCCTAGAAGGAAGTATTGTGTCTCAGCATTTGTCTAAATGCACTTCACGTACATCTTTTGTGATGTAAGCTTTGCACTAAATACATGAGGTTGTACTGTTCCTATTTTCCATTTTGCTGCTTAGTTCTCAACGTTTACCTCTTCTTCAGCTTCACTTTACTTAATCTTTACATAATATGAGTTTAAACTGGTTCCTTGGATCATAAGGGTTCTGAAGATTCAACATTTCTTCAAGATCCTACTTGAAATTTAAGTCTAGTACTACGCATCATGAAGTATTTTTCTGTTTCCGTCCTGATGTTTTTTATTCTGGTTGCAAGAGTTTCAATTGATAAGTCATAAATGGATTATGCATCAGTGGACACACCCTCTCGACCTACTGTATGCAACTTTCTAGGGTTGGACTATACATTATTATTGGAGAATATTAACTAAGTGTTGCTTGCATGCAGGATCCCTATCTAGAACTGACAGGCCCTGCACGGGGTATTTTGGTGTACGATTCTATGGTCATCGAGGTTGTACTGAAAGTGAAGGGCCCTACTAAAGATTTGAGCTTTCTAATCGTGCGATACCGTTGTGACGGCTTTGAGAGTCGCTCATTCATAAAGTTAACACTAGTAAACTAAGAGCATCTTCAGTTGCGTCCCCCAAAGCTATTTAGGCGGGTCGGATAAAAAAACGCGTCCAGTCGCGTTCCCCAAACCTGTTTTTTGTCCGGCGCGCCCCGATACGGTGTCCGGCGCTCCGAACCCGTCCCCGCCCCACAGGAGACGCACCGGGGACGCCGGACACAACGAAAAGCGAGGCGAAACGGTGCGGGACCGACGCGTCAGCGGCACAATAAATTTTAACCTAACCGTCGCCTACCTCGCGACGGAAGTTATTGGCGCGCAGCGACGGTGCAGTTCCCGCAGAGGCGCAGCGACGCGTCTCGTCGCGCCTAGCTCTGCGTGCCGGCGTTAATGAGCGTCACCGCTCCCCCGCCTCCCTCCGGCCTATAAAAAGGGCCGCCTCTCACCGTCCCTCTCGCACACAAACCCTAGCGCCTCTTTCCCCAACCCTAGCCGCCACCATCTCAACAAGAGTCGACGACATGGCTGGGAGAGGCGGAGGCCGAGCTCGTGGTCGTGGCCGTGGTAGAGCTGCACGCTCGCCGTCGCCTGCCACGCCATCGTCTTCATCGTCGGAGATGGACATGCAGACGGGCGTGCTGTTCGAGTTCGTTCTCGTCCTCAAGGGCGACCCACGCGGCATCCAGAGGCTGCCGGACTCGCCGAGTACGTCGCCGGCGACGACCGCCCGGGCACGATGCATCTGCGGGAGGCTTCGTGCGGCTACTACCGGTGGATCGTCGACGTGATCTACGACGCGTGCGGCAAGATGTACCTCCACATTGGCTGGGAGAAGTTCGCGCGCCACCACAGCCTCGAAGCCGGCTTCATCCTCATGTTCTCCTACTTTGGCGACAGGGACATGAGCGTCAAGGTCTTCGACGAGACGCGCTGCCGCCGGGACTACCATGGCGACAGCACCGACGAGGAGGAGGACTGATGGAAGAGTGCTGTTTCTTCGCAGCGAATACGTGCACGGAGGTTTATAGATGTTCGTCATCGGTAGAACCAACAAGGGCACCATCTCCCGCTGGATTTTCCAGTTTGGGTGATTAGGTGTGCCCTCGAGTGTTCTTTCTTAGCAACGAACACAAGAAATCTTCGATACACGGCCTAGTTAGATTTAGTTTTTTTGCAATATTTTATATTTGTGTCAACCATTGTTCAAACTATGTATTATTTTGTAGAAAACCATGTTCCAAATTGTGTTTTCGTGTAAACCACGTTCCCAATTATGTATTAGTTTGTGGAATATTACTTCTCTTTATTGAAATAAAAATGCAAAAAAAGAGTATTTTAATATTTGGGGGCGGCGTTTGGGGGACGCACTGGGGAGCGACGTCCCCCAACGCGGCACGAACGAAACACGTCCCTAAATGCTCAATCCGGCGCGGTTTTGGGATGCTCTGGGGGACGCGACTGGAGATGCTCTAAGCACCTTCAAGTTGACATTTGGGATGATCGTGCATTCACGACGTGTTGATGCTGATGGGATGATCGTGCTTTCACGACGTGTTGTTTGCGTCGAACTTGATGGAAAGCTCAAAGTTTATGTCATGGCGCGATGTGGAGACGAGAAAGAGGATGTAGGGTCGAGCGAGATGGAAGTCACCGTGGCCTGGTCAGTTTTCTCGGATGAGATGTTTGCTCGTGGCGATTCGGATGGTTATAGCAGGAGCTCATCCCACCCGGCATCTGCGACGAATATTTTGACCTAGCCAATGAATACTACTGCGTATTTGCATGTGTGTGTAATGCTATATACGTGGTCGTGGCTCTGTATATCCTACTCCGGTTTAAATCTGTTTGAAGTGGTATTTTGTACTTTGTAGATTGTACTGAACTAGTAGAAAGTAGAAACTCAATTCGGCTCTCGGGTGTATATGCTCCCTCTACTAAAAGAACATATTTCAAAATGTTAAAAAAGGTTGACAAAAAATTCTACATATACATCTCCACAGTATATGTGCGTTCATCAACTTTCGCGAAAAAACGATATTTTTATTGCCTATGTAAGAAAGAGAAAATTTCTTATAAAAGCCTTTACTTTAAGCACCGAATTTTATCATTTTAACACACGCCGCATGACAAGTGTATTTTTTTATGAAACGACTTTATGTGAGTGTAGCACGTAAAGATGTGCATGCAAATTTTTTGTTACAATTTTGTTAACATTTTAAAATTTGTCAAAGATGAATTTCAAAATAAAAGGAGCATATGCTTCCATGAGCCAAAACACCACTTCCATGAACTAGGGACTAACCAATGCACTCGAGTTCAAATCCAATCCCTATGGACGACGAGACTTTAGGTTTCAATTTATAGTTGAGGTTCAGGCTGGATCTGGTACTCATGCAATTTATCTTGAGGACTATGCTCACGAAGATTAAAAATCTTAGTGAAGTGAATTTCTCCCCATTTATAGGCTTTCGCCAATGCACCGCCTCCCTCACAGGCGACACAGATGGATCTCCAGCCGCCACCGCCCCCAGCGCACGTGCCTAGGCAAAGCCTGGGGCTGTTGGTGGCCGCGGTCTGCCCTCCTACGTCGTGCACGTAAATGGAGGTGCTGGATCGACGGTGGCTAATCCCTAGATGGTGGCTGGGGCTGGCCCATGAGTGATGTCGCACAATCCAGGGCAGAATCCGGGGCCGCATCCCCGGTCTGGTGGTCCGCGGTGTGTCGCGTTTGGCTGCTGGCCATGGAGTTGGCCGCTGCTGGGTGGACTTTTGCTGAAGCAGCTGGAGGTAGGGCAGACCCCGATTGTGGAAAATCCAAAGGCCTTGGTGGCGCGGTTGAAATCAAAGGTGGCCAGCGAGTTCCCTGGCTGGGCTTCTTCCCGTGTCATGGCGGTGGTGTCCATCTCCTCCGCCGGAGGTGGTTGGCCTGAGGCTGGGTTATTGGATCGTAAGATCCGTCATGTAGTCCCAGCTATGAGTCGGGAAGACATTGTTTCCGGTGAAAACCGAGCCAATTGGCGAGCGATGGTGGCGTTTTGCGTCATTACCTTGATGAAGGTATTGCTAAGCAACGAATTTCAACCTACTTGTGCTTCTCGGGGGAAACCCTAATCTAGTCTTCCAGACCAGACGATGGCGACACTGTGGTGTTGTTTTCTCTCTTGGTAGCATCGTTTGTGGAGCAGCGCTGGTGGATAGAGGCCGGAGGAGGAGATGTCAAGCCATGCCAGGTTAATAGGTGCTACGCTGACTCATGCATGTTTGGCAGGTGCTATGCACGACAAATCTTCTATGGTGGCGTCGTCAAGAGGACTGCCAAGGGCTATGCGGACCTCTGCCCTGAAGATGGACCAACAGTTCGATTGTGATGACGGCTTCTGAAGTGAGGGCAAAGTTGCTCGCCAAGGGTCTGGTAAGCTGGTTGTGCGCTCATGTTTACTCCATAGGGTAACTCAAGGGTGCCCTCGGTTTTTAGTTGGTTGGACGTTTGTTTCCGTTTTTAGGAAAAAGGCCCTGACGGCATGTTATTTTACCCATTGTCGGGTTTCTAGATGTTAAGTGGTGGGGTCGGATTTTGTCATAAATGATTTGGACATATCCATGCTGATTGTAATATAAAATGCAGAGGCTGGAACTCCCCGTTTTGAAAAAAAGAAGTGACTAAGCAATGCGATGGTGGTGAATGTATTATTGTTGCTTGCACATAGGGGGTAAAAGCTAAATCTTCTCTTATGTAGATTTTGTTTAGCGAAGTCTTATTTGGCACCGTTAATGGGCCAACATGAGCACAAACCAGCTATTTACGCACGGTTTACCTAACCGTCATTACAAGAGGGTGAGTGGGTGAATCCTATTCCCCGCTCATAGAGGGCGCTATCTGGCGCTCCGTACAGAGTGGGGGTCGACTGGGCTGGCCCGTTAGCGTGGCCAAGGTTTTTTCCTTCTTTTTTTTTGGGTATTTTCTTCGCCGTGCTGGTTTTTTCGCTCCAGGTTTGATTTTTTCGGTTGATTTTTGCTGATTTTTTTAATTTTGAACTTTTTCAAATTTTGAACTTATTTTAATTTTGAACTCTTTTAATTTGAACATTTTTGAACAAGAATATTTTTAAATATGAACACTTTTAAAATTTTAATTTTTTTTATTAGAAATTGTTTTGATCTAATTTTTTCGAGTTTGAACTTATTTAGAATTGAACACTTTTCAAATTTGAACATTTTTTGTCTAAACAATTTTTATGTAAACATTTTTTAAGTTTCAACTTTTTTAGATTTGAACCTTTTTTAAATTTCAACATCTTTTAGCTGAACAAATTTTTAGTCCAAATTTTTTTCGAGTCTAGAATTATTTAAAATTTGAAGATTTTAAAATTTAAGAGTTTTTTTAAATCTAAACAGAAAGAAAAAGAAAAGAAAAAAAACGTACCTGAGGTTTGAAACTGGACCGAGAGGCTCCGTTGTCCGGTAATTAATGAGCAGAGCCCATCATGGTAGGTGGAGCACACTGTGCGTGCGGAGCGAGTATTGCGTCCGCTTAGAGCATCTCCAACAGACGCGCTATATAGGCCGCGCGGCATAAAAACGTCCGATATAGCGCGCGCGGGACAGAATCAGGCGCTCCAGCAGGCGCGGTAAACGGCGCGGCGCGCGTAAATTTTTTAGGGCGCGCGGCTTTTTGCACAATCCGGAGCGGCATATCCGGCGCGTTGGCTACGACGCGCGGCATCGCTCGTCCAAGCGCGAAAAAGCCAACGGCTGGAAATTTCCTCCCCGCGCCCGCGCCCTCATTTCCCCACCTACCGCCGGCGCGAAATCCAGCCGCCGCCGGTCGACTCCGCCGCCGCCCCGCTCTCGCGCGCCGCCGCGTCGTAGATCCGCGTCGCCCGCACCTCCTCCCCGGCAGCGGCGGACGCTCCGCCGCGCTGTGTCGCTCGCGCGGCCGTCGGCCGACGAGTTGCAGCCGGCGGTCCTTCTCCGCCGCCCCCTTCGCGCCGCCGTCGCGTTCTCCTCCACGCAGCGTCGACATGTCGTCCTCGTCGTCCTCGAGCAGCTTGCTTGCAACTTGGCGCGCCCATGGTGCTCGCCCATTTGCTCGCAAGGTATGAACCTCCGCCGGCCGGCCTCTACTCGTCAAGTAGCTACAATAGTTTATAGTGAATTAATATGATACATATGTTTGTAGAGTTCCTCATATGATTCATCGGATGACGAGTTCGACCAAGAAGAAGAGGAGAACATATCGATACTATTAGCATACCGCGCCGTTAAGAGGCCAAAATTTGGTGGATCGGTGTTTGGTAGACAGAAGTTGTGGAGAGAAAGGATTGAAGGGCATGAGAAATTGATGCGGTCGTATTTCAATGAGAATCCGATATTCCCCGAAAGCTATTTTCGGCGGCGTTTCCGGATGAGTCTCAACTTGTTCAAGCACATTGCAGCGGAGGTCACCAAATATGATCGCTTCTTTGAGCAAAGGAGGAATGCCGCCGGAGAACTTGGCCATAGCACATATCAAAAGGTGACCGCCGCCTTGCGTATGTTGGCATATGGTATACCGGCAGATCTTATTGATGATCATTTGGCCATGGGAGAGAGCACTTCTATCTTGTGTGTGAAGCGCTTTGTCGTTGCAATTGTCAATGTCTTTGGCTCCACATACTTGAGAGCCCCCAATGCTCAAGACACGGCAAGGCTTTTGGAGATCAACGCCAACCGGGGATTTCCCGGTATGCTTGGTTCCATTGATTGTATGCATTGGAGTTGGAAGAATTGTCCAGCGGCATGGCATGGACAATTCAAAGGCTACAAGAAGGATGCCACCATAGTACTTGAAGCGGTGGCCGACCAAGAGACTTGGATATGGCATGCTTTCTTTGGAATGCCCGGATCTTGCAATGACATCAATGTTCTTCAACGGTCACCACTAATGACAAGACTTGCAATGCGGGAAGGTCCATTGGTGGAGTTTGAAGCAAATGGCCGCAAGTACAACTATGGCTACTTCCTCGCCGACGGCATATACCCAAGGTGGCAAACATTTGTGAAGCCAATTATTCAACCAAGAGGTAAAAAGCAAACTCAATTCCACAATGCACAAGCGGCGGCTAGGAAAGATGTAGAGAGAGCATTTGGGATTTTGCAAGCCCAATTTGCCATAGTTAGAGGACCGGCTAGATTTTGGGATCAAGAATGCCTTTGGTATATCATGACCGCGTGTGTAATCATGCACAACATGATTATAGAGGATGATCGCGGAAAAGATGTGGATCATACCCACTACGACTTGATGGGGGTTCCCGTGCAAGTGACGAGGTCCGCACATAGGATTGCCCAATTCATTGCCTCATACCATGCCATTCGGTGCAACGACACACATGATGATCTTCAAAAGATCTCATGGAAGAATGGTGGAATTGGAATGGACAACAATAGTTCCATATTTGTTGTATTTGTTTGAAAATTATGTGTTGTATTGTCTCAAAACCATGTTGTATTGTTGTATGTGTTGTATTTGGTGTGAAGTATTGTTGTGAACAATGTATTGTATTTGGATGGTACAATATATTTATGAATTTTTATATATTGTTTGATCTTCTTGGATGCATATTTGTGTGTGTTTGCTGTTTGCGCCGCGTCCGCGCGCTGCAAAATGGCGCGTCCGGCGGAGGTGCTATTTTACCGCGCCAACGCGCGCTGCAAAATGGCGCGTCCGGCGGAGGAAAAAACGTCACAGCGCGCGATATCTGTTTACCGCGCGCGGATTCTTGGTTTTAGCGCGCCGCGATATAGCGCGTCTGCTGGAGATGCTCTTAAGGCCGACATTAGGGGCGTACATCAGTGACGCCACAAACTCTTATATTTGTGGAATCGTGTGTAACACCCTCAAAAATAGGACCTCCATAGGGTAGAAATAAAATTTGTGCATTTCCATAGCATGCATCTCCAAAATGAGGCAAATTTCAAACTTTTGTTTTCTTTAAGCAAAGGGGTTGAATTTGAACCCTAGTGAATTCAAAATGATATTTTGACATTCCAAAATTTGGGAAAAACAATTTAAATACCTACGTACTACAATGTTAGTAACTTAGTTGTACCAATTGTTTGATGTAGGAATAGAGGTTATTTTGAACACATCTGATTTGAATTCAAAACTAAGGTTTGATTAGTCAAACATGACTTCAAATATTTGAAAAACCAAGACCTAAGACTTTGGTTTATATTCACATACATTCCAAAATAATACAAACCATAATTCAATATCACACATACAAATCAAGTCATATATCACTTAATGAAAAAAAATTCAAAATAGAAATTTAAATTTTACAAGTTTGGGACAAATTCAATTGCTCATAATAAATGACATAAAAATAGAAAATTACAAGAAAAAAGATGGAAATACTCCGAATTTTATTGTCTATGGTAATTTATAGGATAAAATCTTAAATAAATTAAAATATAGAAAAATCTTAATACAAACTACAAAAATATGAAAGGAAATCATGTCTAACCTATCTATATAAAGCTATCTACAATATATCTGTCCATCTTCTCCAACTTGATCTTCCAAACCAATAACAAACACACACAAAGCAGAGAACTATTTGTGTAGTCACCTTTGTCGAATCCATTTTAGTGTAGAATCCGAATGAAAAGCTTTCAGGAAGAATTCCTGTAAATTTCAAAACATCTCTGATGTTTTTGTTTTTGAAAACAAAGGCAAAAAAGTACAATAAGTCCATCCATATGGTGTAGGAAACATCTCTGAAGCACCAACACCTTGCTCAACATCTTAGAGCATCTCCATTTGGCCCCACACCACCCCCTCCCGAGGCCAAAATTTATCGCCGGATCTACTTTTTTCCCAAGCCGCATCCTCAAGAACCTATTTTTTCCGGCTTGGCCCTAAATTATATCCGGCGATTGCAGGCCAAAAGGTGGATTTCTCTCCACTTTTTTCACTTTCCCTCCATTTCTTGCCGCCATACCCCTTAGACCGCGCCATTTTCCCCCATACCCCGCCATTTCCCCAAGCTCCACACCATGCCGCCCAAAAAGTTCGTCGTCCCTCGTGCGACCGTCGCCGCCACCTCCGAACCCAAGCAGCGCAAGCCGCGAAAGCCGAAGCAGAAGCCGGATGACATGAGCAACGCTGAGTGGGACATGGACGTCCACCGGAGGATCGGTTGCAAAAGCTCAATCCCAGATGGGCCGACGAGGCGGTGGAGGTCGAGGTGCCCCAGTATGGTGGTGCGCTGGCGGTAAGAGCAGCTCCAATTTTTCCTCCACACCCCTCCAATCGCCTTTTCAATTGTTTGGAAAAATAAAATAAAATGATAGAAGTTTCAAAAAATAAGATCTTTCGAGATGCCCATGTATTATATCATCTAGTTTTAATGCAAATTTGAAAACATGGATTTCGATTTATTATGCAAAATGAGGTCGTGTTTGGGTAAAACGAAATTTCTGGTTGCATACGACTTCCGATGGAAAAAAAATTATATTAAAATGTATCTACGCAAAATTTCCTATCCAAAGAACGACGGTGATTCCGATGGCAGCAGGACTACAGGGCGTTGTACCGCCATTTCAGCATGTAGAGCATCGTTTTATTAGTTTTTTATCTACTATATGTACGTCGATTTCGAATATATGTCCGAATTCAGCGAAAAATTAACGAACTAGCCTATATTATATGAATCTCTGCAAATTTTTCCTAAATTTTACTATGTTTGTTTGAATTTGATTCACTGAATTCATAATTTCGCCTCGCTTCCCTGGATTCGTCGCTGGAAAACTAAGCTTTCTCAGTGCTAACTAGCGCCGAATTTCGACCTAAGAAGGGTCAACGAGCGGAGATGCTGTAAGCTTTAGGACAGACGTAGACCTGGACGAGGACGACCACATTCAGTCAATTACCATGACGCCCTGTCTAACCCCGTCAGCTCCACCGGTAAAAAAAATGTTCTGTGTTTTTTCCACAAAATGAACGAAAAGTAGTAGGCCGATAAGCACGAGATGGTCTAGAAAGTTTCATACCGATATTTTGGCAAAGTGGTGAGTGAGGGTGGTACGAGAGCGAAATGCAATAAAAGAGATATTTCCCTTGTTGGAAAAATCCTCTCTGAGTGACAGCCAACCGAGAGCTCGTCACTCTTCTTCTTTCTTTTAGCTTACAAAAGAACCACTTTTTTTCAGAGGTCGAGGAAACAAAGGACGTGAATTTCGTGCTGGCGTTATGGCGCCGTGACCTTATCTGGAACCGTGGGTTCAGCTGGAGATTCCCCCACAGCGTTGACCACATTGAGAGCGTATGTGTACCGAAGTCTACGAACCTCTCAGGTATTTACACTGTGCTCCTGTGGGTGCATGGTACTTGTCTGCCCCCACTTCAGTACTCATCTCGTCCTCTCAGGTACGACGGCTGCAGCAAGGAGTACCACCCGCGGGCCTACATGTTTCATCTCCAGTCCTCCTTTTATTGTTGGCTTTTTCAGCATTTCCAGCTCACTCGTTCCGAATTCGGAAATTTCGTCCAAATGAAAACTGCTTATCTCCTTTCTTAGAATGTAATACAACTAAAGATGGCCGTAATCGTATAAAGTTCTTTGGAAGTCAGTATAGTAACCAACAGCACAAGTATTAAGATCTGTTTGAAGTGCAGAACAGGCTAGTCTGAACTCTGTTCCCCGTTCTTCTGAAAGTGTCACAGAGCGATACCAGTGTTTGCTCTCCAAACTGCAACTCAATGTCTGAACTCCATTCCCTGTTCTTCTGGGTTTCGTTGCCTCTCTGAACAAAATGTTTTTTTGTTGCATCTCTTTTACTTTATCTGTTGGAACCATTATCTTAGTTCTAGAAAAACTCAGTTTCGTTCTACATTATTGGTTTATATTTTACAGTTGTTAGTTATAAACACATTCTCCACACATTTTTTTGCATTTATTATGTCTTATCGCTAAGCTACATAGCTGCTTATTCTTTTAGTAGCGACGATTTGTTTTATCTTTCATCAGCAGTGGTGCCGCTGTAACCAAAATTTTGATCCATTCTCGTGCTCAAATAAATCAGAAAAGTACTCGTCAGTTATTTACAAAATGCACGTGAACTGACCATGTTTTGATGCCAATTGCAGTTCAGGCACACCAACATGACTAA
The DNA here is from genome assembly GCF_022539505.1 of Lolium rigidum. Lineage (NCBI taxonomy): Eukaryota > Viridiplantae > Streptophyta > Magnoliopsida > Poales > Poaceae > Lolium > Lolium rigidum. The sequence continues at coordinate 256,526,742 of NC_061508.1, read as the reverse complement.
TTTCGTTCATTCTCATAGTTCCAAGATCGTTTATGTAGTTTATTATCCATTGATGTTGCACCGTGTAGTCTGTACACTGTCTTTCTCAAGAGACACTTAGTGTTTGAGACAGCAGATATCCACGTCCAATGAATGATGAAGCACGATGAAAAATCTCGAAACCATTTGTTGCTGGTAACCTTGCTAAGGGAGCTCTGTAGTTGATCGGTAATCAGACCCAAAATACACTAGGGATTATTGCACATCAACAATCCATCACCCAGAATTTATATTGAGCAATCATTACGATTAGATGGATATATTTCACCATATCGGCTCAAACAAGTTGAACTATCGTTTAGATGTTGTGCCTCATGATTTAGAGTTTTTAAGAGTCAATGCAGTGTACACTAATTAACGTTTGAGGATACACACTCAGGTATCATATCAAAGAATCCCCCAATCTCAGCAAAAATGTATCCTCACGCACTAATCTTCCGGCGCGTGGTATCCTCACGCACTATCAAATTGTTCCTCTTCGAAGGACCGGAGGTTGTATCCTTCGTTCGGCATTGTATCCGCGCGCATCTTCTAACACAACCTTCGGTATGCAAGCTATCCTCGCCCACCGATCAAGCCCGAAAGTAGGGTATACATGACCCTGCTTTCCTTGCACACAGGAATCCTCGCACAATGTCAAAGGGATCCTATAAGATGGACAATTTCGTCTGTTGCCTATACTTAAATTTGTATCGGTCGTTCTCCATTGTATCCTCGCGCCTCACCTAGAGTAACTTTAATCAGCCATTCTACAGCCACATGTCGCGCTAGTAACCATTCGGTATGCAATGTGTCCTCGCCCACCGACCGAGTCACGAAAGTAGCCGTTTGATATGCATGATCCAGATGCTTACCTTGTTGTCAAAGGTATCCTCGCACACTATCAAAATGATCCTATCCAAAGTACTATTCCTCGTGCACGTGGTATCGTCACGGGTCATCTATAGTAACCACTTCTGTCAATTTGTATCTTTGCATGCAACAAAAGTAACCGAAACCCTACGCGATAACAAGGTGATCCGACGTTTGACACATAGTAACACTTCGGTTGCTAGTAACCATTCGATATGAATGCCACGGATGCTATCCTTGTTGTCAACGTATCCATGACATTTTATTGTTTTGTAAAATCATCTAGCCGACCAACAAAGGTATCCAAAATGTGTTGTCGTAAGGTACCGTTCGATATATTAGAAAACGGGCGCATGCGTCCATTACCCTTAAAGGCGGACAGTATCCTAGCGCCTCATCTAGAGTAACTTTTATCGGCCAAGTCACGAAAGTAGCCGTTCGATATGCATGACCCGGATGTTTTCCTTGCGGTCAAATGTATCCTCGCACACTATCAAAACGATCCTATCTGAAGTACTATTCCTCGTGCACGCGGTAATCGTCACGGGTCATCTATAGTAACCACTTCTGTTCATTCGTATCTTTTCATGCAACAAAAGTAACTGAAACCCTACGCAATAAGGCGATCCGACGTTGTACACATAGTAACACTTCGTTTTCTAGTAACCATTCGATATGAATGCCCCGGATGCTACCCTTGATGTCAGGGTACCCTCGCACACTCTGGAAACAATCCTATCCGAAGTACTATCGCTTGTCCATTCGTATCTTTGCGTGTAACGAAGGTAACGGGTCCTCGTCACTTGGCCCCCACGTGGCCCCTGCAAATAGCATGGAATCTTACTACGACATCATGGGATCCTCACGTGCCATCTGAATTAACGTTTGAGGATACACACTCAGGGATCATATCAAAGAATTCCCCAATCTCAGCAAAAATGTATCCTCACGCACTATGAAAATCATCCGGCGTGTGGTATCCTCACACACTGTCAAATTGTTCCACTTCGAGGACCGTTCGGAGGTTGTATCCTTCGTTCGGCATTGTATCTACATGCATCTTCTAACATAACCTTCGGTATGCAAGATCAAGGCACGAAAGTTGGGTATACATGACCCGGATGATTTCCTTGCGCGCAGGGTATCCTCGTACAATGTCAAAGGGATCCTATAAGACGGACAGTTGTGTCCGTTGCCTATAATTAAATTTGTATCGGTCATTCGCCATTGTATCCTCGCACCTCACCTAGAGTAATTTTTATTAGTCATTTCTACAGCCACATATCGCGCTAGTAACCATTCGGTATGAAATGTATCCTCGCCCACCGACCGAGTCACGAAAGTAGCCGTTCGATATGCATGACCCGGATGCTTACCTTGCTGTCAAAGGTATCCTCGCACACTATCAAAATTATCCTATCCGAAGTACTATTCCTCGTGCACGTGGTATCGTCACGGGTCATCTATAGTAACCACTTATGTCCATTCGTATCTTTGCATGCAACAAAAGTATCTGAAACCCTGCGCAATAACAAGGTGATCCGACGTTTGACACATAGTAACACTTCGGTTGCTAGTAACCATTCGATATGAATGCCCCGGATGCTATCCTTGCTGTCAAGGTATCCATGACATTTAATTGGTTTGTAAAGTCATCTAGCCTACCAACAAAGGTATTTAAAACGTGTTGTCGTAAGGAACCATTTGATATACTAGACAACGGGCGTAGGCGTCATATACCCTTATCAGTGTCTCCAAGGGTGAAAGGATCTTACCATGATGTCATGAATGACCTCTCGATATAGAAATAGTGGATGTATGTATCCTACATTTTGTCCATACGGTTCTTTGGCTGCCGAACAAAGTATCCTTGGCATTTTCTTGGTTTGTAAAGTCATCTAGCAAATCAACAAAGGTATCCATATGTGTTTTTGTAAGGAACCATTTGATATACTAGACAACGGTCGTAAGCGTCCTTTACCCTTATCAGTGTCTTTAAGGGTGAAAGGATGCTACCATGTTATCGTGAATAACCACTCGATACACAAATTGTGGCTATATGAATCCTACATTTTGCCCATACGGTTCTTTGGCCGATGAACAAAGTATTTGTGAAATTTTCTTTGTTTGTGAAGTCATCTAGCCAACCAAACAAAGGTATCCATACGTGTTCTCATAAGGAACCATTCGATATACTATACAATGCGAGGTGGCATCCTTTACCATTATCAGTGTCTCCAAGCATGAATGGATCCTACCGTGATCACATGGATAACCTCTCGATACAGAAATCATGGTCTTATGTATCCTACATTTTTCCCATATGGTTCTTTGGCCATCGAAAAAAGTATCATTGACATTTCATTTGTTTGTAAAGTCATCTAGCCGACCAACAAAGGTATCCAAAACATGTTGTCGTAAGGTACCATTCGATATATTAGAAAACGGGCGCATACGTCCATTACCCTTATCATTGTCTCCAAGGATGGAATGATCCTACCATGATCGCATGGATAACCCCCCGATATACATAAATCATGGTTGTATGTATCCTACATTTTGCCCATACGGTTGTTTGGCCACCGAACAAAGTATCCTTGACATTTTCTTGGTTTGTAAAGTCACCAAGCCAACCAACAGAGGTATCCATATGTGTTGTTCCAACGAACAATTTGATATACTAGACAAAAGGCGTAGGCATCCTTTACCCTTATTAGTGTCTCTAAGTATGAAAGGATCCTACCATGATATCATGAATAACCTCTCGATACAGAAATTATCTATCCGACATTTTTCCCATACGGTTCTTTGACCGCCGAACAAAGTATCGTTGGCATTTTCTTGGTTTGTAAAGTCATCTAGCAAACCACTAAAGGTATCCATATGTGTTTTTTGCAAGGAACCATTTGATATACTAGACAACAGGCATAGGCATCCCTTGCCCTTATTAGTGTCTCTAAGTATGAAAGGATCCTACCATGATATCATGAATAACCTCTCGATACAGAAATTGTGGTTGTATGTATCTACATTTTGCCAATACGGTTCTTTGGCCGTCGAACAAAGTATCCTAGGCAATTTCTTGGTTTGTGAAGTCATCTAGCAAACCAACAAAGGTATCCATATGTGTTTTTGTAAGGAACCATTTGATATACTAGACAACGGGTGTAAGCGTCCTTTACCCTTATCATTGTCTCCAAGGATGAAAGGATCCTACCATGGTATCATGAATAACCTCTCGATATAGAAATTGTGGCTATATGAATCCTACATTTTGCCCATAAGGTTCTTTGGCCGATGAACAAAGTATCCGTGACATTTCTTTGTTTGTGAAGTCATCTAGCCAACCAAACAAAGGTATCCATACGTGTTCTCATAAGGAACCATTCTATATGTTATACAATGCGAGGTGGCATCCTTTTCCCTTATCAGTGTCTCCAATCAATATGGTTATACAAACGAACTTCTATCTTGAATCAATATGGTTGTATAATTCAATATTGCCTATCGAATTATCTGTTTCCCAACAAAATCAGTACAATCTACATATCCTCCCCCAGCATAGACACGGGAAACATGACTTTACAGAGATGAAACACTAACAAAAAAAAATCTCCCAACTTTAATTTTTTTTATCTAATTTGATATAACGAAAATGTGTGTAATCCCAAAGGCGACACACGAATAATGATACCAATACTTGACCTGACACCTTTAATAGAAAGCCCTCAATTCCCAAATCTTGTGCATCTATTTGTTCTTGGCGAACAGAAATTAGTGTGTCTCTTCTTGCACTTCTACAGGGGCAAGGGCTTCAGTTGAAGACAATGCTCGCTAGTTCAATGTGAGTTCAGTAGTTCACAACACTAACTGAAACGAACACATACATGAGATTAGTGTCTTTTATTGCTAAATAAAAAACCAGCACATGGTGGAACAACAAATAATGACATATTAGCACCACTCCCTGGGAGCTGATTGACAGTAGTTGGTGATTCCCTTTTGATAGCAAGGGCATGCTCACCTTATTGATGAGCTAGGATTATACACACTCTAATATAACAACTCATCGATGCGATTTTTCCGCATACTGAAGGCACTAAATGATAACAAATAGGATCAGGTATGAGGCACTGAAGATGTAAACTTATATACAGAGGCCTTCGTTTTATTTATATGAGCAACTACACAATCCACCATAACATGTATTAAAACTCCATATTAAGTGTACTTTCAGCACTGTACTTGTAACAAACTAGATTCAGGAACTACATTTAATTGCTAATCCGGGGATTATGGTGTAGTAATAATAAAGAACATCCAGACTGCTCTCATTGGATACTCGGGTGCAACTAATCTCTTCTTCAAAGTGCGATTCGATGCAGGGGAATAGCATGCCGTCTGGATTGGCGAATCATCCCGGATTTGGGATTGTTGCTGCAACTCTGGAGCTGACAGGTCTGCTTCCTCGGAACGGGGAGACTCGTCGAGGTCGAACACCGAATTTCTGCTGCAGTCTTCATCATTTCCGGATCTGCAGGGCACTGGATCTGATCCACAGCCGCTTGAATTCGATCTCAGCATGGTCGACGAAGTGTGTGCGCTCGATTCGGCATCCCGACTGGCTTTTGTTGGGAACCAGTCCCAGTTTGGCTCATGATTTTGCTGCGACATTCTGGGGAACGAGCTGGGCATGTGAAATCAGGAGACATAAGAAATCTAATACTCGAGATTGGGGCAGGCTTGGGGTATTAACTGAGGAGCAAATCGGTGAATCCCTCTGGTGTTCCTGCCTTCATTACTTGTGCGAAGGGGGGGGGGGGGGTGGCTAGTTCTTGAGGATAGATTTCTGCCGAGGCGGAACGGCGGCCGGAGAATAACAGACCCGAGAGGGAGATGGAGGAAGGCGACGGTCCTGACCGAGAGATTCAAACTTCAAATGGGCGGAGGGGACCGGGGTCCGGCATGCGGCATGCGGCCATGTCGCCGCCGTACAAGCTGGCAGAGCACAAGGACGGGGAGGTGGGGGAGGCTGCCGATGTATTTGTCAGTTAGGCAGAGCCGTAGCTAGTAGTATCGGGGGAGGAAGCTAGTCGTATCGCTCAGTGGTAGGGGTCAACCAGCTGAGAGTGTGGGCCTCCATCGCGAATCTTCGTGCCAGGCGAACGGCACCGATTCAGTCCTGGCGCCATAAGGCCACGACCTGGCACTTACCGGGAAACAAAAGGCAAAAAGCTGACTGGAGGCACACGCCACACGACCGCCCGATCCCGATGGCTGCCGTCGTCGACGGCGCCGAGCTCATCCTGTCGGTGCCGGACGACGTGCTCGCCCTGATCTCCGCCCACCTCCGCCCCGGCGACCTCCTCGCGCTCTCCGCCGCCTCGCGCCGCCTCCACGCCGCCCTCTCCGCCGCCGACAAGCCTTGGCTCGCCCAGTGCCGCCGCCTCCTCCCCTCCTCCCTGTCCCACCTCCTAGCCTGGCGCGCCGCCGCGGGCGGATCCTCCCTCACCGTCTGCCGCTTCCTCCACTCCGTGTCCCCGCTCCGCGGCCTCTGGGCGCACCAGAACCCCGAGCTCGGCAACCTCGTCGCCGTGCTCCCGGGCTTTCTCTCCCTCGTCGCCGTCCGCGCCATCCCGCAGGAGCTCTCCCCGCGCCTGCTCTGGGCCCCCGTCTTCGAGATCCTCGCCGACGCCCACGGCCGTCCTACGCTCCTCTTCCTCCATGGCCATCACCCAGGCTCCCTCTTCCCCGGCCTCCTCGACGCCCTCAACCCCCACGCCAACACGCTCCTCCTCGAGGCCCACGCGTCCCTCTCCTCCTCGCCTATCCAGCAGTTCCCGCGCCTCTCCTTCGGCAACCGCCGGCGGCTGCTCGACGCCCTCGTGGCCTCCTGCCGCCTCACGCTCCCGCCGGACCTCGCCGCGGCGCCGCTCTTTGCGCGGTCCGACGAGGACATCCCCGTGCTCGCCGCGCGTCGGGAAGCTATGCTGCGGATGCACACCGAGTCTGGCGGGGGTATGGTGGGCACGCCGGAGCTCGAGGCGCTGCTACTGGGGGCCAAGAAGATGCTGCCACTGCCCGCGGTCGACGCTACCGGCGACGAAGTGGGGCTGCGGAGGAGCCTCTCTGCGATGGCTTGCCGCCTCAAGAATGGGCTGCGCCAGATGGTGACACGCTCTGCGTCAGCCAATTCGAGGTCAGAGTACGCGGACAGCAAGCATCTGCCATTTGACAAGTTCTTGCGCGCCGGTCAGATGGTCGGCCTCAGCCTCCGGGGCTCGCGGGTGCGACTGTCGACCTACCGCGCATGGCCGAGCATGAACGATAACCGGTTGGCGCTCTACAAGCTGACGACGCAGACACCCATGCCCGGCCGGGAGTATGCCGGGCTGTGGGGAGGCACATTTGGGTGGCCACCGGGGCGACCGGAGGACGAGTGCAAACCAGGGAAGGCTCTCTTCTTCCTTCTCCTTTCATATGAGAAAGACAGCGAGGGGAAGCTTCTGCTGATTGCAACCAAGGTGTTGGAGGGCACACACTATGTGGTGCATCCCAATGGGTCGTCCATGTTTGTCGTGCGGGTGGGTGAACCATCCACGGAGGCATTTCCATGGATGACAGAAGACGAGGATTCCCGCAGTGTGGACATCGATAGAAGTTTCGCCGGGGAGGGCATTGCCAGTGGTTATGGGTTCAGGTACCCTGGCTCAAAGCCTGGGTCATTATTTGTTCTCCGGGATGGCCGGCTCGCCTTTGTTTGGAGAGACAGCAAGTCTGTCCTCACCTTGCAAAGGCTCAATTTAGAGGAGCTACTGAGGAAAGGGGAGCGTGTGCCTGCATTGCCGCCGATACCAAACTTTGTGTACCTCACCAAGTCTTACTCCAATGTGTATACTGTGATGCACGGTAGTTCCAGCTGCTCATCTTCTACCTCCCAGGTATATATAGCACTACAATTTTATTCTGCTTAATCCACTTTGAAAGTTCTGACAAGATCAACATTCTAACAAGTACCAACTTGAAATTCATAGCAACTAGGCTATTATTAGTAGGCCATCCAAGGTTCACCCATTTCTATTCAGATTTGCTATCTAATAAGAACCTAGTTAAATTCATATTTCTCAGTCCACATAGAAATAGATGCTCCCTTTCATATTTGTTGTTTGGACAACCATGTGATATGATAAATAGAGTTAAGACTAAATCTTTTGACCCCGGCAAATTTCCATATTAGTTGTTTGCACAACACCGTCCTCTCAACACCATCACGATGAACTGAGAGTCTGAGACACTGAGTTATGACCAAATCCTTTGATCCCAACGAATTTCCGTATGTTCACTTTGTATTTAGAAATTTAAGTTGTTACTGATTGTTGACCTTAGCTACCAATTTCATTGATGTGCTCATCTAACAGGTAAAAGACGCAACTAAGGGCCAGGAACTCAGATGATCCAACTGATGCAGAGGTAAAGCAAGTGATGTTATTTCGCAAACAAAAAAGTGATGTTGCTCGATGAAGTTCCAGTTTCCTCATTGGCAGGCTACAGACCAAAACCTGATTGCTTTGACATGATGGTCTTACTTCTACCAAGGGAAGAAGACTGTAGTGCTAAATATAGTATCTTCAAAGAAATGCCACTTTCCAGCAGAAAACACAGGAAATGGCATCAATATACATAGCTGTATTGCAATTATCTTAGTTATTTTCATGCTTCTGCTTTAAAATTATCCAAATCTAAAACGAATGAGCTGCGATTCAGCAAGTGCCAAGATGGCGCCATTTGTAATGAAATTGTATTTTTTTTTCAAAGTATATATGGTTGAATCAGATTCTTGGCTGGCACAATATATAAACTGCCATGATCGATCTCACATAATTATTTCATTTTTGTCATACATTATCTGCCTACCACAAGTGTGTATCTTTTGTAGGGGTTCAATAGCGGACACTCAAAACTCATCCCGGATGCATATGCACCCGTTATGTAAAAACCGTATTTTAAAAAGTTCAAAAATTCAGGAATTTTTTTTCGCATGTAGAGGGATGTGTTCTATGCGGATACGTAAAGTTTTGCATAAAACCAATAATTTTTGTGCCCTGTGTAAAAACACAAAAAATATCTTGAGAAATAGACTATTTTTGCACCAAAAGTTTTGGAAATTCAATTCGCCTCCCAGGTGCGTATGCTCCCTCTACCAAATCATATTTTGAAGTGTCGAAAATTTTTGACAAAAAATTCTACATGTAGATATATGTGGGTTCGTCAAATTTCACGAAAAACCAATATTTTTTTGATCTATGTAAAAAAGAGAAAATTTATCTTGTCGAAAGCATTATTTTTAGCAATAAATTTTATCTTTTTCACAAACGTCACATGAATGTTGATTTTTTATGAAACGACCTTGTGAGCGTGTAGCACGTGAAGATGTACGTGCAAATTTTTTGTTTCATTTTTTTTTTTTTTTGAAATTCAGTGTGTAGGATGTATTTCAAAATGTAGGGAGCATATGCTCCCATGTTCCAAAACACCACTCCCCAAAAGAAAAATTTATAGAGGACACAAAACATGTCAGTATTTGCTGAAATAACTTTATGAGTGTGTAACATGTTAAAATATACACGAGACATTTTATATTTGTTTACTATTTTTTAATATATTTAAAATGCATTTCAAATAAAAGATGTATATGCATTGAGTGCAGAAACACCTGTCCGTTCAATAGTGTCTACTGTATTTGTTTATGGAACAAAGAAATGATTAATACTTTGCCTTCGAAGGCAGGTATTGTCATCCCATATTTGTGAAGGCCAAATGTAATCAGCTATTTCATATTGCTTGGTATTAGAAAAGTAGAGTCCCGTTGTTCTCTTTAAAGATTAATAGTATAGCCAATTGTTAACTACTCCCTCCATTTTGATGCGTAAAACTTATTTTTTTGAAGTCAAGCTAAGTAAAGATTGATCAAACTTTTATAAAAAATTATCAACAAATACGATATTCTATAGATATGATATAAAAATATTTTAATAGATATTTATTTTGTATTTACATATTAATGATATTTTGGAAAAACTAAGTTAAATTTTACATGATTTACTTTTTCAAAAATAATATAAGGATTGTTCATTGGAATGTAGGTACTATAACCTAGTGCCATGTTATATATAGAAAACACTATATGTGCAATAGTTATGATAAAAAAAAGTAGCAGTACATTACGAGAACATTACTACAAGTCCTACATCTCAATCTTACAAAGTGCCTAGAAGCATGTGATGCAGCTAGCTTTTTATCTAGAGCTTACTAGTATTCTCTCTTTTCTTTTTTCCTCATCCAACTCAGCAGAGATATGTTACCTAAATTCTCATAGCCTGATGATATAAGCTTATTATAGTTGTTCTTAGTCTACGTCTTCAAAAAAATCAGACAATTCAGGGGTGTATTTATTATACTATCTGGTGTTCATCTTTGAAGTAGTGTGCTAGTTCTAAACCCAAACAAAAATAAACAAATTCATGCAGTTTGGATGCAAAGTAGGCTTGCTAACGGATAAAGCTTTAACGTCTAAAATTTAATTACCGAGTTTGTTACAGTGAAAATTGTGCTTACTACCATATAATATAGATTAAACTAGGATATCTGACCTAAAATGTAGACTAAAATAACAATGGAGTATATACTAATGGTACTTACCTTGGGATCCCCTCCTATATTACACCCTGATGAGTTCACTGAAAATGATGAAGGCATCCTCACATGGACTTGGTGGACAGGAGGCCATGTGAACATGTCATTAGTTCTCTTTTGATACTTAAGGATACTTTTAACTAATGTCTAGTGTTTCACTCTTGGATCACTCTGATACATGCTCATCAAGATAAGAACATAGGGCACATCTAGTCTAGTACACATCATGGTATACATGATAGGGAATATAGCCGAGGCATAGGGGATGTTTCTCATCTTTTCTCTTTCTTCTGTCATAGCCGGATAAGTTTGTTTTACTCAATGTCTTACCTTGCAACATGGGTAAGAACCCTTTATTTGCTTCGTCATTCTGATCCTCTTCAGAACTTTGTCGAGGTATGAACTTTGGCTACATCCTATTAAACGTCTCGATCTATCTCTATAAATCTTGATGCCTAATATATAGGCGGCTTCACCAAGATCTTTTATCAAAAACAATAGTCAAATAATCTCTCACACAATTGAGCAGCTCTACGTTATTTTTTATAAGCAATATATCATCTACATATAATATTAGGAATGTTATCGAGCTCCCGCTCACTTTCTTGTAAACACAAACTTCTTCATGATTTTAGACAAATCCAAGATTTAACAGATGGTGTCTTAGACAACTCATAGCTTAAAAGTCCACCGTCAACTTCAGTTAACTACAGTTTCATCGCATATTCCCCCTCTAGTTGGTATACTCGGTGTTTCGCTCTCCAATGAAGCTCGCCACAAAAATCAAAGTTGCCATGTTGATGGTGTGTAGCCCAACTCGTTACCGCCATATCGGTCGATGCTGGCTTGATGTCGGTGGTTATATTTTATGATTGTATATGTTAGACATGTTTAACTCCAGGTTTTCATAAGGTTTACCTATAAATATAATTGTTGGGTTAATTCTTATGTTCTTCTTAATTAATAATGGTAACCACGAATATATTTTTTGATAAAGGAAATGTATTAATATCGTAAAGATAGCAATTACATCTAGACTATGCAACGATGCAATACCCTAATGGCACTACACATGCACACAACCTAAAAAAGATCTATTTCTTGCAGCAGCACTACAAACACCACCAAGACAACAACTGAATTCCAAATTATCTATAACGATGCCTCCAAGAAGGAAATAATGCACAAACTTTCGTCGCCTAATCATAGATCATAGGTTTTCACCCTTGAGAAAGACCATGCTCTCAAAACAATGCCTTCAATAACGCCACTACCAGTCACAACCAATTAAGGCTGGACCTTGTATTTTCACCCTGGAAGGTTGATGGTTGTGAAATACGCCATTTTTTTATCGCGTTTAAATGTTTAGCTAAGTGAAGAAATTGACTAAGTTTACCTCCCAGTTTGTTACTAATGACTAATTATTGCAAATATGTGCAATCTCTCCTATCTTTGAATGGTGTGCAGGAAATCAAGTCATAATGATAAATGGACCTGCATTTCGCATCACAAGTACCACAAAGTTGACTAGGCTTGAAAAGGCAGTTCCAAAAGGTTTAGCGGACACCGGTACGGGAAAGGCCCGCCTGTACCATACGCCCATTCCTGAGGTGAAACACTATAAGTTCTGTGAAGGACACGGCGCCAAAAGGGGAGCCATTCCTCGCCAAACAGAGCCACCATCCATCAGATCCATCTACACCACACCGAAGGAGATCCATCACCATAGTTCATCCATTCCATCTCTAACCTCCTCCATAGCCATAGCCATCACTATTGTAATAGAGATATACTTGAGAATTGGCGACCATTGTAAGAATATTATGGTTTCAATCCAAGTATTTGCCATAATGATTTATATCTTTGATCTTGATCTTGATCTTGATATTATGTGCGAATAGTCCCCACGGGCTGCGGGTTAGGGTGAATCCTCGTAGCATTTATGTGCATATAATCTTATAATATGTGTAAGGATTGAATAAGAGTTTTGCAATCTTGTATATTTATCCTTTTGCCTCGATTCGATGATCTGCAAGTACCCATGTCTATTGGATCGATCAAGGGAAGAGGTGAGATGAGTGGAGAACGGTGTACTACCGCAAAACCCCGGTGACAAAAAGGGGAAAATAACGATACATGTTTAGTGATTCATTCAGAATCAATGGCACAATCATCTAGCTTAATGCTTTGGTCTGTATTTATTTACTTAGTAACTATTGTTACTTGTGGCTGTGAGAACAGTGGTTGGACCAAGAGGCTCTTGTCACCTCTGGCTTTAGGGGAAAGAGTATTTATGGATGTGTTTCTCACGATTTTCCTATCTCTATTTAATTCACTACATATTTGCACTTCATTTCTATATGTATGCATAGCTGCAGGAGAATCCTTAACCCTGGCCTATTTTCACCATGGAACACACCCCATTTAAGAGTAACTAGATAGGTCCTGTATACATAAAATCAAATTAACTAGCAAATATTATAGACATTTCCTTTACACCATTTTAGCAGTGCTTCCCAAGGTTCGATTAAACCTAGGTCTTCTAGGGAAAAAGCTTATCATACTACAATCCATAATCTGGATTGAAGGTATCAAAAACCCTTTTTCTGGCATTGTTGCCGGCGTAGCAATTTTGCTATTCCGGTAAGGTTACTAGAGACCTTGTTAGTCAGTTTTATTTTCGTTTTAGTTTTTATTTACTGTTATTAGTTTACCATTTTGTTCTCTATTTGAAAACTCAGAAAATTAGTTACTTGTTGTTTTATAATCATAAGAGAAAATACCAAAAAGATCATAAGCATGGCACACAATAAGTTAAGGGAATATGATATCCCCAATAATGATTTTATTCGTGCACCCATAAGTCAGCCCGCTGTTACAAAGAACTATGAAATTAAGCCTAACCTTTTGAGTTTGGTTTAGCAGAACCAATTTGGAGGCTTGACTGCCGAGGATTCAGGTATGCACTTGAATATATTTACTGAAATATGTGACATGATGCGCATTAAAGATGTTGACTCCAATGCGGTAAAATTACGCTTGTTTCCTTTATCACTAAGAGGAAAAGAAAAATACTGGTTGCTAGCTTTGCCTAAAGGAACTATTACTTCATGGGATGAATGTACAAATATATTCATGACTAAGTTTTTCCCACTAGCAAAGACTATGCAACTGCGGTTTCTAACATTACATATTTTAGACAAGAAGACCGCGAGCCACTAGCGCTTGCATGGGAAAGGATGAAAGAAGCCACCATGAACTGTCCAAGTCATGGAATGGAGGACTGGTTAATTCACCACTTATTGTATAATGCCCTTAACCCAATGTCAACGTCTATGCTTGATACTGCAGCTGGAGGAACATTCATGAGCAAGCAAGTTGAAGTTGCAAGAAGACTTCTAGATGATATGAAAAGCAACCATGCCCAATGGCATGTAGAAAGATCCTCCTCAAGAAAGGTGAATTCAATCATCGAAGGTAATAATGAAGAGCTTACTTCACAGGTAGATGAGCTTTTAAACATTTTGAAGGGTAAGGAAAATACCCAAGTTAATGCCATCACCAATTCTAATGTTGAGGAAGTACACTTCATAGAAAGAAATCCTTATAACCCTGCATGGAAGAGTCAAAAAAATTGGCTCTAACTTTCAAAAGCAATGTATTAATCCTGCATGAGTTCAAAACAATAATTACACTAATGTTAGTGGAGCAAGTAATGGTAATGTTTCAACTGGAAACACTTTCAAAAGTTTTATGCATGCTCAAACTGAAAAAATAGCACCCTTACAAAGCTTATTGAGAATCATAGATTATGTTAGGGCATTTATCTAATCAAATTGTTTCTCTCAAGAATGATGTTCAAGTTCTACAGGAGAGGACAAATACTATTGAGGTACAATTGGGCAAGATAGCTGAAAGCCAAACTATAATACGTGCAAGATTTGCAGGGAAGCCCAAACCAAACCCCGTTGAAGATCTCAAGATGATGATGATTGAGGGAGAACACGAAACACCTAAAGAACTGGACTATAGTAATGCTTGATCACCGGACTACTCTGTGGAAGATCTAGTAAAGATGATCACCGTCAAGAATCCCGGAATTGGTCAAGGTAACGATACTATGTACCGCCAATTTATTCATGAAGTAGCATGCAAAGTTTGTGAGTTAGAACAACAATATAAGAAGCTAGCTGAGAAACTCCCGGCTAAGCTTGATGATATATTTGAGCCCACTATTAAGATTGATATTGGAGTAAATAAGGTAGCTGCACTTTGTGATCTTGGTGCAAGCATCTCCACCATTCCAAAAAGCTTATTTGATAAGTTAAAATTGGGGCCATTCAAAACAACTGAGCTAAGACTTCACTTAGCTGATTCAACTTATAAACAAGCTGTAGGCATTAAAGATAATATTATAGTAGAAATTAAAGGATGTCCCGCTCTTATTGATCTTGTTATTGTGGACATGCCTGAAGATCCTATAACTCCTATAATCTTAGGAAGACCATTTCTTAGAACTATAAAAGCTCTGATTAATTTGCATGAAGGAAATGTAAGAATTGGACTACCATCCAAAGAACCATTTGTAGTACACTTCCCTAGAAAGAAGAAGGCCAAGCATGATGACAATATGGGATCATTACTTTAAAAGCTAATTACTTTGGAGTGGGTCTTCCACTTCCAAAATCTAAATGATCACCATTTGGGTCAATCTAATTAACCTTAACGCTTCATGGGAGGCAACCCATGTTTAATAAATTTTCTATCTAGTTTTTGTTTTAGTTTAATATTTGTTTGTTTTTTTTTGTTTTCTAATAAAGAGTGTTCATCACATACTTTGGAAAAGAGGAGAATAAATAAGTATTTATGCCTCTCAATTTTATATGCTAACATTTGAGCATTCTTAAAACTTTATATATTGTTGTTTTACCTTAGTAATTTTCGAGGGAATGTTGATGTGCAACGGCATGTGAAGGAATGCAAAGAAATTGAAAGTTTCGTAGGTTCCTGGAAGTTTAGCGACCATCGGTACAGTGGCGTATGACTGTACCGCACGCCCCGTACCACATCCTCACCCCAACGAAGAGAAAGTTGGAAGTTATGTCGAAATCATCTAAAAGTTTAGCGACCATCGGTACATGGGTATCCGCTCGTACAGGCCGGCTGTACCATCACGACGAAGGAACTCCAATATGTCGTAGATGAATCAGTAAGTTTAACGACCACCCATACGGTGGGGTGCGACCGTACCGCCTGACCGTTCCAAGTGTACCGCCTTAACCTAAGGCAGCGGCACCCAGTACAGGCGGGTTGTGCCCATATCGTCTGCCTGTACCAAGTGTCGGATGCGACTCAAAGGCTGGGAAGAGGAAAACCTAAATAAGATTTTCATATTCTCTCTCTATTTCTCCTCCAAACTCAAAACCAAATCCATTGGATCTTCAAATTTGTTCTTTTTATTCGATTCCTCGCACTCCATCGAACCATGGTACGTTTCTCCTCCGATCCCCAACTTATTTTCAGCGACTCCATGCTCTAGATTTTGCCATTATCAATCTAGACTTAGGTCTTATTATTAACTTCATTACCCTAATGAGCATGTTAGATTTTTAAATTCGAGGAGATTCTTTTGTAAGATGTGTAGAGGATGATCATATTTCTATCAGATCAGACATTTTTATTTCAAGATCACACATGCCATGGCTGCACAGGCCGCACCACTGGTTGAGAACACCCCTGCTGCACTTGGCATTGAGTTCGATGAACAACGCCAACTCAACATGTTGTTGCCTAATCGAAGGTATCCCGAAGGAGGGATCCTCACAAAGGGGGGAAGAAGTAGGGGCATTGGGCGGAGAACCATTGGGATGGTGGTACACAGTTTACCCAGCTTCAGAACACGCTTCTCGGAGGCAGGGCCTACTGCTATGTCGTCGTGGTGAACGAGCAGATGCCATAGGATGGCTTAAGTTGGGGCCGAATGGACGTATGAGGATTCGGGGGAGGGTTTGCGATTAGATGGGAAGAACTTCCGGAATTAACGAGATGTCGGCGTCGCTCCTCGTTTTCTCAGCTTTTGGTTCCAACTACACAGAAATATTCTCGGAATTGGCCAGTGGTCACCAAAAGCCATACTTCCTATTTTCCACTCAAGGTTCCGCAGCACCCAAGAGGGACCAGAGTGCTTGCGGGGGCCCTACCCCACATGGCGGCGCGCGAAGGGGGGGCGCGGCCAAGGGGGGGGGGGCCCTATGGTTTGGGTCCCCCGTGTCTTCCGAGGCTGCCCTTCCGCCCATAAAGCCTCTCCGGCCGCGAAAAACCCCTAAAAACATAGGCCTACGATTCGAGAAAAAGTTACGCAGCCGCCGCCATCGCCGAAGCCAAGATCCGGGGGACAACGTGTCTCGCCCCGGCACGCCGCCGGGACGGGGGGCGGCCCCCGGGAGTCATCTCCATCGACACCACCGCCATCTTCATCGCTGCTCTGTCTCCTATGATGAGGAGGAGTAGTTCTCCCCCGAGGCTAAGGGCTGTACCGTAGGAGCTATGTGGTTCATCTCTCTCTCCCATGTGATCTTTATGTGATCATGAGCTTTGCATCACTATTACTGTGTCTGTGCTACTCTAGTGATGTTATGAAAGTAGTCTATTCCTCCGGCATGATGTAATGTTGACGAGTTGTGCTGCATCATGTAGTACTTGGTGTAGGTTATGATTGTGATCTCTTGTAGATTATGAAGTTAACTATTACTATGTACTCTAGAGTGTGTGATTCACTCTCCATGGTGTGACAGTGACAGTGGTTTGCATCGTGTGATTCCCTTATGAATGTTGTGGGAGCTTGTTTAGCCCGGCTTGGAGGGTGCTCTCGCAGCCCTACACAATGAATGGTGTTTGTTATCCAACAATAGAGTCTT
>NC_061508.1:256457293-256509141 GCF_022539505.1 Lolium rigidum | reverse complement strand
GATGGCTCAAACCATCCGGTTTGGCATGCCTTTGGCATACCGGGGGTTATCCCCCCAACATGCTACTTGTCTGGAATTATTTGGACGTTTTCGCGTTGTTACAATGAGTTGTGGTTGTGCCTCTAGGGCTCCCAGGATCCGATTTATAAGGCGCCAGGATATGGGGTTTACATGGAGAGTCCTAGCCGGAATACAAACTTCCCTAACTACGGAATATTATATTGTCGTGCACGTCAAGGATCCACCTATTACCTAAAATGTCGTACTGGGTCCGGCTTCCTTGATGGGCCTTGCCGGATCCGACTCCTGGCGCAAGCCAGACCATATCCGGCTCCTTGTTCCTGGGCTGGACTTCTTTCATCTTGATCAATAGCAACTGGGCCACCCGATGGGCCATATTCCACCATCACCGTATGTGGGCCACCTGGGCTTGCCGGATCTAGGCACTATCGATGGTACACCCATGAAGTATACCCACAAGAGTAGCCCCCAGAGTTCTCCGAGGTTCACCATGTCTTCCACCTTGCTCAAGCCTCTGAAATCTCCGGTTAGCTTCCCGAAAGTCTTGGAAATCTTGAAGAACTCCAACTTCACAAAATTCCTTTCCAGATTATTTGCCGGAAAGTTTTCTCTCCCGCGGGACTTCATCCATCGACCAAATTTTCAAAATGGTTCTCCGGATAGTTACCTCGCAGAAATCACACTAAGTACCTCAAAGTTTCCTGGATCCTCCAAGGGGATCAAATGGTTCCGCCTAACCAGGCTCCAATTTCGGGTAATTCCAACGGTAACTTAATCCCTTGGTTGAATTTACCGCTAGGGTTTAGGACACATGTCATTCATCCATAGGAGCGACGCTTGCATTCTAACCACAGGATGCGGAGCACGAATCTCATTCCCATGCTATAAATATCACCACCATAGGGTTAATCATCCATTCATTCTCCCCCCTCACGTCGCTCTCAGTTAAGCGTCGCCTCTGAGCTCTCATCTCTGCCGTGTCGGATCTTCGCCGGAGTTTCTCCGATGCACCGTGTTCTTCGCGTGTTCTTAAGTCCGACGAGCCACCACGCCAAAACCTCACCACCGGCAGCTCTGACCACCGCGTCTGCTATTTCCGATAAGAATCCCGGCTCCAAGCTTTCAGTGATCGGACCTCGTAGAGATGAACGAACCAACCAACTAGTTTCCGGCTAGCTTTAACTTACACTAGCTTGCTTGTGCAGATGTCTTCTTCTCCCCCCTCAGTCGGAGCCGATCAGGGCAACACCTCTTGCCCCGCCCCTCCACCTCTAATACCAGTCCAGCTGGATCCTTCTCAGGGATCCGGCAAGATCATCGAAGGCACGTCCACCGATCCGGCTAAGATTGATGGAAAGGAGCGAATGGAGCAGAAGGTTGATGAGGCCGCTGCAAACAAATCCAAAGCACGTACCCGCGAAGGAAAGGTGAAGTGACAGTGGTGGCCCAGCACAGCCACCGAAGAGGAGCTGCGGATCAGCACGGAGGTGGAAGGCTTCCTGCAACCCGGATCATGGCGAGTGGTTCCAGGAACTCCATGTCCGGCGCCCGAAGCCGGAGAATGGTTGCTGACAAAGGCACTGGTGGAACAGGGCTTTTTTGCTTCAGCTGATGTTCTGCAGAGCACACCGTTGGGGAACCCCAAGAGGAAGGTATGATGAGCATAGTAGCAAGTTTTCCCTCAGTAAGAAACCAAGGTTTAATGAACCAGTAGGAGAAAGAAATCACTTCTGAAGGTGTTGCTAGCTGACTTTTGGCATGGAGCACTACCGGCGTCAACAATAACGTGGAACCTGCACACAACTCAACCAAAATACTTTGCCCCAACTTATAGTGAGGTTGTCAATCTCACCGGTTTTGCTGAAAACAAAGGATTAACCGTATAATGTGGAAAGAGATGTTTATTTGCAGTGAAATAAAGAGAACAATGCTTGCAGTAATTAAACAGAACAAGTGTTTGCAGTAGATGAATTTATCAGTGTAAAAGAAAGGACCGGGGTCCACAGTTCACTAGAGGTGTCTCTCCATAAAGATAAATAACATGTTGGGTGAACAAATTACAGCTGGGCAATTGACAGAATAAAGACCATACATAACAAGATGATTACTATGAGATTCATTTGGGAATTACAACATGATACACAGACCGTAATCCAACTACGTCTATGACTAATAATTCACCTTCCGGTTAGTGTCCGCACCCCTTTCAGTATTATGTTGCAAGCAACAGATTATCGCATTAAGCAAAGTGTGTAATGTAAACAATAGAATTATCCTTAGACAAAGCATTGTTGTTTTCTCCCTAGTAGCAACAGCACATCTACAATCTTAGAAGTTATTATCACTCTCCCAGATTACTAGCGGCATGAACCCACTATCGAGCATAAATACTCCCCCTTGGAGTCACAAGCATATACTTGGCCAGAGCATCTACTAGCAACGGAGAGCATGCAAGATCACAAATAACATATGACAAGTATATAATCAATCTTAACCATAGTATTCAATATTCATCGGATCCCAACAAATACAACATGTAGCATTACATAAAGATGATCTGATTATGATAGGCAGCTCACAAGATCTAAACATGAAGCATAAAGTGGAGAAGACAACCATCTAGGTACTGTTATGGACCCGTAGTCCAGAGATGAACTACTCACGCATCACTTCGGAGGCGGGCATGGCGATGTAGAGGCCTTCGGTGATGATCTCCCTCTCCGACATGGTGCCGAGAAGAGCTTCAGAACCCTCCCGAGCTAGGGTCGGCGATGACGGCCGCGACGGAACTTTTCGTGGATGGAGGCTCGGGTATTTAGGTTTTTCCCGATTCGATGAATAAATAGGCGGAAGGGCGAGGTCGGTGGGTGCCCGAGGGCCCACGCCACCCCTAGGCGTGGCCAAGGGCTGGGCCGCTCCTAGGCCAGGTGTGGCCACCTCGTTGCTCCTCTTCGTCTCTCCTCTGGACTCCATCTTCCTTACAGTAAAATAGAAACTTCGGCTTTTGTTTCATCCAATTCCGAGAATATTTCTTGTTCAACTTTTCTGAAATACAAAACAGTAGAAAATAGAGAACTGGCACTGTGGCATTTTGTCAATAGGTTAGTTCCAGAAAATGCATAAAAGTGCAACGAAGTGTAAACAAAACATATAGAAATTGGTGTAAAACAAGAATGGATCATCAAAAATTATAGATACGTTTGTAATGTATCATCCGCCAAGCGATTTCTTCTCGGAAATCCTCAAGACTTACAAGCTCCAACCACACAACATATCGCCCAACAACATCCTCGCGATCTCCAACCACGTCATGCTCTGCAAGGGTCATCTCCGGGTCAAGCCGGATTTGACTCTCTTCCAATTCTACTTCTCCGTCAA
The DNA here is from genome assembly GCF_022539505.1 of Lolium rigidum. Taxonomy (NCBI): domain Eukaryota; kingdom Viridiplantae; phylum Streptophyta; class Magnoliopsida; order Poales; family Poaceae; genus Lolium; species Lolium rigidum. The sequence continues at coordinate 256,505,742 of NC_061508.1, read as the reverse complement.
GAAGGAGACGGTCCCCAGGTCCTCGGTGCTCGCCAACTGTGGTAGCGTCACCTTCAAGCTCCGCCCAGGATGGATCTACCCTCACACAGATTGTCATGAATCTGTGAGGTACTGGTCCAGCGGATTCTTCTATGTGAAGGACGTGGGGGTTCCGGCAAGCACGAAGGTGCTACATCCCGTCAAGGATGGGCCCGCAGTCGAGACCTCCACCTAGAATGCCAACCCGCACATCTCCGACTTCCCGGAGATCGAGAAGATGGCCAAGCAGGTCTCAAAGCTGGTGAGCTCCGGGTTATCGGGGAAGGATCTAACGATGTCTTGGTTTGCCAAGCGGATCCAACCTCTGCAACACCGTGAGCAGTTGATGTATTCCTATGGTGGCCGCGACGACAACATGCGCGCCACCAAAGACAACTTATCATCTAATGCTATGGTCAAGCGGCTCCGGGTCATGATCAAGATTCCGCGGGAGGTTCAATCTCACGTGTGTAACCATGATATCTACACGGAGGGCGCCGGCCCTTCGGTAAGTATTTTTCTGACTTGATCATATCTCCATTTTGCGCTTGCAAATTTGTCTAAGGACTTTATCTTTTTCTTCGTGACGGACCTTGGGTTCTTGTTCTGGACCCCTCACGCTGGGACGTCCAACCCGGAGGATGCGTCCGATGCGGAAGAAACCGAAGTGGCTCTCCCCGCTAAGCAGAAATGGGAAGCTGCCTCTGGTTCTAAAGCCAAACGCCCGCGCGAAACCCCCAGCGCCAAGACCACCAAGAAGCTTGAGAAGGGCAAGATCCGCCTCAAGGAGATCGACGCCACCAGCAACAAGCAAGGTGGATTCGAGCAGTTCTTCGCTAAGGCTGGGTAATGATTCATCTTCCGGTTTGACACATCCATCTTTAAGCTACAGACTACCTTATTATTTGCGTTTTTGTCTAAACATGTAGCAAGACAGCCGGATCCAGGACCAAGAAGAAAATCAAACCATCTCCATCTTCCATGCCTATCACACCCGAAGTCGAGGTCCCTCCAAAGCCTTCTTCGTGTTCCGCACAAAGAAGAAGAAGTCATCCAAATCAAAGATGACGTGGAACAAGCTATTGACTCCGGCAAGGACGCCTCCTCCTCCAAACCTTCTGCTGACTAACCAGTTAAGACTACGGCTGAAGCTCCGGCTAATGATGCCCCAAAGAATATGGAACTCGCCCATGGTACGCCATTAGTCCATCTTTTCCCATCCCTTTTCCGGAGACTGAACAAACTACTTGTGTATGCCAACCTTGCTTGGATTTGAGCGGAGACAGGATGACAAACTCACCCGAACTGAGGCTTATGAAGATATCAGAAACGCCATCGAAGACTTGATTGAAGCGCGCCGGGGAATTGCCACCAAGCTGTCCTTGAAACGTGCCAGCACCAAGGTCATGGACACAATGACCAAAATGATGTCCATGGTGCCAGATCTGATCAGGGACTGGCAAGAATCCTCCGCCCGTGGTGCCGTTGCCCATTTCCTGGTTATGTGCAAGGCACATTTTCAGACCATGGACCTTGCAAATATTGCTCGCGTAGTGCCCAAAGCTACCAACGTCAAGAAGCTCATCAAAGAAGTTACCGGATTGGACTCTCTCTTCTCTTCTCGTGTTAATCATGAGGAGTGGTATGAGAAGCACGACTTTCCGGCTGACTTTCCCCAAGATGATGAGGAAGATGAAGAGGAGGTCTCCGGGTCAAGCGCAAGTCCATATGGCAGCGAATTCAGCAAGGACAACACCTTCAATGCCTTTGAGGAAGACAAGTCGGAATCTTCCAAATAAAACCTGGAAAAACATTGAACTGTATCATTTTGGCCCAGAGAGGGTTTGTAATATAACTTAAGTGTATTTGAAGTAGCTAGGAAGAACATTGAATGCAATGGGCAGCAAATACTTATCCTGCTACTTTAACGTATGTATATGTCCTTTTTATCTGAACAAAGTGTTGGTTTCTGAATTTTCTGGCTTGCTTGCTTGACCTTCCATAAGCCGGAAGACCCTTGGATGGAAAGAGCTCGCCGACAGTGATGGAACTAATGGAAAATCCATCAATAACTGCGAAAACAAGCCCCCAGCTTTAGGTGCCGGAAGTCGCTACTAGGAATCCACAAGTTCGCAACAAAAAATCCATATTCTAGAAAACTTTAGCTTACGTCCTACTGGACGATTTTTTAAAATCACAACAGCATACACGCCTAGGCGGAAACATCCAACTCTATGGTTTTTGTCAGAAAACATACACGATCAAAAAGTGAACAACAAAAGGAGGTAAAAGACTCAAAGAGTGAACAATATGCTTTATTTTATCGATCAAGTATCATAACTATTACAATGTATGCAATGCGAAATTTGCTAAGTGTGGAAATGAGTAGCTGTGCGATATTATAAGGACGGTCTATTTCATCGTATACGTCACCCGGATCCTCCCTCTTTCGTATTCGAGACCAATTTGTAGGTCTATCCTTTAACTCACGAATATCAATGAGGTAGTAAGATCCATTATGTAGCACTTTGCCCACGATGAAGGGTCCTTCCCATGGAGATTGCAATTTATGCTCTTTCACCTGCCGAAGGCGGAGAACCAGATCACCTTCTTTGAATGAGCGATTCCGAACTCGACGGCTATGATAGCATCATAGTTACTGTTGGTAGATGGTGGAACGCTGGTCTGCTAAGTTCCGACCTTCTTCGAGAAGGTCCACAGATAGTTGTCGAGCCTCATCTGCATTTTCCTCATTATAGGCGGAAACTCACGGAGAATCATGAATGATGCCGGAGGGTAACACTGCTTCAGATCCGTATACTAGGAACAAAGCTGTGAAACCAGTTGATATGTTGGGGGTTGTTCGTAAACTCCACAGAACAACATCTAACTCCTCCGCCCAAGCTACGGCTGCTCGTCGCAGTGGTTCTTAAAGGCGAGGTTTGAGTCCAACTAGTATAAGTCCATTGGCTCACTCGACCTGTCCGTTGGATTGTGGATGTGACATAGAGGCAAGGTCAAGCCGGATCCCCATGTCATGACATCACTCCTTCAGTTCTCCATGTGCAAATTTTGTGACATTATCTGTGATGTATGTGGGATGTCGTATCTCACCACGAGGCTGCAAACAAATTTCAATGTCGTAGCACCATCAAATTTTCTCACTGGTTTAGCCTCGATCCACTTGCTAAACTTGTCAACTGCGAGCAAGAGGTACTCAAAACTACCAGGAGATGATTTTTTCAGTTTTCCGACCATATCAAGCCCCCAGACCGCAAAGGGCCAAGTGATAGGGATGGTCTTCAGATCTTGAGTTGGAGCATTTGGTTGTGTAGCATAGTACTAGCAGCCACGGCAGGTTCCGACTATCTTATCATCATCATCTTTAGCTGTTAGCCAGAAAAATCCTTGCCGGAAAGCTTTTGCAACGAGGGACCTGGGAGCGGCATGATGCCCGCAATCACCAAGGTGGATCTCTCTAAGAATTGCAATTCCTTCTTCATTTGAGACACACTTTTGGAAGATTCCATTTGCGCTTCTCTTATAAAGTTGTCCATCAACGATTGTGTACGACCTTGCTCGTCTGACGATCTGTCGTGTGAGAACTTCATCCTCAGGCAACGTCTGATCGATTAGGTAGTCCAGGTAAGGCTTGGTCCAAGTCGGGGTGATAACCATCACCTCCTTAGCCAGAGACACTGCCACATCTGGGTTTTCCGGGTTAGCGCCCTTCACCGAGGGTATCTTTTTAAGTGCTCAAGGAAAATTCCAGGTGGAATTGGCTTTCTGCCAGATCTGAGCTTGGATAGCATATCTGCCGCTGTGTTATCGTCTCTCCTTACGTACTTGACTTCGTATCCGAGGAGGCACTTAGCGATCTCGTCAACTTCATCTCTGTAAGCCGCCATAACGGAGTTCTTTGCTTTCCAGTTCCGGCTACTTGTCGTGCCACCAGGTCGGAGTCTCCGCAGCATATGATGTGCTTGATCCCGATTTCCTTCGCGATGCGCAGTCCATGTAGTAGAGCCTCATATTCCGCCATGTTATTGGTAGCTTCAAAGTGAATCTGCAGAACATACTGCACTCTTCTCCAGAACATACTGCACTCTTCTCCAGTAGGTGACTTCAGGGTAACCCTAGCCCCCGAGCCTTGATGTAGCTTGGATCCGTCAAAATGCATGACCCAAGCTTCCGGTTCCGGCACAGGTGTGCCCTCTGGTGCTTCAGTCCAGCCGACGAAAAAAATCCGCCAAAATCTATGACTTGATTGCAGTCCTGGCTTTGTAGTTGATATCAAAGGAGGAAAGTTCTATCCCCCACTTCGCTACATGAACTGTTGCGTCGGAGTTGTTGATGATAGTTGACAATGGAGTTGTGCTCACAACTGTCATGGGATGCTCCTGGAAGTAGTGTCTCAACTTCCGGCTACCTAGGAATACTCCATAGGCTAGCTTCTGAAAGTAAGGGTCTCTCTATTTGGATTTCATGAGGACCTCGCTAATGTAATAGACGGGCCGCTGGACTCTATACTCATGTCCTTCTTCCTTTTGCTCCACCACGATGACAATGTTGATGACCTTATTGGAAGCCGCCAAGTAGAGGAACATGTGTTCCGACTCTTCTGGGGCTGCCAAGATAGGTGGGGAGGAGAGTATGCTCTTTAACTCCTGAAGTGTTGCATCTGTTGCATCATCCCAGACAAATTTGTCTGATTTCTTCAGTAACTTGCACAGGGGTAATGCCTTCTCGCCAAGACGACTAACAAATCTACTGATTGCTGCTACACAACCAGTTAATCGTTGTACATCTTTGAGACAAGTTGGCCTTTTGATGTTGAGGATGGCCTTGATTTTTTCCGGGTTTACCTTGATGCCTCCATGAGAGACAACGAAGCCAAGGAGTTTTCCAACCGGTACGCCAAAGACACACTTTAGCGGATTTAACATCATCTTGTACCTCCGGATATTTTCAAAGGACTCCTGAAGATCGCTGATCAAGTTGGATCCTTTCCAGGTCATGACCGCGATGTCGCCGATGTAGGTGTGCATGTTCCGGCCAATGTGGTCCTTCAGGCAACACTGCATCATACATTGGTAGGTGGCACCTACATTTTTCAAATCAAAAGGCATGGTGACATAGCTGAAAGAGAAAAGTCTAAACCCCGTGTTTTGTGTGTTTGATGACAACACTTGAATAATCTCACCGTGTGCAAAGAGTGTCTTTGATAGATTTGCAAGTGCACGGTGATCTCGCTGGACACGTCAAGATCGGAGGACTGAAGCGTAGCTTATAGGTTTTCTGGTTTTGTGTGTGTATCGCAAGGTGACATGGTTGGAGAGGAAAAGAGGAGAAAGCAGTTTTTGTCAGGCCGGTACTACCGGTACCAGTAGCGGTAGTACCGCTATCCCTACTGGTACCGCCCAACGGTACCGCTCTGGTGTTTTGCACTGAGATTGTCCAGCAGAACAAGTTACGGTACCTTGAGCGGTAGTACCGCTTCCAAGCGGTAGTACCGCCTCGGTACCGCTTAAGTACCGTAACATGAGTTACGGCCGTACCGCTCTGGTACCGCTTCGGTACCGCTTGGGATCCAGTAATCTCTGGACACCTTTGCGGTACCTCGAGCGGTAGTACCGCTATGTGTCCACGTGGATAAGTTCTGTGGGATTTCGAATCCAGAGCGGTAGTACCGCTTACCAAAGCGGTAGTACCGCTTAGGCAAAAACTGCAGGTAACGGTTGGATTTCGGGGGGCCTATTTAAAGGGCCCTTCTTCCCCAACACGATTTTATCTCTCCTCTCTCTCTCCTCCATTGTTCCTGAGCTTAATCCTTGAGGATCTCCCCATCCATCCAACCAATCTTGCCCAAATTTTGAGGAGTGGTGGAGGAGGCCCTGATCTATAGTTCTACCAAGAGAGATTTCACCAATTCTTGCTAGTCCTTAGAGGATCTTGGAGTTAGGGTTCCTATGGTGGGATCTTGGAGGAAGTGCACCTATCGAGGCTAGCTTGGTGTTGTGCTAGCTCCATAGGTTGTTGGGAGCCTCCTAGTGTTGTGGAGCTCACCCCAACCTTGTGAAGGAACCACCGCCTCGATCGGTGCCATAGTGGAGAAGGGGGAGCCCCTTTGTGGAGCTCTCTCGAGGAAGAAGGTGAGGCCTTCCTTCGTGGTGTGGCCACCTAGCCTCTTGTGTGAGGCTAGCACCTCCTCAACGCAGGCGTACTCTCTTTTGTGAGAGGAACTGCGGGAAACAAACCTCGCCTCGTCTCCGCACCATCCGGTTGTCCCGCTCCTTACTCTTACTATCATGCTCGTTTCCTTTACTTGTTGCACTTGCCTAGGATCATACTAGGAACACCTCCACCACTAAAGCAATCACCTTTACCTTCCGCACCACTAAAACTGAAAAAGGCTTAAAATTTGTGTAGCGTCCATTCACCCCCACTCTTGCCCGCTCTGATCCATTCAATTGGTATCCGAGCAAGGTTTTCTTACTCGGGCTTTACCGCCTAAGAAATGGCCGGACAAGAGAAGGTTGTGAATGGGTCACATTCCCTTGAGCCACCCGCTCCATCATCTACCATCGATAGCACAACGGATACGTTGGATGACCTCAAGAAATTGGAGTCATCCATCGTTAGCCAAATGAAGGCAATGATGATGGAGTTGGTTGCTCAAAAGCCAACCCCTATCGAAGATCCCAAGGAAAGTGCCGAGGATCCCCCACCAAAAGCTAGTCAATTTCCTCTTGTTGATTTTGTCGCGCAATCGACAAAAGATCCACAAAAGGAAGGGCTTGGGGAGACCGGCACTTCAACAAAGGGGAAGGATGAGACACCGGTTACGGAACGTCTAGGGCGTAATAATGCGGTGCCACTACCAAGTGATTACACCATAAATATTCCAATACCTATGCCACATATCTTGTCGCATGGTTCACCACTGTTACTTGAATCAAATAGCTTCGAAAATTGGAAATTCTTAATGCGTTCTCATGTGCGCAACGCTTCTACCGAGCTTTGGCGCATCATTGAGGAGGGCTATTCACCACGAGACCCAAAGAGCTTGACAAGAAGAGAGGTGGTGGATGACCAACTGAACGCCACCGCCATCAACATGATCCACATGGCCGTCACGCCCAACGACCGCGCTCATATCCGCTCACTCAAGACCGCCAAGGAAGCATGGGATAAACTCGACAAGCTCTTCCTCGGAAATGAGAGCATCCAAAGCTCTCGTTTCGATGAAGTGAAAAATATGGCCGACAACTTCATCATGAATGAAGGAGAGACCCCCGAAGAAATGTATCGGCGGCTCATCGCTCTTGCCGTACAAATGCAAGATCTTGGAGCAACGTTTGTGGATGACCATTGGATCAAGCGCAAGTTCTACAACGCTCTCCTCCCTTATGAGGAAGTGAAGTTGACGGCCATCCTCCAAAACGCCTCCTTCCATGCTATGACATCCGATGAAGTCCTTAGCGAAGTCATCGCTTTGGACATCTCCAAGAAGAATGCGGAGGATCTTGTTGCTCGCGCCCACAACACCCGCAAGCCCAACCTTGCATTGAAGATGAAGGTGCATGAAGCTAGTGAAAGCGATGAGGATCCCATTGAGTGGGGTCCGGATGATCTCAAGACCAACTATCATGAGCACATGGCTCTCGCCGCCAAGAAATTTTGGGAGGGAAACAAGTCCCGAAGCACAAGACCAAGAATACCACGTGATTCTCCAAGAAACTTCTCCAAGAGTCCAAGGGAGGGGCAAGGGGGAGAACATGCTACAATTGCGGCAACAAAAGTCATTTTGTTGCGGATTGTATCTATGAGAGAAGAGAAGATAATGGTGGAAGGCTTGTCCGCAAGGAAAAGTTCAAGTCACTCTCCAAAGGATTCTCCAAGTTCTCCTCCAAGCCCGATGACGACAAGGTCTCCTTCACCAAGAAGCCAAGAGCCTTTATCATCCGTGAAGAGTACTCCTCCGATGAGGATGAGGAGCATGAGGACAAGAGCTCCAACAAGGAAGGAGAGGGAGTGGCCGCCATCGCCATTACCACTCCCTCTATCTCCCTCTTCGACTCTCCAAATGAGAACCTCGTCACCAACAACGCGCATTGCCTTATGGCAAAGGTATCCTCGGAGGTAGAATCCCCTTCCAAACTCACATCTCCAACTAATGCTTTATCTATTGATGATGCCACTAGTCTCACCATTAAGCGTGAGATTGTGGGTATGGATTCTTTTCTCACTATGCAAGGGGATACCAAGACTCATGTTGGGGCTCTCTTGGCCCAACTTGGTGCGGCTCAAGACCTTATAGAGGAGAAGGAGAGGCTTGAAAGGGAGGCGACAAATAAGATTGCCTCTCTCAATCAAGCACTTGAGGAGGAACAAAATTTGCGTATGTCTCTTGAAGCTAGTGTCATCACCCTAGAAGACTCCAACAATGCCATCAGCTCCCAACTCACCAAGGACCGAGATCATGCTCTTGGATTGATGGGTGAGCTCAAGAAGAAGATGCTTTCTCTCTAGGAAGCCAACAAGGAGAAATATGAGGAAGACCTCAACTCTTGTCATGACGATCTTGTTGATCAAGTTGCTTCGTTGAAGAGGCACAATGCTCTACTCTTGGAGTTCAATGCTCTTCAAGAAGAAGCCTTGGATGAGTATTATCGCTTGTGCAAGGAGAAGACCTCATGTTGCAATCATGAAGAAGAAATTTCCACTCTTGAGAGCACCAAGGCCAAGCTATTGAGTTTGAGTAGCATGCAAGAATAGTCCTTAGTGGAGTGCGTCCGCATGAGCAAAGAGAAGGTCACTTGTTGTGATCATGAGGAAGAAATAGCCTCTTTGAAGAGGAGAGAAGCCAAGCTCATGGAGGTCAATTCCATGCAAGAAGAAGCTTTGAAGGAGTACTTTCCTTTGAGCAAGGATCACGAGTGTTGCAACCATGAAAGTGATATTGCCAAGATGGAGAGTGACAAGCGTCTACTCATGAAGATGAACTCTCTCCAAGAAGAAGCTTTGATGGAACATTTCCGGGTGAACAAGGCAAAGGAGGTCCAAGTGTTTGATATCACTCACCCTCACCCGGAGCATGAAGATGAGGTCAATCGTTTGAAGGCCAAAATTGATAGACTCCAAATCCAAGCCAAGTACTTGGAAGGAGTCATTGAAGCCAAAAATGGAGCCAAAGAGGGCTCGTGCAATGAGAAGGAGTGGCTACCAAGCCAAAGAAGAAGAGGAGTAGGAGGACCAAGAAGAAGAAGAACAAGGAGAACATGGAGATCAACCATGAGGGAGGCGATGCTAGCTCAAGAAGGGATGGAGTACCCTACTCCGCCACAAAGGGTTTCGCCGGCTCTAACAACCCTTCTCATGTTCTTTTTGTTGATTACTATGGACATATTCGTGCTCGCTTTATTGGTCCTCAAGAGGACAATGTTGATTGGACTATTTGGGTTCCCAAACCCCTTGTTACTAACATGATAGGACCCATTGAAAAATGGGTACCTAAATCCAGGACTTGATTCCTTGTAGGACTATGCTTCCGGTGGCGCTAAATGGGTGGTTGATAGTGGAGCCACAAGTCATATGACCGGAAGCAAGGAAATTGTTGTCGACATCGAGCCATCTCATTCTACTGTTTCATATGGCGACAACACATACTCTAAGGTATTGGGTCTTGGTAAGGTGGTGGTAACACCCGACATTTCACTTGTGAATGTCCTCCTTGTCGATACCCTTGGTTACAATCTACTTTCCGTTCATCAAATTGCTCGTATGGGTCTATGTACTTTTTTCGATGAACATATGGTGGTCCTCTTGTGGAGCAAGACACTCTGTGTAGCCTTTGTTGGATATGTAGAGAACGGGTTGTATGTTGTTGATTTCTCCGGAAAGACAACATCTTCCGCTCTTTGCCTATTCGCTAAAGGTGACAAGGGTTGGTTATGGCATCGCCAACTAGCCCATGTCAACATGAGGACTTTGCAAAGTCTCCACAAGGGTAGCCACATTCTCGGACTAAAATAAGATGTTTCCTTTTGCAAAGATCGTGTTTGTAGGTCTTGCGTACAAGGAAAAATGCATGGAGCTCCTCACAAGGCCAAGACGATCATCTCTACCACAAGATGCTTGGAGCTCCTACATGTTGATCTCTTCGGTCCACCGTCTCATGAAAGTCTTGGAGGGAAGAAGTATTGCCTCGTCATTGTTTATGACTATTCACGATATTGTTGGGTATTCTTCTTCAAGTACAAGAGTGAGACTCAACGGACCATGATGGAGTTTGCCAATCAAGTTCAACGCAAGTACAACGCCACGATCCTCGCAATAAGGAGCGACAATGGAACGGAGTTCAAGAACTACACCTTGGATGACTTCCTCGGCAAAGAAGGAATCCAACATCAATACTCCTCGCCATATACTCCCCAACAAAATGGGGTCGCCGAAAGGAAGAATCGAACCTTGATCGAAGCCGCTCGAACAATGATGATGGGGTACAAGTCCAACTACAACTTTTCGGCGGAAGCTATCTCTACCGCATGTCATGCTACTAATCGTCTATACTTTCGCAAGGGTCTAGAGAAGATACCATATGAGATTCTTGATGCGTGTAATTGACACGTCCGTTGGGAACCCCAAGAGGAAGGTGTGATGCGCACAGCGGCAAGTTTCCCTCAGTAAGAAACCAAGGTTTAATCGAACCAGTAGGAGTCAAGAAGCACGTTGAAGGTTGATGGCAGCGGGATGTAGTGCGGCGCAACACCGGAGATTCCGGCGCCAACGTGGAACCTGCACAACACAACCAAAGTACTTTGCCCCAACGAAACAGATGAGGTTGTCAATCTCACCGGCTTGCTGTAACAAAGGATTAACCGTATTGTGTGGAAGATGATTGTTTGCAGAGAAAACAGTAAAACAAGTATTGCAGCAGATTTGTATTTCAATATAAAAGAATGGACCGGGGTCCACAGTTCACTAGAGGTGTCTCTCCCATAAGATAAAAGCATGTTGGGTGAACAAATTACGGTCGGGCAATTGACAAATAGAGAGGGCATAACAATGCACATACATGTCATGATAAGTACAAAGTGAGATTTAATTGGGCATTACGACAAAGTACATAGACCGCCATCCAACTGCATCTATGCCTAAAAAGTCCACCTTCAAGGTTATCATCCGAACCCCTTCCAGTATTAAGTTGCAAAGCAACGGGACAATTGCATTAAGTATGGTGCGTAATGTAATCAACAACTACATCCTTAGACATAGCATCAATGTTTTATCCCTAGTGGCAACAAGCACAACACAACCTTAGAACTTTCTCGTCACTCGTCCCAGGTATCAATGGAGGCATGAACCCACTATCGAGCATAAATACTCCCTCTTGGAGTTAAGAGCAAAAACTTGGCCGTGAGCCTCTACTAATAACGGAGAGCATGCAAGATCATAAACAACACATAGGTAATAACTTGATAATTAACATAACATGGTATTCTCTATCCATCGGATCCCGACAAACACAACATATAGCATTACGGATAGATGATCTTGATCATGTTAGGCAGCTCACAAGATCCAACAATGAAGCACAATGAGGAGAAGACAACCATCTAGCTACCGCTATGGACCCATAGTCCAGGGGTGAACTACTCACTCATCACTCCGGAGGCGACCATGGCGGTGAAGAGTCCTCCGGGAGATGAATCCCCCTCCGGCAGGGTGCCGGAGGAGATCTCCGTAATCCCCCGAGATGGGATTGGCGGCGGCGGCGTCTCCGGAAGGTTTTCCGTATCGTGGTTCTCGGCACCGGGGTTTTCGCGACGGAGGCTTTAAGTAGGCGGAAGGGCAACGTGGGGGCCACACGAGGGCCCCACACCACAGGTCGGCGCGGCCAGGGCCGAGGCCGCGCCGCCCTATGGTGGCGGCGCCTCGTGGCCCCACTTCCGACTCCTCTTTGGTCTTCCGGAAGCTTCGTGGCAAAATAGGACCCCGGGCGTTGATTTCGTCCAATTCCGAGAATATTTCGTTACTAGGATTTCGAAACCAAAAACAGCAGAAAACAACAGAATCGGCTCTTCGGCATCTTGTTAATAGGTTAGTTCCAGAAAATGCACGAATATGACATAAAGTGTGCATAAAACATGTAGATATCATCAATAATGTGGCATGGAACACTACTAGGAAAAGGCTTACCGCCGGCACATTGAAAAGGCTTACCGCCGGCATTTTCGTATTCGCCGGCGATCACCTCGCCGGTGGTAAGCCCTTACCGCCGGCACATTGCAAACCGTCGGGGGTAACCCAGATTACCGCCGGCACCTCAGCCAACTCGCCGGGGTATTATTTACCGCCGGCACTTTCCAATTCGCCGTGGGTATTGAGTTACCGCCGGCAAAACAGCCCTATGTGCCAGCGGTATGTATTTTAGGATTTAAAAAAAAAGACGTTTTACCGCTTGCTCTATGCGGTGCCAACAATGTAAAATGTACTCGTGTGATCATTTTGAGACAATGGAATCAATTGTCATCCGGTCAAGGTACTAAAGGTAGTAAGAAATATACTTGGACATGAAGAGTGTCAAATTAAGATCTCGGTCTTCGAAGTACATCCAGGGCTCAGAGTTTTTGTTGACTATTGAAGTACACCCAGCTTCATACAAGAGAAACAAAAGACTGAAGCAACAGATCAAAAACGACAAAAAACCTTCCTTCTAAAAGCAATAGAGTCGAAGTACAGAGAAAATTGCTACTACTACTACTTCAGCAATACTCTTGCACGATTAAGCAATGGATCAAGCAAAATACTAATAGCCTTGCAAATACTCTTTGTGTTGATGCTCCAGTATGTCTGCAGAGATGACCAAGAAAAATAAATCATTAGGGAAGTCGGAGAGAGTGTGTGGTTAGGAAGTATAGGGATATCTCTTAACTTTTGACAAGAAACTAAAATCTAGAGTAGAAATAGAACTCGTAGATGATGAAGAATACATAATTTCAAGGAAATTAAAACTGCCATGAGAACACATCCGGCAAGTATCAAAAGCTAAGTATTTCCCGCTATGTCCAAAAAAATAAAGCCGGGCAATTTTCCAACGATCAAATCCACCCAAATAATTCCAATCGGTGCAAGATAGTGCCGGATAATTAACAACAAAGTTTAAAGTTCTAATCAGGTCCGTCGAAAAGGAAATGGACTATGCATGCTGCTAATTTTACACGTACTCGATCTAGTATACAAATGTGACAGAGCAGATGGGTTTGATGGCCAGATGCTATGGCGAAGCTTTCAAACTATACTGATTGCTTTTGGACCGAACCAACGTGCCATGAACCTAATTAATTTTGCACATGACGCTCAAAGTTCAGACCGAACCTACACATCTTCGTCTCTCTGGACGTATATCTACCTCACACAAACGGGCACCCAACAAACTCCCTACTGATCTCGAACTTGTTAGCATAGCAAATATAACTACAAGTCAAGCGTTTGAACCAAGTGAGATCATGTTATGCTTCAAATATGGTAGCAACAGATGAAGTACAAAATACACCAAGTACACTAGGGTCGACACAAGCAAGCAAAGAATAAGAGGAGTTGGCATGAAAGGCCAAGCATCGGGTTACCAACCAATAAGCCGTACTCATTTATATCGATCGGATCGGGAGCTGAACAAGTAATCAACGAGGACTGAACTAGGACACACAAACCAGCAGATCAACGACACAATCAGTACCAATCTACCATAGGCACCTATATGCACACATGACCAGTTTCACTACCATCAAAAGTGCAAGGGAGAGAGCAGAGGAGAAACGAGGAACTACCTTAGTCGAAGCAGAGGAGGGAGACAGCCGAGGCAGGGCACGGTCAGCCTAGGCAGCAGCAGCAGCATCACCACGCCACAGTCACCACCACGCAGCCGAGGCAGTAGGGTTGGGGCTCGAGGTTGAAGGAGAGGGCATCGGGGTGGCGCAGCCGAAGCACCATAGGGTGAGGTCAACGGACAGGAGTCGTGGGAGCAGCGCCAATAGCAGAATCGTAGGTGGTGGGGATCTGGCTTGGCGCCGCGGCGGTGGGGATCTGGGGATCTGGGGATCTGGCTTGGCGGCGGTGGGGATTTGGGGATCTGGCTTGGTGGCGGTGGAGATGTGGCTTGGCGGCGGTGGGGATCTAGCAAAGACGACCGTGGCCGAGCTTGGTCGCAGGTGGAGGCGTCGGCGATGGCCGGCGACGGCCGGAGCCATGGCTGGCAGCAGAGACGCGCCGCAGGCGCGCGTGTGCGTCGAGAGAGCGGAGAGCAGTGCTAGGGATTTGGAGGAGGATGCGACGACAGAGCAGAGACATCACATGGCGGCGCTAATTGCGGCTTGTGGCAGCCGAGAGCAATGGCGGCGGCGCGGGCTCGCGGCAGCATGAGCGGAGCGAAGCTGGAATGGGGAGAGAGAGCCTCCTCGCGAGGAGGTGGGAGACGATGCGAGGATAAGGTTGGGAGGAGCGGGGTGGGGTGGGTCGCACAAACCAACGAATGGGCCAGATTACCGCCGGCGCCTACAGATGCGATTGCCAGCGGTAAGGCCCATTATCGCCGGCACCTACGGTTCACAAACGTCGGCGGTAAGTGAAGGCTGGGTGGCCCACCCTGGCACGGCTTACCCCCGGCATCTTCGGTTCGTGTTCGCCGGCGGTAGAGCCCAGTACCCCCGGCGCTTTTGGGCCCAAATCGCCGGCGGTAGGGTTAGGCCCCCTGGAAGGCATTACCGCCGGCATCTTCAAATCGTATTTGCCGGCGGTAAGGAGTGCGGCTATAAGCCTTTTCCTAGTAGTGGAACATAAGAAATTATCGATACGTCGGAGACGTATCAGCATCCCCAAGCTTAGTTCTGCTCGTCCCGAGCAGGTAAAACGATAACAAAGATAATTTCTGAAGTGACATGCCATCATAACCTTGATCATACTATTTGTAAACATATATAATGAATGCAGCGATCAAAACAATGGTGATGACATGAGTAAACTAGTGAATCATAAAGCAAAGATTTTTCATGAATAGTACTTCAAGACAAGCATCAATAAGTCTTGCATAAGAGTTACTCATAAAGCAATAAATCAAAGTAAAGGTATTGAAGCAACACAAAGGAAGATTAAGTTTCAGCGGTTGCTTTCAACTTATAACATGTATATCTCATGGATAATTGTCAACATAGAGTAATATAACAAGTGCAATATGCAAGTATGTAGGAATCAATGCACAGTTCACACAAGTGTTTGCTTCTTGAGATGGAGAGAGATAGGTGAACTGACTCAACATAAAAGTAAAAAGAATGGTCCTTCAAAGAGGAAAGCATCGATTGCTATATTTGTGCTAGAGCTTTTATTTTGAAAACATGAAACAATTTTGTCAACGGTAGTAATAAAGCATATGAGTTATGTAAATTATATCTTACAAGTTGCAAGCCTCATGCATAGTATACTAATAGTGCCCGCACCTTGTCCTAATCAGCTTGGACTACCGGATCATCACAATACACATGTTTTAACCAAGTGTCACAATGGGGTACCTCCATGCCGCCTGTACAAAGGTCTAAGGAGAAAGCTCGCATTTTGGATTTCTCGCTTTTGATTATTCTCAACTTAGACATCCATACCGGGACAACATGGACAACGAGATAATGGACTCCTCTTTAATGCATAAGCATGTGGCAACAATTATTATTCTCATATGAGATTGAGGATATATGTCCAAAACTGAAACTTCCACCATGAATCATGGCTTTAGTTAGCGGCCCAATGCTCTTCTCTAACAATATGTATGCTCCAACCATTAAGGTGGTAGATCTCTCTTACTTCGTACAAGACGGACATGCATAGCAACTCACATGATATTCAACAAAGAATAGTTGATGGCGTCCCCGTAAGCATGGTTATCGCACAACAAGCAACTTAATAAGAGATAAAGTGCATAAGTACATATTCAATACCACAATAGTTTTTAAGCTATTTGTCCCATGAGCTATATATTGCAAAGGTGAATGATGGAATTTTAAAGGTAGCACTCAAGCAATTTACTTTGGAATGGCGGATAAATACCATGTAGTAGGTAGGTATGGTGGACACAAATGGCATAGTGGTTGGCTCAAGGATTTTGGATGCATGAGAAGTATTCCCTCTCGATACAAGGTTTAGGCTAGCAAGGTTATTTGAAACAAACACAAGGATGAACGGTGCAGCAAAACTCACATAAAAGACATATTGTAAACATTATAAGACTCTACACCATCTTCCTTGTTGTTCAAAACTCAATACTAGATATTATCTAGACTCTAGAGAAACCAAATATGCAAACCAAATTAGCAAGCTCTAAGTGTTTCTTCATTAATGGGTGCAAAGTATATGATGCAAGAGCTTAAACATGAGCACAACAATTGCCAAGTATCAAATTATCCAAGACATTTTAGAGTTACTACATGTAGTATTTTCCAATTCCAACCATATAACAATTTAACGAAGAAGAAACTTCGCCATGAATACTATGAGTAGAGCCTAAGGACATACTTGTCCATATGCTACAGCGGAGCGTGTCTCTCTCCCACAAAGTGAATGCTAGGATCCATTTTATTCAAACAAAACAAAAAACAAAAACAAACCGACGCTCCAAGCAAAGTGCATAAGATGTGACGGAATAAAAATATAGTTTCAGGGGAGGAACCTGATAATGTTGTCGATGAAGAAGGGGATGCCTTCGGCATCCCCAAGCTTATACGCTTGAGTCTTCTTAGAATATGCAGGGGTGAACCACCGGGGCATCCCCAAGCTTAGAGCTTTCACTCTCCTTGATCATATTGTATCATACTCCTCTCTTGATCCTTGAAAACTTCCTCCACACCAAACTCGAAACAACTCATTAGAGGGTTAGTGCACAATAAAAATTAACATGTTCAGAGGTTACACAATCATTCTTAACACTTCTGGACATTGCATAAAGCTACTGGACATTAATGGATCAAAGAAATTCATCCAACATAGCAAAAGAGGCAATGCGAAATAAAAGGCAGAATCTGTCAAAACAGAACAGTCCGTAAAGATGGATTTTATTAGGGCACCAGACTTGCTCAAATGAAAATGCCCAAATTGAATGAAAGTTGCGTACATATCTGAGGATCACTCCCGTAAATTGGCTTAATTTTCTGAGTTACCTACAGAGCATTAGACCCAGATTCGTGACAGCAAAGAAATCTGTTTGTGCGCAGTAATCCAAATCTAGTATTCACTTTACTATCAACGACTTTACTTGGCACAACAAAACTTAAAACTAAGATAAGGAGAGGTTGCTACAGTAGTAAAAAACTTCCAAGACTCAAATATAAAACAAAAATACTGTAGTAAAAACATGGGTTGTCTCCCATAAGCGCTTTTCTTTAACGCCTTTCAGCTAGGCGCAGAAAGTGTATATCAAGTAACATCAAGAGATGAAGTATCAACATCATAATTTGTTCTAATAATAGAATCATAAGGTAGCTTCATTCTCTTTCTAGGGAAGTGTTCCATACCTTTCTTGAGAGGAAATTGATATTTAATATTACCTTCCTTCATATCAATAGTAGCACCAACGGTTCGAAGAAAAGGTCTTCCCAATATAATGGGGCAAGATGCATTGCATTCAATATCCAAGACAACAAAATCAACGGGGACAAGGTTATTGTTAACCATAATATGAACATTATCAACTCTCCCTAAAGGTTTCTTTTTAGCATTATCAGCAAGATTAACATCCAGATAACAGTTTTTCAATGGTGGCAAGTCAAGCATATCATAGACTTTCTTAGGCAGAGATAGCAACCAATCTTTAGCTCTTCCTCTTAATGAGAAAGGAAACAATTTTAATTTTATAATGTCACCATCTACATCTTTATACTTTTGCATTTCACACAATTCAACAAAATTATTAAGATGGGCAGCAACATCATCGTAACTAACACTGGAAAATTGCTCTCGCATAACAAGATTCAGTAAAGCAGGTTTAATTTCAAAGAATTCCACTGTAGTAGCAGGTGGAGCAATAGGTGTGCATAAGAAATCATTATTATTTGTGCTAGTGAAGTCACACAACTTAGTATTTTCAGGGGTGGCCATTTTAGCAGTAGTAAATAAAACAAACTAGATAAAGTAAATGCAAGTAAACTAATTTTTTTGTGTTTTTGATATAGCAAACAAGACAGTAAATAAAGTAAAACTAGCAACTAATTTTTTTGTGTTTTGATATAATGCAGCAAAGAAAGTAGTAAATAAAATAAAGCAAGACAAAAACAAAGTAAAGAGGTTGGGAAGTGGAGACTCCCCTTGCAGCGTGTCTTGATCTCCCGGCAATGGCGCCGTAAATTTGCTTGATGCGTGTAATTGACACGTCCGTTGGGAACCCCAAGAGGAAGGTGTGATGCGCACAACGGCAAGTTTCCCTCAGTAAGAAACCAAGGTTTAATCGAACCAAGTAGGGAGTCAAGAAGCACGTTGAAGGTTGATGGCGGCGGGATGTAGTGCGGCGCAACACCGGAGATTCCGGCGCCAACGTGGAACCTGCACAACACAACCAAAGTACTTTGCCCCAACGAAACAGTGAGGTTGTCAATCTCACCGGCTTGCTGTAACAAAGGATTAACCGTATTGTGTGGAAGATGATTGTTTGCAGAGAAAACAGTAAAACAAGTATTGCAGCAAATTTGTATTTTAGTATAAAAGAATGGACCGGGGTCCACAGTTCACTAGAGGTGTCTCTCCCATAAGATAAAAGCATGTTGGGTGAACAAATTACAGTCGGGCAATTGACAAATAGAGAGGGCATAACAATGCACATACATGTCATGATAAGTACAGAGTGAGATTTAATTGGGCATTACGACAAAGTACATAGACCGCCATCCAACTGCATCTATGCCTAAAAAGTCCACCTTCGGGTTATCATCCGAACCCCTTCCGGTATTAAGTTGCAAAGCAACCGACAATTGTATTAAGTATGGTGCGTAATGTAATCAACAACTACATCCTTAGACATAGCATCAATGTTTTATCCCTAGTGGCAACAGCACAACACAACCTTAGAACTTTCTCATCACTCGTCCCGGTATCAATGGAGGCATGAACCCACTATCGAGCATAAATACTCCCTCTTGGAGTTAAGAGCAAAAACTTGGCAGAGCCTCTACTAATAACGGAGAGCATGCAAGATCATAAACAACACATAGGTAATAACTTGATAATTAACATAACATGGTATTCTCTATCCATCGGATCCCGACAAACACAACATATAGCATTACGGATAGATGATCTTGATCATGTTAGGCAGCTCACAAGATCCAACAATGAAGCACAATGAGGAGAAGACAACCATCTAGCTACTGCTATGGACCCATAGTCCAGGGGTGAACTACTCACTCATCACTCCGGAGGCGACCATGGCGGTGAAGAGTCCTCCGGGAGATGAATCCCCTCTCCAGACAGGGTGCCGGAGGAGATCTCCAGAATCCCCCGAGATGGGATTGGCGGCGGCGGCGTCTCTGGAAGGTTTTCCGTATCGTGGTTCTCGGTACTGGGGTTTTCGCGACGGAGGCTTTAAGTAGGCGGAAGGGCAACGTGGGGGCCACACGAGGGCCCCACACCACAGGTCGGCGCGGCCAGGGCTTGGGCCGCGCTGCCCTATGGTGGCGGCGCCTCGTGGCCCCACTTCGACTCCTCTTCAGTCTTCTGGAAGCTTCGTGGCAAAATAGGACCATGGGCGTTGATTTCGTCCAATTCCGAGAATATTTCGTTACTAGGATTTCTGAAACCAAAAACAGCAGAAAACAACGAACCGGCTCTTCGGCATCTTGTTAATAGGTTAGTTCCAAAAAATGCACGAATATGACATAAAGTGTGCATAAAACATGTAGATATCATCAATAATGTGGCATGGAACATAAGAAATTATCGATACGTCGGAGACGTATCAATTCTCACCGGCAACAAGCCCAATGTGTCATACTTCAAGGTCTTCGGATGCAAATGCTATGTGCTTGTCAATGACACACGTCTATCCAAGTTTGATTCAAGAGCTCAAGAAGGAATTTTAGTTGGCTATGCTACGGATTGTCACGCTTATAGAGTCTTCAACAAGTCAAATGGGCGAGTTGTAGAATCTTGTGATGTGACGTTCGATGAAGATGATAGATCTTTGGAGGAGCGAAGTGCTTCTTGTGAGAAAGGAGATGCAATTCCCCCGGATGCCATAGGAAGGATGGGTGTTGGCATTCGCCGACCTCAAGAGCTACCTTCTATGAGTACCGGGGAAAGACCAAGTTCCACCCAAGTGGAGCCATCTACACCACAAGGCCAAGCTTCTTCCGTTGATCATACAAGTGCAAGCCAACCTCTACAACAACCTCAAGTTAAACATCAACAACAACAACAATCAAGTGCAAGCCCACCTCAACAAGCTCAAGAACAACATCAACAACTACCGCAAGCTCATCTACCTCAACAACCGACATCAAGTGACCAAGGTCAAGCTTCAAGTTCTTCCCCGAATGGCTCGGGGACAATCTTTATGGACAATTCCATTCCTAATACCCCCGAGTCGTCCGGCTCTCATGATGATGATGATGCCCCATTCAACAACAATGAAGGTTAAGGCGAGGATCTAAACCATGATTAAGGCCAAGAGGACTCACAAGAATCTACTCCTATAGCCGATACTCGCCGTGAAGATCCTACTTCAAGACATTTGCACCTCCAGTCCCATTCTTTGCGTAATTTCATTGGTGATTTAAAGAGCAAAGTGACCACTCGGAGGCAACTAGCAAACTTTTTTGAGCACCACGCCTTTGTCTCTATGGTGGAACCACTCAAGGTTAATGATGCGCTTGAAGATCCCGATTGGTTGATAGCAATGCAAGATGAACTCAAAAACTTCAAGAGGAATGATGTGTGGACTCTCATGAAGCGACCCGATCATTGCCGCAATGTTATCAGCACCAAATGGGTCTTCAAGAACAAGCAAGATGAACATGGCATCATCATTCGAAACAAAGCAAGATTGGTGGCACAAGGCTATTCTCAAGTTGAAGGCGTGGACTTTGGCGAAACCTTTGCACCCGTTGCTAGGCTTGAGTCCATCCGTATCCTTTTGGCCTTTGCCTCTCATCATGGCTTCAAGTTGCAACAAATGGATGTTAGGAGTGCTTTTCTTAATGGTCCTTTACATGAGGAGGTATATGTGAAGCAACCCCCGGGATTCGAGGACCCCCATTTCCCGGACCACGTCTTCAAGCTCAAAAAGGCCCTATATGGTCTCAAACAAGCTCCTAGAGCTTGGTATGAGCATCTAAAGGAGTTGCTTGTAGACCGTGGTTTCGAAGTGGGGAAAATCGATCCCACTATTTTTACTAAGAAAGTCAATGGGGAGCTCTTCATATGCCAACTTTATGTAGACGACATCATTTTTGGCTCAACTAACACAAAGTTCAATGATGAGTTTGCTAAGTTGATGAATAATAGGTTTGAGATGTCAATGATGGGTGAACTCAAGTACTTCCTCAGGTTCGAGATCAAGCAAATGCGACAAGGCATCTTCATCAATCAAGCAAAGTACCTCCAAGACATGCTCAAGTGCTTCGATATGAAGGACACCAAGGGCATTGGAACCCCGATGCATCTCAAATGTCAACTCTCCCTTGACGAGACCGGCAAGGCGGTGGATCCCAAGCTCTACCGTTCGATGATAGGTTCGCTTCTTTACCTTTGTGCCTTCGCCCAGACATAATGTTAAGCGTTGGTATGTGTGCACGGTTTCAAGCAAATCTGAAGGAAAGCCACATTGTGGCGGTAAAGAGGATCTTTCGATATTTAGTTGATACCCCACACTTCGGTCTATGGTACCCAAGGGACACGGACTTCTCTTTGGTTGGCTTCACCGACTCCGATTGGGCGGGTGACAAGGTTGATAGGAAGTCTACATACGGAGCTTGTCACTTTCTTGGAAGATCCTTGGTATGTTGGTCCTCGAAGAAGCAAAATTGTGTCTCCGTCTCTACCGCGGAAGCCGAGTATGTTGCCGCGGCGAGTAGTTGTGCTCAAATCTTATGGATGAGGCAAACCTTGCGGGATTATGGACTCGAGTATAGCAAGGTACCTCTTTTGTGTGACAATGAGAGCGCAATCAAGATCGCCTACAATCCGGTTCTTCATGGCAAGACAAAGCACATTGAGATAAGGAACCACTTCATCCGGGATCACATTGCTCGCGGAGATATTTTTCTATCCTTCATTGGTACCAAGGAGCAATTGGCGGACATCTTCACGAAGCCCTTGGATGAGAAGCGTTTCATTGAGTTGAGGCATGAGCTAAATATCATTGATCCATCAAACTTCGCTTGACCGTCGTGCGCACATACCACTCTTTAACTATATATCTAGATGAAAGGCAAGCATGAACATAGGGGGAGTGTGGTTTAAACTTATTGAGCTATCCCCCCCCCCCCATAATGCATAAAGAAATCCAAAACATATGCTATTTGTCAAATAAGTGACTAATGAGCTTCATGTTGAGTTGTAGCCGTGAGTCCTAGATACATCTACGCGACCTCACACTACTATACTCTTACACGGTGGCTTCGGCCACCAACCTCCTCTTTGAGGAATTTTTGGTTCTTTTTGTTTCTTTGTGACTTTCTTTTGTCCTTCTTCTTTTGTTGTCCTTTCTTTCTTTTCCTCCATGTTTTTGGGGAGTCTCATCCAAGCTTTGTTTTCCCTTGTTGGTTTCTGCAAGCTTGGTTGTGTATTTCCTTACCATCCTTTTAGTTTGCTTATACTCCTTTTTGGTGTTCCGATGCCAAAGGGGGAGTAGTTGCCTATTAGGATGGATTTTTGCATGGAGACTTTCGTTGTTGTAGCCTTTTGTTCCTAGTTGCTTATCTCTTCTTGTGGCTACACCAACCCTTTGGAGGCAATTGTTGTGAGTTTGGGTATTCTCAAGGCAAAGGTATGATAACTTCACCCAAAACTCTTTGCATGATCTTATGTTGCCTCCATATTGTGCAGATGCTATATGAACATGTCAAGTATCCTTGTTGCATGTGTGCTTGGTTTGTAAAATCTAGGGGGAGTTATGTCTCTAGGATGTGTGCATTTGTATTCAAATACATATTCAAAATATGCACATGTCTAGGGGGTAGCTCCGTCGAGCTTTTTCAAATCTAAAAATCTCATCATAATATCTTATGACATTGCAAACTATTGTGTTGTCATCAAACACCAAAAAGGGGGAGATTGAAAGAGCAAAGTCTAAACCCCGTGTTTTGTGTGTTTGATGACAACACTTGAATAATCTCACCGTGTGCAAAGAGTGTCTTTGATAGATTTGCAAGTGCACGGTGACCTCGTTGGACACGTCAAGATCGGAGGACTGAAGCGTAGCTTATAGGTTTTCTGGTTTTGTGTGTGTATCGCGAGGTGACATGGTTGGAGAGGAAAAGAGGAGAAAACAGTTTTTGTCAGGCCGGTACTACCGGTACCAGTAGCGGTAGTACCGCTATCCCTACTAGTACCGCCCAACGGTGCCGCTCTGGTGTTTTGCACTGAGATTGTCCCACAGAACAAGTTACGGTACCTTGAGCGGTAGTACCGCTTGCAAGTGGTAGTACCGCCTCGGTACCGCTTAAGTACCGTAACACGAGTTACGGCCGTACCGCTCTGGTACCGCTTCGGTACCGCTTGGGATCCAGTAAGCTCTGGAGACCTTTGCGGTACCTCGAGCGGTACCGCGAGCGGTAGTACCGCTATGTGTCCACGTGCATAAATTCTGTGGGATTTCGAATCCAGAGTGGTAGTACCGCTTACCAAAGCGGTAGTACCGCTTAGGCAAAAACTGCAGGTAACGGTTGGATTTCGGGGGGCCTATTTAAAGGGCCCTTCTTCCCCAACACGATTTTATCTCTCCTCTCTCTCTCTCCTCCATTGTTGCTGAGCTTAATCCTTGAGGATCTCCCCATCCATCCAACCAATCTTGCCCAAATTTTTAGGAGTGGTGGAGGAGGCCCCGATCTATAGTTCTACCAAGAGAGATTTCACCAATTCTTGCTAGTCCTTAGTGGATCTTGGAGTTAGGGTTCCTATGGTGGGATCTTGGAGGAAGTGCACCTATGGAGGCTAGCTTGGTGTTGTGCTAGCTCCATAGATTGTTGGGAGCCTCCTAGTGTTGTGGAGCTCGCCCCAACCTTGTGAAGGAACCACCGCCTCGACCGGTGCCATAGTGGAGAAGGGGAGCCCCTTTGTGGAGCTCTCTCGAGGAAGAAGGTGAGGCCTTCCTTCGTGGTGTGGCCGCCTAGCCTGTTGTGTGAGGCTAGCACCTCCTCAACGCAGACGTACTCTCTTTTGTGAGAGGAACTGCGGGAAACAAACCTCGCCTCGTCTCCGCGCCATCCGGTTGTCCCGCTCCTTACTCTTACTATCATGCTCGTTTCTGTAAGGGTATATTGCCCCTATGTGTGGTTTTGGTAATTAATGACAACCCATATGGACTAATATTTTCATTGAGTTTATATGAAGGAATATTCCATAGGTACTACTTGTAGTCCACGTGTTGGATTCAAGTATGGATGCCATGAAGATAAATATATATACCTTGTGTATTGGCATCAAGATCATCTATTTGAAGATATATATGTGATATGATCAAGAAGAAGAAATGAAGATGGAGTTCTTATGTGGAACTCAATATTAGCCATGCTCTAGCTTATGTGATAAGCAATGAATGATCAAGATCTTGAGTGCTTGATTCCAAGTGAAGAATTCTATATACACCTCAAGATAGTATGATAGAGCATGAGAAGTTACTAGGTTGACCAATACAAAGAGTGAAGAATAGATTCAAGTTTGGTCAACACATGAAGCATGAAGAATGTGCCACGAGAAGTCATGTGGTATGGTAAGCCGTGTCAATTATGCTTTATGAACTAACCCATCATATATGTTCCCTTGTGTTGTCTATGTGGGTTAGGTATCTTCTCATGGGCATGCATCAAAAGTGAGATCTCATATAGCCCATGAGAGGATGATGTCAAGTGGTGATCGTCATCAAGGTTGAGTTGGGCAAGTTCAAGTTGAGCATCTCGAGAGGATCATATGCTTGAAGCTTGTCGTCCATTTGATGATAATGGACATGTGAAGATGTACTTCAATGAAGCTTTCCCATCATAGTGTATGGGGGAGCATTTGTGAGTCTTCACG
Source organism: Lolium rigidum (assembly GCF_022539505.1). NCBI lineage: Eukaryota > Viridiplantae > Streptophyta > Magnoliopsida > Poales > Poaceae > Lolium > Lolium rigidum. The sequence continues at coordinate 256,480,461 of NC_061508.1, read as the reverse complement.
AAGTAACGATGATCAAGTAAGGCATTCCGGCTTGAGTGGAGCTTGAAGAGCTATCATCAAGATCAAGCGGGATGCGCAAGGCAAAGGTATGGCCTTGCTAGGTTTTCCTTTTACCGGTCTCAAGGTGGTTGTTGGGAGACCGGATTATAGGATAGATAGCCGCACTATCAAGAGGGGCTTTCGGTTGGGTAACTTGATCGCATCGTCTTAGGGAGCTCAATCCTTTGCATACTTTGCATATCCCTATTGCTTCTTGGTGTTTCTCTGTGTGAGGTTCTTGAGCTTGTTGCTAGCTTTACAACAAGCCCAAGTTCATCGAAACAGAATCCGCATGCATCTTCTATTGCGTTTTCGAGTTTGGACGTCTTCACCGTTTCTTGACGGTGGGAGACTCTCTCTAAAATCATCTAAAATATTCTGTGAGAGTCTCCATATTTCGTCGTTATCTTTCCAACAAAATTGGTTTCATGTCAATCGGAGTCCGGACACAAAAGTTAACACGCTTTTGTATAAACATGTTTTCCTCGTCGACCCGGTTTCACGCCCGGTTGGACCGGCCGTGGCTCCGGCTGGCCCGGTTCCAACCGACCCACGGACCGGTGCCATCCGGAGACATCCAGCATCGCCGGCTCCTTAGCCCTGGCCATGGTCCGGCGCCCGGTCCGGTTTGGGCCGGATGGCTCGGTGCGTGGCCCGGTCCGACCGGGTCCCTGAACCGGACGGCTCGGCCCCAGAGCCCGGTTGGCTCGGCCTCCCGACGGTTGACTCAGCCCAACTTTTCCCCAATGGTTATATTTTCTCTTGGGCTATAAATAGCCCTTCTTCCACCTTGGGCTGAGTTAGTTCTTCTATTCTCTCACCTCCATTGTTGCATTTGAAGAACTTGCTCTCTCTCTTGTCTCCCCCCATGATTCTTGCTCATTCTTGAGGGATCTAAGAGAGGAGATCTAGATCTACACTTCCACCAATCCATTTCTCCTCTAAGTGAGGGGAACTCTTGGGATCTAGATCTTGGAGTCTTTTGTTGACTTTCCCCATTGTTCTTCCTCTCCAATCTCATCTTAGCATTTGTTGCTTGGGTGGGATTTGAGAGTGAAGGACTTGAACACCTCTAGTGTTCTTGCTTTGCATCATTGCATAGTGTTGAGCTCTCCACCACGATTAGTTCGAGTGAGAGACCGTGAGCTTGTTACTCTTGGAGGGAAACCTCCTAGTTGGCTTGGCGGTTGGTGCTCCGGTGATCTCTTCAAGAAGATTGTGAAGAGGCCCGGCTTCTCCTTCGTGGAGCTTGTGAAGTGGTTGTGGAGCTTGCCATCTCCGGAGCGGAGGAAAAGCTAACCATAAGGAAAGGGCCATTATCCTTCGTGGGTGTGGTTCGGAGAATAGGGTGAGCCTTCGTGGCGCGGGGAATCCTTCGTGGGACCTCCACTCCTCCAAACGTGACGTACCTTCTTGCAAAGGAAGGGAACACGGGAATACATCCTCGTCTCTCGCGTGCCTCGGTTATTTCTATACCCGAGCTCTCTTTCCTTGTGATAGCCATCGTGCTTGAAGTACATATATCTTGCTATCACTTGTGCTACATATATCTTGTGCCTATCTTGCTTAGCTCTAGTTGCTATTGTTACACTTAGTTGAGCTTAGCATATTTAGGGTTTGTGCTTGTAAACTAAACGATAGTTTAATTCCGCATTCTTACAAGACAAATCCGCAAGATTTTGTAATTGCCTATTCACCCCCCCTCTAGGCGACATCTCGATCTTTCAGTTTCCTTTACTTGTTGCACTTGCCTAGGATCATACTAGGAACACCTCCACCACTAAAGCAATCACCTTTACCTTCCGCACCACTAAAACTTAAAAAGGCTTAAAATTTGTATAGTGTCCATTCACCCCCCCTCTTGCCCGCTACGATCCATTCAATAGCAGTAAGTGTCAAAGGGGGTGATGAACGAGGTCGCCTTTTGGTCGGACTTCTTCATCCGGATTTGATGATACCTGGAATATGCGTCAAGAAAACACAGAAGTTCCGCCCCCGCCGTCGAATCAACGACTTGGTCAATGCGCGACAAGGGGAATGTTTCCTTTGGACAATGCTTATTCAAGCCGGACTAATCGATGCACATTCTTAGTATTTCATAATTCTTTTTGGGTACAAGGACGGGATTTGCGACCCAATCTGTGTGGATAACTTCTATTACAAAACCAGCCTCTAGTAACTTTGCTAATTCCATTAATATGGCGCGGTGCTTCTTATCTCTGAAGTGTCGCATAGCTTGCTTCACCGATTTTGCACCCGGATTTATGTTGAGGTAGTGCCCGACGAGTTCCCTTGGTACTCTGAACATGTCTGAAGGTTGCCATGCAAAGATATCCATGTTAGCTCGTAGGAACTCGACGAGCACGTCTTCCTATTTGGGGTCCAGACCAGTGCCGACAGGAACCTTCTTGGAGGCGTCACCTCGCTTGAGGTCAACCTTTTTGGTATCTATCGCATCCTTGAACGTGGTCTTCTGGTCGGAGATCTGCTTCTTGGTGGTGCGCATCTTAGCCAGATCCACCGTGGCTCTGTAGCCTTGCAGCTCCTCTCCGGAGATAACTAACTCCGTGAAGGCTGCTTCGCCCTCTTCGCAGTCCAGAGCTTTCTTGTAGTCTCCGGATACGGTGATCATACCGTTATGACCCGAAATCTTGAGCTTGTTGTAGATGTAGCGCGGCCTCGCATGGAACTTGTGGTAAGTTGACCTGCCAAAGATCACGTGGTACGAACTTTTAAAGGGCACAACCTCAAATGTGACCATATCCTCACGGTAATTGTTAACATCACCGAAGGCCACGGTAAGTTTGATGCTGCCGAGGGAGTTCACCTTTTTACCCGGAACCACACCATGGAACTCTGTGGTGATGTGCTTAAGTTGTTCCTTGGTAAGGTTCATCTTCTCCTGAGTTTCCAGGTACATGATGTTTAGGCTGGCTCCGCCGTCCATGAGGCACTTGGATAAGTCATACCCATCGATGCGGGGACTAACAACCAAAGCGTAGCACTCTTTAGGGATGACGGCCGGATGATCGGCTCTGTCAAACATGCATGGTTTTTCCGACCACTTTACATACTGCAGCACAACCGGAAGCGTGGTGTTCAAGGTCCGGAGGGAGGATTTCTTCGCCCGAACTGTCGGAGTTCCGAGGAAAGTGTGATATGCACAAGCACTTTTCTTTCCAAAGGGGTTGGAGGTGTTAGCTGCGTTACACTCTTTGGGTTCCGGCGAAGCTCCATCCTCATCCATTGCCTCAGAGCTATCCTCGTCCTTGTCCTTTTTCTTGCCTTTGCCTCCCTTGCCACGTGGATGATGCTTCCTTGCACGCTTATATCCTGCTTCTGGATCTGTCTTAAGATCGTTGACCCATTTGCAGTTACGGTTTGTGTGGGAAGATTTGCCCATTGCCGGATCAAAATGAGCCAGACACGGTATATCTCTATACTCTTCATAGGTTTTGGGAGTGCGGGTTCCGGCAGCCGTGACTTCGTCAGCGCGCTGCTGGCCCCTGCCGGCTCCGCCACCGCGACCGCATCCTCTTCCGCCACATTGACCGCCTCATTGGAAAGTCATGGCGACCATGTCGGATTCACGTTCTTTTGGTCATCGGGGGGATTTCTCCGCTTGTTATTGCCGTCACGATTCTTCTTCTACTGGTGCAAGGGTAAGGCTGTGGCCGGAAGTTCTCCGTCCGCATCATCATCCGTGGCAGTGTGGGTGCTGGCGATGGAGATCATCTTATGTAGGTTCAGCTTCTGGTAATTGTACTAGCACGTCAACTTGTGTCGGAGCAGTCCTCCCCTCCGTAAACCTTCTATGAATGCCAACATAGCTGTTCGATCATCGACATTCTCGCAATCGCTTCTTGTTTCTAACCACCAAGTGAGGTACTCTCGGGAAGTTTCATTTTTCTTCTGTATACAGGCCTGCAGGTCACTGGTCGTGGATGGCCTCTTGTACGCTCCCCTAAAGTGTGCCTCGAAGGCTATCTGCAGGCCAAACCAGCAAAATATGGAGTCCTCCGGGAGGTCACTGAGCCAAGTCCGGGCCGAACCAACAAGGTACAACTAGAACATGCAGCATGCCATGTTTGGGGGTCCCTCCGGCAAAGCTGGCTGCATTGAAGTAGTCATCAATCCACGTATTGAGCCTCTCTCTGCCATCATTATGCTTCAAGAGTCCGGTAGCTTGAGGTTCATGCCTTTCGGTGTTTTTTCCTTGCGGATCCTCTTTCCAAAACACTTTGGGCCGATGTAGCCGACCTTGTATTCGTTCAGACGTTGCCATGCGTCACGTGAGCTCTGCGTATGCTCAGGGGACTCTGAGCGGGAGTGTGACCTCCGGCCTCCGTCCCCACCTCCCCTACTAGGTGGTGGTGACGGAGAACCGTGTGGGGGCCTGCGGGGCCTCTTAGTTCCGTTGTCAGATTCTCCACGTCCTTCCTGGCGATGCTGGCTCCGGCTGCGGTGGCTATCTCCTTCACGCCGAGGTTGCCTGGGCTCAGGTGCGCGTGATGGCGTGTAAGACACACGTCCGTTGGGAACCCCAAGAGGAAGGTGTGATGCGTACAGCAGCAAGTTTTCTCGCAGTAAGAAACCAAGGTTATCGAACCAGTAGGAGTCAAGGAACACGTGAAGGTTGTTGGTGGCGGAGTGTAGTGCGGCGCAACACCAGGGATTCCGGCGCCAACATGGAACCTGCACAACACAATCAAAGTACTTTTCCCCAACGTAACGCGTGAGGTTGTCAATCTCGCCGGCTTGCTCGTAAACAAAGGATTAAATGTATAGTGTGGAAGATGATGTTTGTTTGCGAAGAACAAGTAAAGAACAAGTATTGCGATAGATTGTATTTCAGATGTAAAGAATGGACCGGGGTCCACAGGTTCACTAGTGGTGTCTCTCCGATAAGAAATAGCATGTTGGGTGAACAAATTACAGCTTGGGCAATTGACAAATAGAGAGGGCATAACAATGCACATACATATCACGATGACTACTATGAGATTTAATCGTGGCATTACGACAAAGTACATAGACCGCTATCCAAACATGCATCTATGCCTAAAATGTCCACCTTCAGGTTATCATCCAAACCCCTTCCAAGTATTAAGTTGCAAACAACGGACAATTGCATTAAGTATGGTGCGTAATGTAATCAACACAAATATCCTTAGACAAAGCATTGATGTTTTATCCCTAGTGGCAACAAGACATCCACAACCTTAGAACTTTCTCATCATCGTCCTGCATTCAATGGAGGCATGAACCCACTATCGAGCATAAATACTCCCTCTTGGAGTTACAAGTATCAACTTGGCCGAGCCTCTACTAGCAACGAGAGAGCATGCAAGAACATAAACAACACATATATGATAGATTGATAATCAACTTGACATAGTATTCCATATTCATCGGATCCCAACAAACACAACATGTAGCATTACAAATAGATGATCTTGATCATGATAGGCAGCTCACAAGATCTAACATGATAGCACAATGAGGAGAAGACAACCATCTAGCTACTGCTATGGACCCATAGTCCAGGGGTGAACTACTCGCACATCGATCCGGAGGCGATCATGGTGATGAAGAGTCCTCCGGGAGATGATTCCCCTCTTCGACAGGGTTCCGGAGGCGATCTCCTGAATCCCCCGAGATGGGATTGGCGGCGGCAGCGTCTCTGGAAGGTTTTCCGTATCGTGGCTCTCGGTACTGGGGTTTTCGCGACGAAGGCTATAAGTAGGCGGAAGGGCAGAGTTGGAGGGCTGACGAGGGGCCCACACCATAGGGCGGCGCGGGCCCCTCCCTGGCCGCGCCGGCCTATGGTCTGGTGATACGTCTCAAACGTATCTATAATTTCTTATGTTCCATGCTTGTTTTATGACAATACCTACATGTTTTGTTCACACTTTATGATGAGTTTATGCGTTTTCCGGAACTAACATATTGACGAGATGCCGAAGTGCCAGTTCCTGTTTTCTGCAGTTTTTTGTTTCAGAAATCCTAGTAAGGAAATATTCTCGGAATTGGACGAAATCAACCCCCAGAACCTTATTTTTTCCCGGAAGCTTCCAGAGAGCCAGAGTGGGACCGAGAGGGAGCCACGGGGGCCCCACACATGGTGGCGGCGCGGCCTAGGGGGCGCCCCTCCCGTGGTGTGGCGGCACCGTGGCCCTTCCGAGGCTCCGACTCTTCGCCTATTTAAAGCCGTCTCGACGCTAAATCCTCGACACGGATTGACGAAACACCAGAAAGCCTTCTAGAGCCGCCGCCATCGCGAAACTCCAGATTCGGGGGACGAAGTCTCCGTTCCGGCACCTCGCCGGGACGGGGAAGTGCCCCGGAAGGCATCTCCATCGACACCACCGCCGTCTTCATCGGCGCTGCTGACTCCTATGATGAGGAGGGAGTAGTTCTCCCCCGAGGCTAAGGGTTGTACCGTAGCTATGTGGTTCATCTCTCTCTCTCTCATGTGATCTTTATGTGATCATGAGCTTTGTGATCTAGTTGAATATCATCTATGTGCTACTCTAGTGATGTTATTAAAGTACTTTATTCCTCCTCCATGATGTAATGTTGACAGTGTGTGCATCATGTAGTACTTGGTATAAGCTATGATGGTGATCTCTTGTACATTATGAAGTTAACTATTACTATGATAGTATTGATGCGATCTATTCCCCCTTTCATAGCCTGACGGTGACAGTGTGCATGCTATGTTAGTACTCGGTATAATTGCAATGGTCTATTATGCACTCTAAGGTTACTTAAATATGAACACCGAATGTTGTGGAGCTTGTTAACTCCGGCTTGAGGGAGCTCTTGTAGCCCTACACAATGAATGGTGTTTGTCATCCAACAAGAGAGTGTAGAGAAAGTAGTATTTGTTTATTCAGTTATGTGATCAATGTTGAGAGTGTCCACTAGTGAAAGTAGGATCCCTAGGCCTTGTTTCCAAATATCGAATCTCCGTTTATTTACTGTTCTACTGCATGTTTACTTGCTGCCATATTTTATTCAGATTGTTATTACCACTCATATTCATCCATATCACTTGTATTTCACTATCTCTTCGCCGAACTAGTGCACCTATACATCTGACAAGTGTATTAGGTGTGTTGGGGACACAAGAGACTTCTTGTATCGTGATTGCAGTGTTGGTTGAGAGGGATATCTTTGACCTCTACCTCCCTGAGTTCGATAAACCTTGGGTGATTCACTTAAGGGAAACTTGCTGCTGTTCTACAAACCTCTGCTCTTGGAGGCCCAACACTGTCTACAGGAACATAAGCGTGCGTAGACATCATCTGGCCGCCTCGTCGCCCCACTTCGTATCCCCTTCGGTCTTCTGGAAGCTCCGTGGAAAAATAAGACCCTGGGCGTTGATTTCGTCCAATTCCGAGAATATTTCCTTTGTAGGATTTACGAAACCAAAAACAACGAAAACGACAAGCGGCTCTTCGGCATCTCGTCAATAGGTTAGTGCCGGAAAATGCATAATAATGACATAAAGTGTGTATAAAACATGTGAGTATCATCATAAAAGTAGCATGGAACATAAGAAATTATAGATACGTTTGAGACGTATCAGCGCGTTCTTCGTTCCGGCTTCTCCGAGACTCATATGCGCGCTCTTCATTCCATCCTCTCTTGGGTTCAGCGTTGTCACGGATATTGATTCCGCCCGGCCCATGGGGTCTGGCGTTTCCGGCAGGACTTCGCTGGCGAGGGCGCGGAGGCGCGTACTGGTTCCGGGGCGGTGATGGGTTCTAGTACTTGTCCTTGCCAGAGTACATCGCATCCTTCCCCTTGGGTTTATCCCTAGGAGGGGTATCCAAAGGTATGGGGATCGGATATGGGTGCTCCGTGGTCTTTCTCCGGCGCTCTGTTGATCCGGTGCCTGATTGATCATCGCGACGCTTCCGGGTTGGATTCCAACCTGCGCGAAGCATCTGCCTTACTTTGTTGCTTCATGGCCATGGCAATGACTGTACGCAGATGCTCAATGTCGATCTAGTCATTGTCCTTGGCTAGGAGGTCCGCCGCTTTTTTCATGTTGTCTTTTGGAGTTGCCAGAGGCTTGTGGCAAGCTGCACTGTCAAAGTTGATGTTGCGGGGCGGATAGCTTCTTTCACATCTGCCTCGCTTCCTCATGGGCTTCTTTGACTGTATTCTTCCACTCCTCTGCCAGCTCTCTGGCCTTCACATATTCTTCCTCTGCCAAGCGCTCATTTTCTAGAGCCTGCTCGTATAGCCTTTCGGCTTCCATATTGTCCTCAAGGACTGATGTTGTAACCTTGACTATGTGCTCGGATTCCGCTAGGAGTTGTTTACGCTTAGCTTCAAGAGCTTACAGATCCGCAACCACCTCTAGGATGATTGGGGTTGTCAAAAATCTCTTTTTGTTGAACGTGTTCTCCGCGTTTACCTACTATTTCCACAAGCGTGTCGGCTTCCATCCCTTCATAGAACTTTAGGCTCCGGCGCTGCGATGGCTCCGGTGTATCACGGGTATGAACCCGCGGTGGTGCCTCTGGCTGAGTTGGAGCTGGGATTTTAGCGCGAGATGGAGTCTCCTCTGGGTCGTCATCCTCATCGTCATCAATTCTGGCCAGAGTCGCGAAGACCTGCTTTGGCAGAGATGATTCACCATCCTCTTTCTCTGCATCCTCCAGCCCCTTGCAGTACCTCTCGTACTCCTCCGAAGCCATGGGTGAAATGTCATCTGAGAACGGGCTGAGGCTGTCGAGAATCGAGTCATCATCATCCCCGGCACCTTCTTGGTGCTCGAATTTGCTGCTGTCTCCGGCATCCTCTGTCTGCATGGGTCCAACGCCTTCCTGCGGAGGTGCGGATCCTGGTGTATGCACGAGGAACTGCACGAAGTGGCACCTCTGCTTCTCTAACACCTAGGACACCCAGGCGGATCTGCGTTGGCCTTCCACCGATGTTTCCTGCTCAGGGGCGGATTGGGTGGGTTTTGAAATTTCCAGATCTAAGGCGGAATTCTCCGAGGAAAGTTCCAGCGTCTCAGATTGGATCTTTGCAGATGCATCCTGCTCGGCGGTAGTCGTAGCTGCAGTACTTACCAGTGCGTTTCCGTTGGAATCGACGGTCTCGTCGATGAAGATGTGTATCCCGCCAATCGGGATGATGCAGAGCTTGACGGGGTATGTCCTAGCCGGAATCTAGCACTCGTACGAAGGGGCGATCAGAAAGTTGCCTGCGTACAAGACTTTCTCAACGGCGATGGTGTCGCCGATGCCTCCGAAGGTAGAACCCTCCCGGTTCCGGCCTCCAAACGCTGCTGGCCCCATGGTGGGCGCCAACTGTCGTTTCCTAATCGACGGTAGCCCGGAGGAGGGATCCTCACGAAGGGGGAAGAAGTAGGGGCCATTGGACAAAGAGCCATTGGGACGGTGGTACGCGGTTTACCCAGCTTTGGAACACGCTGCTCGGAGGCAGGGCTTACTACTGCTTGTCTGGAATTATCTGGGCGCTTTCACGTTGTTACATTGAGTAGTGGTTATGCCTCTAGGGCTCCCGGGATCTGGCTTATAAAGGCGCCAGGATCTAGGCTTTACACAGAGAGTCCTAGCCGGAATTCAAACTTGCCTAACTACGGAATATTACATTGCCTTGCGCGTCAAGGATCTGCCTACTACCTAAAATGTCGTACTGGATCCGGCTTCCTTGATGGGCCTTGCCGGATCCGACTCCTGGCGCAAGTCAGACCAGATCCGGCTCCTTGTTCTTGGGCTGGACTTCTTCCATCTAGATCAACAACAACTGGGCCGCCCGATGGGTCATATTCCACCATCACCATCTGTGGGCCACCCGAGCTTGCCGGATCTAGGCACTATCGATGGTACACCCATGAAGTATACCCACAACACAACCGTATCAACCGCCTCAAGAACCGCAAGATCAAGTCAACAAAATGGGCATGCCCCCATATTCTTAACCAACTAGGCTTACGCCATGATTTCAATACTCTTAGTAACAATGTTGGTTTGCTTCACTTTGTTTTTCAGGAGGATGCCACCTATCGGCGCTTGACACTCGAGTTCCTGAGCACCTTGAAGCATACTGGGGAAGTATCACAACTCAGAGGAAAATCAACCCGGAGTCGACCGGATATCATTCCGTTTGATGAACCATGAGTATGAGCTAACTCTAGATGAGTGGTGCCACTACTTTGGCTTTGAGAATAGCACTTCCGCCAACCGTTACTCTTGCTTTACTTTGAATCTGTCTCCTCTCAGTTATTTTAATAGGATGAGAGTATCTAACACACCCCCTCAGTGGAATACTATTGAGTGCCCTGCTATTCGCTATTTGTACTATGTTATTGCTAACACGTTGCATGCATGTGGTGATTTCACAAGAACCAATGAAGAGGACATGATGATCCTCGCAAAGGGTGTGTTCCGAAATAGCAACATCCGTCCAAATTTGGGCGCCCTTCTCATCATCTACCTGAACCACGAAGCACTTGAAGCTCAGGGCTCCATACATGGAGGGAGAGTCATCACCATCTTGGCAAGAGGACTGAACATCAATGTGAGTAATTTACGAGCATTGAAAGGCCCTCGCTACCTTGGTTTTACTACTCTAAATGCATGTGGTATGGTTAGAAGATTAAATGGTAGATATTACTTCAACATACCGGGAGCTGATCACTTGATCTCTGCCCCTTGCGTAATGGTTTATTCTCCATTGAGAATGGGCATTTGCATTATGATGCGCAGGTTGAGGCGAGTCTACCACAACAACAAAATGAACCCCATGGAGAAGAGGAAGTTGAACAAGAACATGCAGGACCGGAACAGGAGCAACAACCACTCAATGACTTCACCACCTACCAGGACATGTACGCACTCGAAGGAAGCATTGAGAACATGAGAAACCTCGCCATCAGACTTCGAGACTCCACCAACGATCTCGCTTCCCAGTTCACTCATTGGAGTAGCCAATGGAACTTTGGGAACTATCATCCACCGCCACAATGAGCTCAACAAGAGGGCTTGCAAAAGCCTAAGCTTGGGGATGTGTTCCTCAAGCATTTTTATTTGTGTTTAATAAGTTTGTACTCCAGCTCCTTGAAAGAGCTTTGAAACACTCGTGTTGGTTTGTTCCAACACTTTGCTTTTTATTTGCTTTCTATTTTATTTCATTTTCCTTTATTTTTTTAGTTCCTTACTTTGTCGACAATCTCTTTCTTTTTTCTTTCTCAATCCTAAATTCACAAAAATACAAAAATATTTTCCCTTTTATCCTTGTTCATGAAAAAGCGGATTTACATTTGCCTCTTTGCTTTGATATTATTAATGAGAGAGATTACCAAGAGTTTTGAAGGAACACATCATAAGGAAGAGGAATGTGAAGTCACCTACAAGAGGTATGTCCTATGTACGTCTCCCATTTTGGAAGTTTCAAAATTTTTATGCTAGTTAGTAGACTTGTTAAGATATGGTATTAGTGGGAGTGATTTGAAACAATTGGAGTAGAGTTTTTATTTGTGTGTTTAATTAATTATGAAAGCTCTTACTCTAGTTCATTTAGTTAACTGAGTTTTGCCTTGGAAATAATATTTCCAAACAAGTACCACGAGAAAAAGTCTAGAAGTATGACTTGTATGATGACCGATTGTTTTAAGGGTTTAACTTTGGAGATGCTTAACTTAGATATGGTGATAGACTTGATAGCACTCTTGATAGGAGTTGTTTGATTAAAATGAAGTCTAGTGGTAGCTGAGATGTGTGCCAAGTTGTAACGTTGTGAATCAAGTACGATAATGCTTAAAACTTATCTACAAACTATGGTGCACACTCTTGGGATGCTAACAACTCCGTTGGCTTATGAACGATTTGAGGTATAAATCCGAATTTCAGCTATTGAGTTGAAGGCATAGGTAGCTAGCTACTCGTGTGTACTATCAGCCCCTTGAGTGTTGCAAAATTTTACTAAAAGGTCATTCATGACTTCTGATTAGAAACTATCGTTGGAATCCAAAAGTATCACTTCTCAAGTCTTGGCATGGACTCGTTACTACTAGATGAATCTTCTTGAAAAGCAATGAATAGATAGTAAGTGTTTTGATAGTCTTGATCTATTGATGTGGGCGTAAATAAGATACTTCATTGCTTATACCTCTTTTGACATGAATGCTCATACTTAATTTTGACGATAATAAAATTACTAGTGTTCCTTGGCAAACTGAGAGTTAACTACTTAAGCTAAGAGTGATTGTTTACACAACTAGTTATTCATGCTCATAAATCTTTATTGTGATTGTCTCGAGTTACCAATGCTTGTATTATATTCTTGGCACTTCTCTAACTATGCTAAGCTTTTGAATGGAAGAAGTGCTGGACTCATAAGGCTACCACTTGTAAGTGAGTTTACTTTTCCTTTATTTTGGTTTAAACGTCAAGTTCCTTATGGTTTTTGTTTCTTGCTCGAGGACGATCAAGTTTAAGCTTGGGGAAGTTGATGGATGTGAAATACATCACATTTTCTCGCGTTTAAACCTTTAGCTAAGTCAAGAAATTGACTAAGTTTACCTCTCAATTTGTTACTAATGACTAATTATTGTAAATATGTGCAATCTCTCCTATCTTTGAATGGTGTCCATGAAATCACGTCATAATGACAAATTGACCTGCAATTACTGAAGAAAATCACGTCACAAATACAACAAAGTTGACTAGGCTTGAAAAGACGGTTATAGAAGGTTTAGCGGACACGGGTACGGGCAAGGCCCGCCCGTACCATCCGCCCATACGGCCCGCCGCAACATTCCTAAGGTCAAACCCTATAAGTTATGTGAAGGACACGACACTAAAAGGAGGGGAGCCATTCGTCGCTAAACAGAGCCTCCATCCATCAGATCCATCTACACCACACCGAAGGAGATCCATCACCATAGTTCATCCATTCCATCTCCAATCTCCTCCATAGCCATAGCCATCACCATTGTAATAGAGATCTCCTTGAGAATTAGCGACCATTGTAAGAATATTGTGATTTCAATCCAAATATTTCCCACAATGATTGCTATCTTTGATCTTGATCTTGATATTATGTGTGAGTAGTCCTCACGGGCTGCGGGTTGTGGTGAATCGTCGCATCATTTATGTGCATCTAATCTTATAATATGTGTAAGGATTGAATATGAGTTTTGAAATCTTGTATCCTTACCTCTTTTCCTCGATTCGATGATCTGCAGGTACCCATGTCTATCGGATCAATCAAGGGAAGAGGTTGGATGAGTGGAGAACGGCGTGGTACCGCGAAACCTCAGTGACAGAAAGGGGAAAGTAATGATACATGTTTAGTGATTCATTCGGAATCAACGATGCAATCATCTAGCTTAATGCTTTGGTCTATATTTATTTACTTAATAACTGTTGTTACTCGCGGCAGTGAGAACAGTGGTTGGACCAAGGGGCTCTTGTCACCTCTGCTTTAGGGGCAAGAGTATTTATGGATGTGCTGCTCACAAATCTCTTATCTCTATTTAATTCACTAAAGATTTGCACTTCATTTCTATATGTATGCATAGCTGCAGGAGAATCCTTAACCCTGGTCTATTTCCACCATTGAACACAACCCATTTAAGAGTAAACTAGATAGGTTTGATAAACATAAAATCAAATTAATTAGCAATTCTTGTAGATGGTTTCTTTACACCATTTTAGCAGTGCTTTCCAAAGGTTCGATTAAACCTAGATCTTTTAGAAAAAAGCTTATCATACTACAATTCATAATCCGGATCGAAGGTATCAAAGGTTAGACTTTGAACTTCTCATGTGTTGTCGCCCCACTTGCATACCGCTGCTACGAGCCCCGAATTACCAAGAAAATTCCGCATCGCCGCGAAAACTCGAACCACCATTACTAGTCCTCAGACCTCAGCTTGCATGGAATTCTCCATCTCTAATTTCACAATGGAACATACAAGATATGTTCCAAGATAGCAACATATAGCAGAGCTTCACGTCGCTCCCTCCTGAAACCAATCGGTAGGAAAAAAACACGAGTGCATATGGCCGAATCCCATCCGGATTGAGCAATCTCCAGGCATGATGCGTCCAATGGAGTTCACTCGGGGAGCCTTCCAAAACTCGTCACTCCGGCCAGATCAAAGAGGCCAAGCATCAAGCAGATCTTCATCTTGGCGCGGGAGAAACCCTAGAACCACCACATTTATTAGGCAGATCGATAGCCCCCCTCGACGCCGCCAGCTGACCCCCCTTCGGTGGAAGAGGAGGCAAGCTAACTCTAACTTCACGCAAACCCTCTAGCCTGCCGCTCTAGGCGCCAGAGCAAGGCCAGAATCTTACATCGCGCCGCCTCCTCTAGCACCTCCGAGCCGCCGAAATTTTTGCTATTTGTAAATCATATGCTTAAGAGTGCCCCTAAATGGTCAGTTGCATATAAATTTCGTCCCTTTTTATAAATATAGGTGCTAGATGTGAACGTTTTATTTGAACTATAAATAGTTACTCCATGCGTTTTGTCTTATTAAAGAGACCTGATATCCAAAACTTTGAGGAATCTGAGTAGGAGAGGGTAAGAATAAGATAGCCGTCGCATACATACAGGAAAGAGGAAAGCCCAAGTAGTCCGTCTGGCTTTCCCGTTTGGTTTTTCCTCTTCCAAACTCATCTCCCACTTCGTCCCGCTCCTCCTCTGTCCTCTCCTCTCTGCTCCCCGCCGGGAGATCCCAACTCAAATCCTCCTCCGCAACCGCTCCCCGGAACCCTAGAATCTTGCTCCCTCGCCGCCGTTGCTCCCTCCCATCCCCTCCGAGCCTTTGCTCACGGTTCCGGACGCTCTTTGCTGGGCATATGCGGTAGCCGCCGCGCGTGCCGGAAGATGCCCTACCAGGACGGCGCCGGCGCCGCCCGGACGCCGGCCCCGCGCAAGCGCCGTGCCTCGGGGGAACTGCCCTCATCCGAGCTCGTCGTCACCTACAAACGCCGCCGCACGGCCACACGCGGCGCCAGCTCCGACCCCGGAACCGTAAGCATCGGCATCCCTAGCCGCGCGTCTCGTCTCCTCCCCACCCTCCGCCCCCCTTCTCGCTAATTCAGTTGGAGCACCTCGCCATCTGCCTCTCTGGTGCCACCAGTCGCCCAAGATTTCGTTTTTGCGCTCCTAGATTCGCACGCTCTGTTCTTGAAAATGCCACGAATCTTGCTCGCCTAGCAATTTCGCACCCAACAGAGCAAAGATTTCCTCTGCAGAGATGTTCCGCATAACTGAACTTTGCTCATTGTGCTTCCTTCGCTTGCTTTCTATGCAGCCTTGTGCCACCATGGTGGCGTGCAGCGGCAATTCTTGCCAAGATGGGCAGCAGATGCTGGCCAGAGCCAGACATTGGATTACTTGGAGGGACACATTGGAGGGCTTCCTGGAATCCCCAGGTGTAAATAAGGGTGGCGGGATTCAGAGCTGCATCCGTGATGCGCTCAGATACAACTGCTGTCAACCGGTGCAGCAGGTCAGTGCTAATGCTCTTCTTACGCATCAGTTAACAGACGAAGCAACCTTCGTGACTGGATTTTTCACTGACGGAAAGTTTCTCTGCGATTACCAGTGTATCCTAGGCGAGGGCCAACCAGCATCGGCGGCAGATGCTAAAGAGATTGGTTCCTCTGTGGCATTAAAAGATGCAACTGAAGCATCTTTTGATGCCAACACAGCAATGTGCAACAATGCTCTCCTTGAAATTTTAGTCTCGGAGAAGTTTGCATTGTTGTGTGATTTGCTAGTCAAAACTTTCCATGTAAATAAGGTTCATCAGGTCATCGATTTGGTGAAAATTGATACCAACATGAGAAATGGAAGTTATGCACAGCAGCCGGAGCTGTTCAATGACGACATCCAGCAGGTACCTGTTTCTCCGCCAGCCATTTAAAAAGACTAGATGTGTTTTCTGTGTTATATCTGATAGAGACGTATAAACACCACTTTAACTTGGCAGCCTGGAGTAGGCTCTTTATACGTTGTAGTTCTGAAAATGGACCCTGTATTCTTACCATGGTAGTATCTGTGAGCTGATGGTGCCATGCCCAGGGTTTTCCTTTTACTTTCTTAAATGGACAGATATTGAAAAATAATTATAACGTGGTCGGGTAAAATTAACTAATGGTTAGATTTGGTGTAGCAGTGTAGGTGTTCGTATCACCTCCTGTACCTCTCGAACAGTTGAATTGCTCTTCTTATTTCTGATGTTTTCACTTTTTCATCTCTTTTTACCTGCTTGAGATCATTATTCTACGAAACATCCCCTGAAGTTGCGTAACATTCATGCAGATAATACTTTTAAAGAATGTGTCTTCGTACTCATTATATGTATGTATATTTATGTATGATCTAGATATGGGAGAAGTTTGAACAAGCTGGCCGAGAGATGTCAATGCTGGCGAGCAATCTTCCAGTCATTTCACGAGCTTCCTATCAAAAGCAAGTAAGTTTGTAACTTTTGCCCCCGCACGTAAGAGACATCTATAACCACATACTTGGTAACCATGCCTCTAGCTGTTGTCGAGGCTTTAATTTGTTGTTATCATTCCTCCTTATGCTGGTGCTGGGCATTACTTACGATAGATTCTTTACAGGCTTCTGGGGTTTCTGAAGTAGAGTTTCCTGCTGAGCACAGGATAGAAGTAAGTGGTTTGTTTGGGGACATTTTCCTAGACATACTTGTAATTGTTACATTCAGTTATTATGTTATACTAATTGCATACTTCATTAGGAAACAAGTTTGGTGGGTGCCATCCACAAAATCCCAAAGGATTCGAATACCACTATGCAGTTCTCCCCATGTGATTCTGGTCACTCTACAATGCCAAAGCCAACTGCAAAATGTGGGCTTGGTCGAGTTTGCACTTGCAAGCAATGTGGGACCAGTGCAGAAGAAGAAAAAAGCTTAATCTGTGATGGATGTGATACCACGTACCACTTTGACTGTGTCAAGCGACTCCATCCTGCCATGAAACAGATCCCAGCGACCTGGCACTGTCCTGACTGCAGCAATAAGGGAAAGGGGCTGGCTTCAGGCACCAAGAATAATAATGCCCACCATGACAGCTTGCATGGTGATTGTCCACTGTGTGACAAGCTCGAGGTCGTCGAGAAAACAGAACCTCCTGAAGTCGCCAGCGGAATTGAGGTAGCAGAAGAGAGAGAGGGGAGCTCGGTGCCAAGCGTGGAGGAAGACAACGAGCCGGACCTGTACACGACCGCCCTGTCCAAGCTGTGCAAGCACTGTGGCACGTGCGAGGACGATGACAAGCAGTTCATAGTGTGCGGCCACCCTTACTGCCCTTACAAGTTCTACCACATCCGGTGCTTGAGGACGAGCCAGATCGCGTTCGGGAAGCAGAACAATCTGGATTGCTGGTACTGTCCCTCCTGCCTCTGCCGAGGCTGCTTCAAGAACAAGGATGATGAGGAGATCGCCCTGTGTGATGGCTGCGACGAGGCCTACCACATATACTGCATGACCCCGAAGCGCACCTGCGTCCCCAAGGGCCACTGGTACTGCCCGCAGTGCAGCGTGCGGAGGGCGAGGGAAGGGCTGCAGAGGTACGAGAAGTCAGTCCTGAAGAAACATAAGAGCTTAGCTGAGCGTGCCAGCCAGTCGGACGCTTAGCTAGTTGATGATGATTGGCCAAGAGCTAGAGAAGTAATAAGCAGAAATATTGTTTCGCAAGATTTTTGCTTGGCCAAAAGCACGATTCTTTGGCCCTCTTTGGAGGGCTATATATTATACACTGGCTTGAATAGTTGAACCAGCCAGTCGGTTGTGCAGTTGACAATTTTACAGGGAGAAGTCTTGCCTGTTTATGTAGGCTGTACTGCTTAAAACATCAGTTTGATTTATTGTTTTCCCACTGTGAGAAGGAACACTAGCGTTGCTGCCCCCTTGTAACTTCTGTAAGGAACGAATGATGCCCTTGTCTATCTTATTGTTACTGTTGCATAATAGCAATCTTTGTTCCAGGTGTGGTTTGGAAGAGAATGGTATTGACTTAATTTTTTTCTCTGCAATTTTGCTAGAGCTGTCTCTCAGATTATTCAGTTGGAAATCCAGGAAAGAGAACTTGTTCAACAGGAAAACAGGTGTCCCTCCTCATCAGGTAAACCATGCTGCAACTGCAATCCTGAAAGGCCATGAACTTGCAGGCCGGTGGTGGCTCAGCAGTCAGCACACAGCTTGGCTCTAATTTTGCCTCAAGGGAACAGTTTTAAATCCAATTTAGGACTAAGCACCGATACTGAAGTGTTTTCCAATCCCTCTTGGAAAAAGAGAGAAGTCCAATTTACCCCCCTAAACTCGTCTCAAAGATCAGATTACAACCCTCAACTTTACTTAGAAAATGCAGGTATTACAGCTATAGCAATTCTGTCAGTTCAAGATTGGAGAATGCAGCAACTGCATCTTCGTACAGGTCTCCACAAGCTCTGGTCCGACCCCCCTTCATGCTGAAGCTTCGGCTCTTCCCCAGGCAGCTCAGGTCTCATGGCTTCTACACGAACATGCAGGTCACATTCCTCACTGACACCTTCACCACCGCCAAAAGCAGCAGCATACAGAGATGGTAGAGCAGTACTGGGAAATTTGCCAGAGCATCACAGATTATATACCACACTTCCAGAGATCTCAATGGCGCGGCGCACAACTGTGCTCATCAGGTTCTCACACAAAACCGCATTCGCAAAAAAAGAAGGTTCTCACGCAAAACCTGACTGATCCTGTCATCGGCTGTATTAATTCAGCTCATACGAATAGCATCTGTCCTGTCTTTGTAGTTTCCCAAAATGCCCAATCTATGCACGCTTTAATTTGCACAAGAGCTGAAATGCAATTGGTGCCGCTGCCGCAGGCGCGCCTCTCCTTTGTTGAGAAAAACTTTTTTTCTCTCAATTTTGTGCACCATATTATGAAACATGTTCAATATAGTAGTAGTGTTATGATTGATGGGATATCGAGGTAATTTGTTTTTAGAAGTTATTATGGTTTATGAATTATGAGTATAATCTTTTTGCAATCTGCTGTAATTATCTCTCATGACACGTGCTGAAGCTGGGTTGGGCCACGTACAGGGATGAGCTGATAAAAATTAACTCATCAGCAACGCGTTACGATGACAAACAGAAACGCGTCACACTCACACAAACCGAACTCTCGACCTAAAACCGGCACAAATCCGTACCCTCTCTCTTCCTCTTCATCCTCCTCTTCTCGACTTCCTCCTGTTATTGACAGATCAACACAGCCTTCAGTTGGCAGCTTTCTGGAAGAACCTTCTAGGAGAACCGCCCAGGCCGGCCATCAGGAGTAATGGATCTTCGAGAGAGGAGTTTTCCATAGATTAATCAATTACTGCCGGCCGGTTTCGGACTTCTTCCCTTCTTCTTCTTCATCTGGAGAGGCGTTTTCTGTGCGATGGAGGAGGGGAAGATGGGGAACGTGGCCACGGTTCGCGCGGTGCTGGCCATCCTCCAATGGTGGGGCTTCAACGTTACCGTCATCATCATGAACAAGTGGATCTTCCAGGTACTACCAAGGCTTCTCCGTCCTTAATTTTCTTTTTTCTTTTTCCTCGCACTCCAGTGGCCTTTCTCATGTTCATGAGTTGATCCGTGTGTTGAAGAGTAGATTATCTAGTGATTTATTATCATGCCAGGAACGTAAAAACAAATATTATCTCCATGAGTGTAAATTGTTTGAATTTAGGTTTCGTTGCAAAATGACTTTTTAGATTTGGTTGGAAGTCAGGGTTAAGATGTATGTGAGGAGGAGAAACGAAAATTGAAGTATTGAAAAACTATGGTCAAGAAAGTAGATTGGAGATGGGGTCTTTCTGTTTTGCAATATATGTTTGTTTTTCAATATGATGGTAACTGAAACAACATAACTTGACGAACAACCAAGGTTCAGACTTAGATCAAGAGCCAAACTAGAATTGTTGTGTCCTCAATTGTTTAGTTGGTAGCTCCATGATATTTGAGAATAAGAAGAGTTTAAACATATTTCACCTTCAATGACACATGGATGAATATTTCTCATAAACTTCTTTGACTGTCTATCATTAGGAGCTTATTTGGTATTTCCGTTATGTCGCAGTCATGGGAAAGGGGGTAGCCAGTTTGGAAAAAAGAAGTTGTCAACGCACTGCACTTGGAACTAGAAATAGATCATAAATGACTACCTTGTACCTTCACAGGTCTGAAAATGATACATAACTGTCAGCATTATCTTCAAAGAAGAAACTATCTGCCCACTTCACTTGGAATTAATTATTTCTTGCTGTCAAGTTTAAAGGAATAATTGTGCATGTCCCTATTGCAGTCTCCACATCACGAAGCCATGATCTTGCTAATTTAAAGTTCTTCTTCGATGCAGAAACTGGAGTTCAAATTTCCTCTGACTGTGTCATGCGTCCACTTCATATGCTCTTCCATCGGAGCTTACATCGCAATCAAAGTGCTCAAAATAAAACCGCTGATCGAGGTTGCCCCCGAGGATCGCTGGAAAAGGATATTCCCTATGTCATTTGTGTTCTGCATAAATATTGTGCTGGGAAATGTCAGTCTGCGGTATATCCCGGTCTCCTTCATGCAAACCATAAAATCTTTCACTCCTGCAACAACAGGTTATCTGATTTCTTGCTCTTTGTTTGGCACGCCTTTTTCGCAGTTGCTGTCACATATTCTGATTCATTGTAAAACAGTTATTCTGCAGTGGTTGGTCTGGAGGAAATATTTTGAGTGGCGCATATGGGCTTCTTTGGTTCCAATAGTGGGTGGAATCCTCCTAACTTCAGTAACTGAGCTGAGCTTCAATATGTCTGGTTTTTGCGCTGCCATGGTTGGTTGCCTGGCCACATCTACAAAAACTATCTTGGCAGAGTCCCTACTCCATGGATACAAATTTGACAGGTAAACAGTAATCTGGTCAGTTTACAAAAGAAACGATCGCATAGGATCTGTCTGAGTTGCACAACAGATAAAGGGAACAGTTGTTTTCGTCATCTGATGTTACTAATTGTTACCAGAGTTGATCATAGATATTGGAATAATACTGCTGATTTGCTCATTATTCTGCAGAATTTATTTCTATTTTCATAGTACTGCGATCAAGTATGATCTTACAGGGTGATTTGCTGATCTTATTTTCTTTTCTGCAGCATTAACACAGTGTACTACATGGCACCCTTTGCCACCATGATACTGTCGATACCAGCGATTGTTCTCGAAGGGGGCGGCGTGATCAACTGGCTTTACACATACGACTCAACTGTCCCTGCACTGATCATCATAATTACCTCAGGAGTGTTGGCCTTCTGCCTCAACTTCTCCATCTTCTACGTTATCCATTCGACTACGGCGGTGACCTTCAATGTAGCCGGCAACCTTAAGGTGAGAGTGAGCCCCTCTTTATCTTGATTCTGCTTCTTCAGTTCAAGTTCAGCGCTGACAGACTGGTACCATGATTGGTGTGCAGGTTGCTGCCGCGGTGCTGATCTCGTGGATGATCTTCCGAAACCCGATCTCCGCCATGAACGCCGTAGGGTGTGGGATCACGCTTGTCGGCTGCACCTTCTACGGCTACGTGAGGCATCTGATCTCGCAGCAGGCCACAGCCCAGAGCCCGCGCACCCCGAGAAGCCGGTTGGAGATGCTCCCCCTAGTAGGCGAAAAGCAAGAGAACTAGCAGTCATGACACTGACATATATAGAGGCACTCTTGACAACCACAGGAATAATGAGAACACGGCTTTGGGGTTTAGCAGAGTTTTTCATAGGATACACAAGTGACGATGCTGTATTTGGTCACCCGGCTTTCTTCAGATGTTTTCTGTTAGTTGCTGCACCCGGTTTATTCTTCTTGAAATGCTGGTCTGACATTTTTGGTATGTGTTGCTGGTGGACTAATACTTTCTTGTGCTAGTATGAATCATTAAGGGTTAAGGGTGTTGCTTGCAGTAGCATCGAGCTATTGACGTCATCACATATACATATATATATCCTTAGATCAACCGGTAGGAGCGTTTGCCTTCTCATTCAGAGAGAGGGAATACTATTTTTGCAAAAGGACCATGTTTTTTACAAGGGAAAACATTCTGAAATAAGAACCCTAAGAGAACAAGCACTCACTCTACTCAACCATCATCCCAACCTCATGGGGAAATCGTACCGAAAGCTATGGGGCTGAAGGATATCTTGGTTTGCAATATCTGCAAGTCGTTTCAGTGAAGATTCTTCTGTTATGCTCCTTCCAAACATCATCACACATGACATAGAACAGACGACCACTAAGCATCCCTTTGATGGACTTATCGGCTATGACAATCATGGCGTCCTACCATGAGTTGATCGAAGGGTGGGTCTTGGGGCACCAGAGCCAAAAGGTACGCATCCGGGGGACGCCAAAATGCTGGAAATGAACTGTGGAAGTGAGCCCTATGTACAGAACTCAAAGGAATTTAGGACAATGTATCTGATCGAAGTGAGTGGATTCGTACATTGAAAGAGCGTATCAGGGTTCGCTAGCATAAGCAAAAAATAAAAATATAACAGAAGTGCTATATCACACGCTCGGTGGGACTCGAACCCACAATCCTTTGATTAGAAGTCAAATGCCTTGTCCATTAGGCCACGAGCGCTTGATGTTATAATATATATTTGAGTCGATGAAATCATAGAAGTCCTATCTTTTCATTAAGAGAGAGGGAATGCTATTTGCAAAGGAGGCATATTTTTTGCAAGGGAAAAATATTCTGGAAAAAATAACCTAGGAGAACAAGTACCAGCTCTACTCAACCACGGTCCCAACCTCATGAGGTAATCGTACCGAAAGCCATGGCAGCTGAAGGATATCTTGATTTGCAAGATCAGCAACCATAACGTAGGTACCTAAGATGGGTTTCGATGAAGATTCTTCTGTTTCGCTCCTTGCAAAGATTACACATGACATAGAGCATCTGTTTGATGGCCTTATCAGCTCTGGCAACCATAGAATCCTCCATGAGTTGACCGAATGGTGGGGTACCAGAGCTAAATGGTGCGCGTCGAGGGATGCCAATTCGTTGGCAATGAGGATCC